>NC_085014.1:10339179-10384179 GCF_963854185.1 Sardina pilchardus | reverse complement strand
GTCTACTGTGCGTCCTTGTTCCTGGTCAACTTGCTAAATGTGACCACAGCACACAGGACAAGTATTATGATCAGGATAGGTGTGTCTAAGTCAACACACTTGTGGCGCTGTTCCACTGGCTGGTATACCAGCTCAGTTCGCTTCAGTTTTCTCACTTTTCTTTTACTAAAATCTGGTACTTGGTACCTGGTATCTGGTACCATTTTTGGTACTTTGCCGAGGTTCCAAGCGTGCTGAACTGATACTTTACTGTGTGTGTGTGTGTGTGTGTGTGTGTGTGTGTGTGTGTGTGTTTTGTGTGTGTGTGTGTGTGTGTGTCACATACAGCGGGTGAGGAGCCCGAGGGCAGCAGTAGTGCGGCAGCGCCGGCAACAGCGCCGCCCGATGGCCTGGAGGAGCTGTACCGCTCGCTGGAGCAGGCCAACCTGACGGCCCTGGGCGAGCTGAGGCCCACCACCAAGCAGGAGTTCCGCCGCACCTTCCTCCGCCGCTGCGGCGACCCCGTCATCAACGACAAGGTGCACCAGGTCCGAGCCCTCAACAGCACGCTCAAGGTACGGCCTACGACCCGCCATGGCACACACACACACACACACACACACACACACTGCAAACCGTATTAAGACTAAAAATACAAGCTTTGTAAGTAATACATTGTTTCTTGTTGTCAAATATTATTCTTGTGTATTCTCACCAAATAATTACTATTTTTTTTCTCAATGCACTGGTAGGTTCTGAATGTATATTGTTGTGCATTGTCATAGTTAAAATAAATATTTGTGGTTATTTGAAAAAAAGGAAACTCGTTTGGTGTGAAGGTAATTCTTAGTGTTGTTGGCAACCAACTGAAAATGAACAGCCACCCATATAAAACATAACTATGGTTCTCAAATGACCACAAACCTGTATGTGAGTGGCTTCACAGGGGAGCTACACCAGACACATAACTGAAGCGTTCTGTTCGCGACACGTAAAATCCATTTTAGAAGACAGAACTTATTTTGAATGTATGCGCCACTGTCGTGTCTGGTGTAGCTACTTCCATTGATTATAGTGATTATTAACTCTACAGCATACACTTCGCGAACAGAACGCTTCAGTTACGCGCCTGGTGTATCTCCCCTGTCAGACAGCGGAGGTTGTGGTGAGTGGTGCGTGGCGTCTGAGCAGCTGTCTGTGTTTGTGTGCCCACCCAGGCCAAAGAGGGCGAGCTGGCCCTGATCAACCAGCTGCTGGAGGAGCCGCAGCTCACCTCCAAGAAGCTGCGCGAGTGGAAGCAGTGGCACCACGAGCTCTTCCTGGACATCTGCGAGTTCAGCTCGTCCAACAACGGAGCGGCCAGCGACCTCTCGCCCGGCCTCGCCGCCCCGCTCATGATGCACACGCACTCCTTCATCGAGACCCACGTGTAGGGTGCCATGGAGACGGGGAGGGGGGGGGGTGTAAAAGGGATGGGGGGGTGGCAGTCAGAGGATGCCACTCTGTCAACACCCTCCTCCCTCCCTCCCAACCCCCAACCGTCACCTCCTAAGTTCACCTTTAAAACTGTTACTTTCTTTTTCTCTTACACTCCTGTCTGTCTATGTTCTTTTTCTTTTTATTTGTTTTCTTTTCTTTCCACGTTGTTCCACACACCCGATGTGACCGACCGACCGACCAACCGACCAACCAACCACTGTAAGAAGTGTACATACAGCACTGGGTCCCTAGCAGCTCCAGAGTGCATACTGTGGACTCCCCACAGTCCGTTGAAAGCCCCAAAGGGTGCCTGATGCATGCCTGAAGAGAAAGTAGTACTCTTCCTCTTTATTTCTCTTAGTTTGTCGAACACAGAGTTGTAGAAAATATCTAGCTCAGTTGCGACCTTGATCATGAATGAATTTCTTTACTGTTGTTTTCGTTAGATCTTTTGGCATGTGGGAGCGTGAGACTTAAACTTTTCATTGATTCCTTTATGTTTTGTTTTTTTTAAGATGGGGTGGGAATGGGGGTAGGGGGTTGGATATAGTAGCAATACAGAAGTAAAGCATTTCTGCCACAACACTGTACTTTTTTTGTACAGAGCCGGATTCCCAGCTCTCCCTACTTCCTTCGGAACACCCTGCCTTGCCTGCTTGTCTAACTGTGGACTCTCCCTTATGGACACCTCTGCTGAATTCAAAATGAGCCAGAGCGTGGATCCTACCGTACTCAAACCTCTCACTGGACACCACTGGACACAGGCGAGCCCCATGCGCTTCGGTCGACCTGGAAAAGAGAAATAAAGACTTTAATGATTGCTTACTGTAGAAGTAGCCACTGTCGAAAAAGTCCACAGACACAAAAAAAACTGTGACGTATTCTTGTGAATGCAATCTTTTTTGCGACTCTGTCTGCACAGAATCAGAGAGAGATCTTTTTGTTTGTTTGTTTGTTTAGTTTGTTTCTAGAAAAGTAGAAAAAAATATAAAAAAACAGAGAAGTAAAAAGAAACAAAAGAACTTCAAAAACATAGGTTACCTGTTGCTTTAAAGTGCTGACGAACTTCTGTCACGGACTACTGCCAAGCGGTCGAGACAGGAAAGCTCCCAGGCGGCTCTAGCCCCCCCTCTCCACCCACCTTCGGTTGTTTCTTCGGTACGAAACAAAGGTCCTCCACCCCTCATGTCGTCAGAGACTGACCCACCTATTGGTATTTGTGTTCTCACACATCAGCAGAGGCTCTGAGATTATTTCAGTGTTTGGTAGCCAATGTTGGATAGCGTAGTTGCGTCTTAGCTAGCTGGTACTTGGGGTTAGGATGAGAGACAATTGTATCTTGCTATAGAGTACAGGACAGGTTGCACTTGACGAATGCACTTTCTATATAACTGTCACTCTGTCACAGGGTCTATCTTTACATAGCCAAACTCTGACTGCTAAACAATCTAAACATAACTATACTATCTCATTTACCAGAGATTCAATGTAAGAGTCGTGTACAGTCTATCAGAAAAGAATATATAAAGAATGCATCAAAATTTATTTATGTACCATATATATGTAAGTATTCAGACAATGAAAATGATCTATTATATACCAAGGTTATGCAGAGTGCCCGAATTAATCCAAATAGATAGTACAGATGACTGCGAATTAGTGAGTCGTTTAAAAGTTGGTGCCAAGAAGAACGATTATTTGGATGCAAAAATACCATAGAACAAATGTAGCACATACCTGTAGATGAATGGGGATTTGTTGAGTCTTACATTTTTACATTGAAAGGGAAAGCCAAGGTTGTGTTTTTAATTAACCGAAATGTCTGCTCTTTTAGGGGTGTGAGTATTGATATTATGTCAGTCTAGTTCATTAGACATTCAGAGATCCAGCTGTTATTGTAAGCATGAAAAGTTTGGCATTGAAAAGGTTTGCACTGAATTTGAAAAAGCCTGATCATAGAGCAATCGCAGAAAGAAGCACTGGAAAAAGTGACATTTTCTCCAGTGGAACGTGCCAAGTATGGTATGATTTTGACACTGGCCTTGTGTCAGACGTGTGTGTGTGTGTGTGTGTGTGTGTGTGTGAGGAGGTGCCATGCAAATCATACCAACTGGAAAAGGCTGGCATCCTACTGTGTGTATACCATAACGCCAACTGGGCATGAAACCTTTGCTGTGTAATTTTTTTCTTCTGGGTTTTTCTAATCCATTGCCAAACAGCAAATAGAGAAAGAGAGAAAGAGTGAGATAGAGAGAGAGAGAACAAGAGATGATCGTAAAGCATACAGTAGCCTACACACTATTTTAAGCAACAAAAAATGGTGAAGCACTGAATTATTTGTTTTATTCATTTTATTTTATTTTTTAACAAAAAAAAAAAAGAAAGCACATCTCAATGTATCGTTGTGTTAACTGCACCACTTGTCTTTAATGACCTGTTTGAGTCCTCCTCAAACTTCAGGTTAATCTGCAACAACAAATGTATCTCTGGATATACGATCTATCACTGCTGCCTCGGTTCACTCCCTCCTCCTTCCTCATCAGTACGCTAGTTTACTGCTCTGTCTCTTTTTCCTTTAACCGAGTTACTCTGAGCTTATGATCTGGCGGTAGAGATTATGTGAATTATAATAACATCGCGTTTAAGACACAGGCTGTCATGCTACCGTGTCTCCAACTTTTCCGAATGGGATTCCACTGTGTGTTTTTCAGAGGCTGCAACCTCTTGGTACACTGCACAGATGTGTATGATGTAAGTTGCACTGCGACATTAAAAAAAGGAACATATTGCTCTTTTTCAAGGATATTGCTATAGCTAACTGTTATACTGTACATTAACTGAAGAGAAAATATACAGAAAAAAAAGAAAAAAAAGAAAGTGACATTTATTCTTCCTAAAGTAGCCTTTTTTGGTTTCATATACAGTAAACAAATATTATATATCTATATAATAAATACTGATTGTAAACTTCAGTTGTAAGACTTCAATAAATGAAATTCCTCTGCACTATGACCTGATGTTATAGGTTTGGAATGGCTCTGCGTCTGAACTGCTGTCTTCCTTTGTCCACCATGTCTACTTTTCACATGTCCATGAAGCACATCATGACACACACACACACACACACACACACACACACACACACACACACACACACACACACACACACACACACACACACACACACACACACACACACACACACATACTCCTCGAGACCATCAAACTGTAGGACTGAAGAACCGTATGTTCACCTGCATTATCAATACCACCACTACTGATTTGAAGAGGGGAAACAGACAAATAACGACAGATGTAGACAAATATCAAAATATTTAGGAATAAAAAAAAATTTATTTGGATATTTAATTGACTCACAGATTGTTAGTCATCATCGCTGAAAGAGAGATGGGTCATAGTGTGCCCTCTACTGGCCAAAAGCAAAAATGTATACACGTTATAATAATGCTAAAATATACAACATTTTGATATTATATTTCAGTTTACCTAAAGTACTACATATCTGTACATTTGTGGCATTTTTGGTAAGCAATTTCTGAAGAACTCAGCTTTAGACATTATCTTAGGACATAATTTCTAATTCTTTCATTATTTCAAAACAATCTACTATTGTTATTGACCACTGGGTGGCGCTCAATAACCATAGGTTGGATATGAAGCCTGTGGCTTTGCTGTTCAAGCTCTTGTACCAGATCTCAACTTCACATAAGCTTAGCAATGTATGTTTGCTTGTGAATTATCTGTAATTCATGCCGCTCTTAGAGTTTGTGGAGTTTCCTCTCCAGGAGCTCAATGTGAATTCTTAGAAATACAAGTCTCAAGAGGAGGTATGGAATTCAAAGTAGGCTTAGGCCTACTGTCTCCTCTTCAAGAACAGGAACTGATTGTCTTAATTCTTTCAAATCAACTGCTAACGCAAATACATTGTTTTTCCAAGAAGAAGAAAAGTAATTGATGTGATTGGAGCACAGTATATGTGTCAGATCTTAGAAAACATATAACACACATAGCCTACATTTGCATATACCACAACTTTAACATAATTCAATCATGCACTCTGTCACCCTGGGTTTTGCATGAATACCTAGATAATGGCCATTAGTGATCTTAGTTTTAGGATTATATAGGATTTTGTTTTTCACAGTAAACACATGACCTATTTAGTCACCTTTTAGCATGATCTCGTGAGGGATAAATCAACCGCTAGTCACAAAAGCGTGGGGATTTTCCCCCCAAAACAGACCGGGCTGATCACTCAGTTGGTGGAGGAGCCATTCTGACTGTCCCCAATCATCCTGCATAGATTGCCTTCCATCTAATGACTCAGAAGGGGATGGATGTAGGATGGGAGTCCCTGCCATCCGCTCAACACACAAATCAGTCACAGGTCATGTGCTGGGTGGCAAAACCACACAGTGCACTATATTTGATTTTCTTGACAGAAAATCGAGCTGTTAAGAAAAGAAATATGATGGCAGAAAGTACCGGAGGTATTTTTTTTCTCTGTTTGATCGTGAAATGGCAGTTATTAACTGACATACCCAAAGAAAACATGTTTCCCATATACAGCATACAGTATTTACTTAATTGTATCATTTTGTTATGTGGGATGTTACCAATTTAAATGCATAAAAATACCGCAAGCATCCACTAATTTCTGAAACCACATCTTATTGATAAAAATGGCAAAACAATATTTCTAAAAGCTAGAATTTATTTTTTACTTTCTGCAATCAATTTTGCATAAAAGAGATTGAAAAAACAATAGGTCTCTTACAAAACATCACAACATTTGAACCAATGAGTCTGGAAAGTCTAAAAGTCTGAAGTTTACATTTCAAGCTCTGAAACGCCAAAGAGCTTCAGTTTTAGTTAAATAAACCATAGTTACTCCATTCAAATGAAATGTCTCTTCAGTGACTTCCATCCAATTATGAAGAACGGCACCTTGTTACCCTTTATGGAACTTGAAGTGTCACAACAAAGGAGCCAAACTTCACTCAAGAACTGTTTGATTATACGATAAATAAATCAGTAGAAGAGTGTATTGCAGTTGGCTTAATTGCAAAAGGTCCAGAGACAGTTTGTCAGGGAATATGTTTATTTTATTATCATCTAAAAAAATAGCCTATTAATATTTTATTTGGACCATCTGTTTCTCTGAAATCATGGGTTAATTTTTTTTTCTGTTTTCTGACCAAAGCTATTAGGGGTAGACAGTTGGGATGCTTTAAATATCTTTTGTGCGCAGCAGGCCCATGTGGTGCTTCGGTCAATGCTACTGGTCACTGCTATCCAAAGAAATCAGCAAACTTAAAGATTTAAAAAAAAAAAAAGTATTTCACCATGTACCTTCCACAATATATAGCTGATACCCTTACATAACCCTCATATATATCCTTACATGTAACTGGTGTCATTACAAACGCTATTCTGAAAACTGGCATATTTTATGACATTGTGTCATGTAAAGTCATTCCAAAATCTGCAAAGAGAAATGTGTGAGGTGGTTAGTGGGGTACAGTTGAGACACTCATTGTATTGATATTACTTGAACATTCCATATGTTCACCATGTCTGTTCCTGTGTCACATACTATATTTTGTTCATGTTTTATTCTTTTTAGCTGATGCTAATTCAAATTAAATGAATGAATCTAAATTAAAAACTCTTTGTAATTGTTTTTATTTTATTACATTTGGCAATGAGTGGTTAGTTACACACATTATTACAGTGCATGAAAATGCACTGTACTGTTATTCCAAAACTTCTTATTATTACAGTGCATGAAAATGCACTGTACTGTTCTTCCTAGGCTTCTTATTCTTCTTCTTCTAACGCTCGCAATTCAGCTTGAACCGTTTAACGTAGAAAATTCATTCAAACGTTGTTGCGTAGGTCTTGCTTATGCCATGTGTGCTTTGTATTTTTCAACTTTGTAACTTTTATACTTTTTAAACTATCAGTTAAAAACTATTACAATTTCCCCCATAGACTTAACATTGCTCATTATGACATCACGGCAGCAATTAGAATGTTACCCCAGCTGGTCAGCCACCTGGGCACCAACTGTCAGTTTCTCTCAGGCTCCTCTCTGAAGACTACATTCTCTTCCCCTGTATCCTCTGCGCACAACAGTATCAAAATAAGTCCTCCTAATTCCATCCAACTTTATATCCATTCATCTTCTTCAAACCATTCACTCATCCACCCATTCTAAACATTCTGCCTATCAACAACATCAATTAGACGCTCTACATTGAACTTTTAAACAATCTACTCTGTCTCAGGCTGGCTCTCTTAAGACTAGCCAGTTAAATTGATTACACCTGTATCTGTATCCACTACTCTCAGTAGAGAGCTGTGTCTCTCCATTCTACAAGAATATAAGGCACATTCCATCCAACATTCTATCCATTCAACTTCTTCAGACCATTCACTCATCCACCCATTAAACTGTCTATCAACATCTATTAAACAATCTGTCTATCAACATCCATTAAACTCTCTGTCTATCAACATCCATTAAACTCTCTGTCTATCAACATTAATTAGACTATCTACATTCAACTTTTAAATTATTTACTCTGTCTCAGGCTTTAAGAGTACTCTGGCTCTCTTAAGACTAGCCAGTTAAATTGATTACACCTGTGTCAACTACTCTCAGAGAGCTGTATCAGTGTCTCTTTTAACAAGAATATAAGGCACATTCCATCCAACCTTCTATCCATTCATCTTCTTCAGACCATTCACTCATCCACCCATTAAACTGTCAATCAATATCTATTAAACAATCTGCCTATCAACATCCATTAAACATTCTGTCTATCAACATTAATTCGACTATCTACATACAACTTTTAAAGTATTTACTGTGGGTCCCTCTCAAGCAGCATTTATATGTCCTCCCTCGCTCCTCGATCCTCAATGATCTACATAAAGAAAGATAGAAGAAGGGCTAGACTATCCCATTGTTGCCGCTCCATCATTCTTTATGTAGATCAGTGAGGAGCGAGAGAGGACGTGTAAACGCTATGAGAGGCACCTTCTGTCTCAGGCTTTAAGCATACAATCTCATTAAGACTACAGATCCTGTTTCACTACTTCCTCTGTCCACAACTGTTTCAAAATAAAGGTCCTCACTGCAATAATACACTATTAAATCATTTAACCATTGAAACTACTCAACTATTGAACTGTTCAACCATTCCAACTGTCAGTTATCATCCACTATGCCTCCAGTCAACTACATGAAACCTCCATGTACCTAGCAACCAACATAGCAACCATTAAAATTAAGTGCTTATGACCGTTTCCATAGCAACCAACATGATTATACTGCAGTAACTTCTTGTTTCCTGATAGTGGCCACCATGGATACCCTAGCAACAAATGTTTCAAAATAAAAGTCCTCACTAGCAAGTTAGCTAGTTAGCATGGTTAGCATAGTTAGCATTGTTAGCATTTTTAGCATAACTGCAAAAAATCATCAACTAAGTTAGCTAATCAACCTGGTTAGCATTGTTAGCAAATTTAGCATTGTTAGCATAGTTAGCATTTTTAGCATTACTGCTAGAAATCATCGGTTAAGTTAGCTAATCAACCTGGTTAGCATTGTTAGTAAAGTTAGCATTGCTAGCATAATAAGCATTTTTAGCGTAACTGCTAGAAATCATTAGCTAAGTTAGCTAATCAACATTTTAACATGAATAGAAATCATTAGTTAAGTTAGAACTGGAACGTTTCATCTTTAAACTGTCTACCTTCACACTATCAACTCTCTGTAAACTATGCAACCACCATGTTTACTCTAGCTACACCTTAGTAACCATATCTACATTATCTATCTATTTTTTCACTTTCATGCACTGGTAATTCCTTGGAATTGCATTTCTAGTTAAACTTCTTCTTCTAACGCCTTTAATGCAGTCTCAACCGTTTAACGTAGAAACTTCATTCAAACTTTGTTACGTAGGTCTTACTTAGGACATGGGTGCTTTGTATTTTTCAACTTTGTAACTTTTATACTTTTTAAACTATTAGTTAAAAACTATTACAATTTTCCCCATAGACTTAACATTGCTCATTATGACATCACGGCAGCAATTAGAATCTTACGCCAGGTGGCCGGCCACCTGGGCACCAACTGTCAGTTTCTCTGGCTTTAAGCATACAGTCTCTCAGAAGACTACACATATCCTGTTAAACTGTTTCCTCTGTCCACAACTGTTTCAAAATAAAAGTCCTCAATGCAATAATACACTATTAAATCATTTAACCATTGAAACTACTCAACTATTGAACTGTTCAACCATTCCAACTGTCAGTTATCATCCACTATGCCTCCAGTCAACTACATGAAACCTCCATGTACCTAGCAACCAACATAGCAACCATTAAAATTAAGTGTATATGACCGTTTCCATAGCAACCAACATGATTATACTGCAGTAACTTCTTGTTTCTTGATAGTGGCCACCATGGATACCCTAGCAACAAATGTTTCAAAATAAAAGTCCTCACTAGCAAGTTAGCTAGTTAGCATGGTTAGCATAGTTAGCATTGTTAGCATAGGTAGCATTTTTAGCATAACTGCAAAAGTCATCAACTAAGTTAGCTAATCAACCTGGTTAGCATTATTAGCAAATTTAGCATTGTTAGCATAGTTAGCATTTTTAGCATTACTGCTAGAAATCATCGGTTAAGTTAGCTAATCAACCTGGTTAGCATTGTTAATAAAGTTAGCATTGCTAGCATAATTATCATTTTTAGCGTAACTGCTAGAAATCATTACCTAAGTTAGCTAATCAACATTTTAACATGAATAGAAATCATTAGTTAAGTTAGAGTTGGAATGTTTCATCTTTAAACTGTCTACCGTCACACTATCAACTCTCTGTAAACTATGCAACCACCATGTTTACCCTAGCTACACCTTAGTAACCATATCTACATTATCTATCTATTTTTGCATTTTCATGCACTGGTAATTCCTTGGAATTGCATTTCTAGTTAAAATTGTGTCTCTATATAAACTAGGCCTACTTAGGGGTATTATTTATTAATATTTTAGTCTACAAGCTAATGAAATGAAATGTAGAAAGTCATGGGGAAAATAACTTCTTTTCAGTATCTATTCTTGGTTTGATTTTGTGTTAGCAAAAAATGTCTCAACTGTACTAAACCATAATATGTAATTTATCTCCATCAGCCTGCAACAACTGGCAACATTGTCCATTACTGTTGTGGTACTACTAGTGGGAGTAGGCCTAGTCTACTGAACAAACTTGTCTCCAAACTATCACCAGACTTTTCTTGGCTAACTGTGGCGTGCCTGAAACTAAGTCCGAGGGAATTTGTTTGCTCAATATTGAAACAAATGGCATTCCATAAGCCAGGGAATAGCCTACCAAGAAGAGTGCAAAAAAAAAAAAAAAAAAAGAGTATAATAAAAAGAAACGAAAAAGAAGGCACATAGGCTATGAGTTTGATTATAGCCTAGCTCATGACTTACAATATCCTTTTTTTTCCTCATAATCATAATGCAATGACAGTCATCAAAATACTTTAAACCAGCCTACTTTCGATGTCTCCTGGACTCATTCACTGTAGCAGAATTCCTGGGCTCATACACTGTGGCAGATAGCTAGCAGTGATATTACAGTACGACTACGGTAATAATCGTAATGCAACAAATGTCCCCTCCTTCTTGCCATACTATAATTGTCTTTGACAAAGGGCTGCCATGTCACCTAAGGTGAGAGTAGTTTTATGGAGATGCACCGGCTGCACATTTTTTCCATAAACTGTTTTAGTAGATTAACGTGTGATAATTACACACGCAGTGTTGTTGTTTCACTATGTTAATACTTTTTCACCTCAAGAGTTGGCCTTAAAATGAAAGCTTTCACTGAGGACAGCTGGCTAAACGGTGCTCCTTGGCTAATAACTTATCAAGTTACTGATCTAGCGGGACAGCTGGCTAACAGACTTGCAAACGCTAAAGTTTTTTCACTGCTTTTGAGACCAGACTGAGTGGCCTCAGTTAGATGTAAGTCGGTGTATGAAGTATGCTTTGTGGATATAAGATCTATAAAGGCTTGTTCTAGTAGTCAACTAGCTCCTCAGCTAACATTGCCTGTAACTTATAGCACTAATATACGCGTGCTACATTGCTAGCTTGCAGCTAATAGAACAACAATCAAGGTGACCGATTTCTCGCCTCCAGAATGCAGTTAACAAAACACATTTGCATCTGTATACTAACCTCTTCAGGGTGATATAGTATAACGATATCCTGCAAGCACACAATGCACCTACCAAATTGCAGTCATAACTCTGGTAGAGTAAAGGTGTAAGTTACCATCTCGCTGGTGGCTGGCTATGGTCAGAAAATATATTACGATAGGCTAAAAGAGCAAAATATGCATGTACGTTACTATCTAACCTGAGCTCTTGCCATTTAGACCAAGTAGCTACGTTCCTTGATGTAGCAAAGTCTATGTCTGAATTCAAGTAACTCCGCTTGACTATGTTTGCACATTTTCAGCTGGTGAAATTTGTGGCAGTCCCTGCGACAGCTGTCTTGGGTATTGCATCTTTCCGGGTGCACTATGCGACGAGAGAACCAAACGTTGAAGGACTACTCACAACACACCAGGTAGTATTAGCCTAATAACCTTCTGGGTTGGTCTACCATTATTTGCAGGATGCTAGAAAGCCGCATGCAAAGCAAATATGCTGCGATTTTAGCTTCCACCTTCTTCCTAAAAACGCCAGCCTACATTCAGTGACTGCACAATGAAGGATTTTCAGTGAGCACACCTCCAGGTGCTTGTTGGCGAAACTGGTGGAAACTGATGAATGAATCACACACAGAGACCCAAAATGCTTTTCAACTTTCTATTATTCCACACTAATATTTTGCATGTACTATTTCAGTTTTTCATTCAGATAAACACCTTATAATGTTTCCACTCTGCCAGCAACCTGTTTACCATGACAGTCCATGAATGCCCCCTCAGTGAGACAAGCTTGAACAAAGATATGCAGCGCATCACTGGATGCCTTCCGAGTGAAAACAGATCTGCGAATAACATGCACAGGTCAAACATGGCCTCAAAGAAGACTAAAGTTAAAAGCTTCAAATTCCAAAATAATGGTTTTGTTTGGAAATAGTCCATCATTCTGTTAACATTGTTTTCTGATGTTTGGCACTTAAATGTGGCTGCTATTCATGTCAGAAGCAAGGTTTGAACTTGTTGAGTCACCACAAGACACTTCCAAATCGATAAATCCCCACTTCCATGTCACTCAGAATGGAACTTTTTTTGGGGGGCAGGTTGCTTCAAAAAATGCCATATGACCATAAGTCGTAGTCATTTCTTTGTCACACACTACTTTTCGGCATGAAGCTGTCAGATGACAACCTGTGAAACTCAGTGAAATAGGAGCTCTTCTTAATATTTGATATCGTTGGTTGGTTGGTTGGTTTGATACTGTTGTTGTCAATTAAAAGTCGTCGTTCTACACCATGTTCCAACACGCTCTTAAGCTCATCATTTGCCGCCCCGTTGTGAGGCTGAAACAGGAGGCTAGCCTATACGACATTTAAACACAATTGTGCTGCTGGTGGACTCTGAGGCTTTTGCGAACACGCTTGTGACGGTCATATCTGTGCTGAATATGGGGCCTGTCCTCGGGCTGAACTCCTGAACCCCTTTGCTGCTGCAGACCTTATTAGCGATTTGCCGTCACAGTCCATACTGATAGCCGGCTGCTTATCTGCGGCACTTTACTGCTTCCTGCTAACCTCACAGTCACCTCTTGGATGTCTGGTTTGCAGAGAATCCACTGTGGTATCAGCACATTATCTCTTCATTATCTTCATCTGCCGTAATCACTTGTTTTCGGTGCCGTAAATCCAATACTTTGGGCGTAATGTGTCGGCCTCAGTAATTGTGTGTAATTTCAAGTGCTTATTAATGTGGTCTGCACACAGGCATTGTAGTGTGCAGACCACATCTTATGATGCCATTTGTTTATCTCCCTCTCTGTCTCTCTCTCTTTCTCTCGCTCCCTCCGACTGTCATTATGTTACTTTTCTTTGTCTCTCTCTCTCTCTCTCTCTCTCTCTCTCTCTCTCATTCTCTCATTCTGTAACAGCTGTCCATCTATACATCACTGCCACAGAAGTTTCAGTATGTGGAGGAACAACAGGGTGCTCTCCAGAGTAACCTCGGCATAGCCAGGGGATGGCTGCAGTCGTACGTGCGAGCTGTCAAGGTACAGACAAATGCAATGTAGATTTTGTGTGCTTCACTTGTCATTGGATGCTCATATAATCTGTGTGGTTGAGCTTGGGATCAATGAAGCAAGATGAATGACTCAATGAAAAGATCAGGGTCTGGAAAATAATGAATCACTGTTATCCAGACCAGGAAAACTATGTGAATACAGAAGAAAGTTTGGAAGTTTTGAGTCAAAATCTCAACCAGAAATAGCTGAGATAGTTCTAAACCCAGATTGTTTTGGACTTAATATTTGATGACGTAAAATAAATGACTTGAGTTGGTTATTTTCCAATGATTAAAAACTCTTTGATAAATAGGATCAATTGGAGGGTAATCTATTACCCCCTTTGTGATAAAGGTGTCACATGGGCCATTTTTCATGCAATAGCTCATTAGATTTTCACATTTACAAAGCCAATTTGATGGTGAACTAATTTGTAATAGGTAAATCGTTCACCTAGCATAGTTATATAGCATAGACATAGTGAGTCCCCACCCAGAAATCCATCCATGCAACTTCCAAAAGCGGAGTCCAGCCAAATCTCGCGAGAGATATAGCTCTTTAGAGATTGTTAATCCCTCACCTCCACAATGCATTTGCATTTTGTACAGGGGAGATAAATCGCGAGAGTAACATGGTTTGTGGTATGCACTCAATTGTCAACTATCTGAGTCCCTTTAAACTTCATCAAATAAATGCCCAGCTTCAACAAAATGTCTATTGAAAGCAAGGCTTATCCCATTCTATTCAGATATGAAACATCATCGTTTGATAAAATATAGGTACAAATTAAGAAATAATTAAAAAAAAATAACATTGGATGAACATTGTCCAGTCCTAAATCCTCCATGTTTTAATTTATTTACTGTGATATTGTAAGCAGAATATCATGGGAATTTGATAACGTTTGATAACAGACATGGAAAGTCCGAGAGAGAACCCTGAGTGAGTAAGTTTGGTCATGGTAGTATTGTCATGGTACAGTAGTATTGGTCTAGTGATTTAGGGATTTGGCCCTCCAAGTAGAACCCCAGAGGTGGCACCACCAGCTGCCCCACAGCCTGTCACATAACGGCGGGCAGCTCCAGGGATGGATTGTCCCTGCAGGGAGTTCACTGTAAGTTAGCTTTAAATGACATGTAATGTAATGAACCGCAATGTGAAAAAGGGTAGCAAAAGGGAAACTTTCATTTCATGCCCAGCATAGTTTTGTTTTTCGCTAAATACTGTATCTGATGAGTGATATTTGTAATTGTAATTGGTGAAAGGGTATTTTTTTTATATTTTGTACTCAGTTTAGTTAAGCTCGGTTTTTGTTCGGTTTAGTTATGACTCTGCGGTGTCTTGAAACTGATATTTGTCAGCAGTTTGAAAAGATCATGATTTGCTAAGTGGGAAGAGACCTGCCCTTTCTCTGAATGCAACTGAATGTGCAGCGCTGCTCATTTCAAACAAAGCCTGCTCTCGCCGCTTGTGGTGGTTGTGATCAAAAATGCTATTGTAATATTTTTAGATTTAAGCGATCTTTGACGTCGGCTTCTCCTTTGAAGTCTTTTTTTTTCCCTGATAGTGGGGAAAAAGATTATAGCAGTATTGAGTCATATCCTGTTGATAAACCGTACAGTTAGGCTTCTATTAAAAACATAAAGAAAACAATGACCTTTAAAATGATTGGTGCATATACTGCATTATTTCCCCTTGGACTAACCTTTACTGGCTTTGGCAGAAGGACTCTGACATTTTTTGTTTTGATATCTATAATCTAATATCCAACTTGTTTTATTTTAATATGTGTTAGGTCTATCTAATATCCATAATATTAACCTGTTATGTCTATAGTCAATAATTTGTAAAAAAAAAAAAAATCCATTATCTAATATCTAATATGAATGGCCTCAAGGTGAATGGCCTTAGATTTCAGCACTGTTATTGCATGTGCACTGCAGTTATTGCATATGTCCTTTCACGGCGAATAGGATTGGATTGTAAAACGGGGATATCAAATCGTTTCAGTTACAGTAATTTAGAATTTTTTCCAGCAGTGGTGCTAGGGTCTGTCAAGTACCCCAATTTCCACGATGACGTTGGCTGTTGTGCTTTTAGAAATGTGGAGGTAGGCCTAATTGTGGTGACATTACTGATCATGTGAAGATGTTGCAGTGGTGCTGAAAATCCAGCCGTGGTGCTGCGCCACTGCTGAATACAGTACATTGTAGGGGAAACACTGGTTCATTTGCATGAGGCTGTAAAATGGGGACAGACATGTCAGTGTGTAGAGAGGGGGGACAACAGGTGGCCCTAACCAACCGCAGGAGAGCTACGGTGGACTTCAGATCAGACCACGCTCGAAAACAATGAGTCAGAGGCCGCATCCATAACTGTAGGAAAACTTTCACACACAGGCGTAGTTGACCTTTTGCACCAGCGAGTGAGTGTAGGCAGAAGCTGACTTTAGACCTCCCCCGTGATAGCTCTGTGTTTATCCGTTGTCTTCACTGAAGAAGAAGAAGAAGAGGAAGACGACGAAGAAGACGACGGCGATGACGCATTCAGTGGTGCGTGAGATTGGGCCGCTTCTATTCCGATGCAGAAGGAACCGGGCGTTTTCTTTTGTTGTGGTTGACCGCTCGTTATCTGGGCCCCAACAGGTCAAATACTGTTGAATCTGTTGCTTAGAGCAGCAGTAGGGGACGGGGGGGATGCAGGACGGGGGACGCGCTCGGCAGATGAGACGACGACGAAGCCGCCGTGAGGCATCTGCTGAGGGCTCCCGTGTTGCGTTAGTCTGGGTCAGTGGGGACAGGAGCAGCCAGGCGGCTGCAGACCCTTTGCCCCCCCCCCCCATCTCATAATGTCAGAGAAATGGCAAAGAGTTCCAGCGCCCATCATGTAGAAGGAGAAGGAGATGTGGTGAGAGCCTCTCTGACTGTCTTCGGTGAGAATTCTGGAAGAAATTACACCGGTAGTTTTCTAAGTTATGTGAGCAGGAATGCACACACGTGTATACACACACACACACACACACACACACACACACACACACACACACACACACACACACACACACACACACACACACACACACACACACACACGGAGAGACAGACAGACAGAATGCCTTCAGCCTCCTATCAGGGGCGAGGCTAAAAAAGAGAAAAGATGGATAGCTGCCTCTGCAGCTGATGCTTATGTGTTGCCCAAAGACTGGGTACACACACGCCGACATTCCCCTGACAAGCCAGCTGCGGCGATTGGCATGAAATGACACGATCGAAGGTGACAGCACGACGAGCCGTATCCCTCTTTTGTGTTTTATTACTCTTTCTTTTGCATTCTCTTTTTTTCCCTGTCTTTTGTTCATCCATCTGTAGTTTGGCACCTGGAAAAAGATTGGTGGAGAATTTGATTATGATGATCTGCAATATAATGTCTATCATTATTTCCCCCCACTGCCCTCCCCCCCCTCCCCCATAGGGTTCTTTACTGTCAGCGAAAGTTAAAGCCGTGAATCTGTACCACGCCGGAGAAGGTGAGCCCGCATCTCCTAATGTGATTTTCAAAATTTATATCCGATTATGCTGCCGCTGCCTCTTGTTTCATGAGGCTGTCACTCTCTGTGAATCTTAATGGGATCTGTAGCATTGGATTCTCCGTCTCGATGGCTTCGGCTTCACTGGTGTGCGACTGACACATGGTTGCATGCCAAACGTGCTTGATATATGTCACTCAGAGACACACACTCAAGAGTGTGTGTGTGTGTATGTGTGTGTGTGTGTGTGTCTCCAGATGTCTACCACTACCTTAAGGATCCCCCTCCAGGGTTTCTGCCTAGAGTGGGAATCATCTCAGGGGCAGGTTTGACTGGCTTGGTCCTGGCCAGGAAAGGTAACTTATGACCACACTGCACATGAAGTGATACCTCCACTCCTCACCACCATCCCTTGTGTGCCCTGTGAATGTTTGATTGTTTATTATTACTATAGGTTTCTAATGCTGCATGGCCATTGTTTATAGTATCTGACCTAGCAACAGTAACAGGGACTCGGCATAGGGTGGACGTTTGTGAGATTTGCGTTTCGGTGCTAATAATGGTGGACACATCGTATCTACTGTGAGACTGGTGCTTGTGGACGTGGGATGGATAAAATTTGTATTAAAACTTATCCATCGCAATGGGGACTTTGCCTTAGTTACCTCTCTCACATTTCCTTTAATTTTTTGGAAATATAACAAAACAGCTCTTCTCAAATACTTACCATGAACTGTAGCTATAATAGAGCTTTTTTCTTTCTCTCTCTCTCTCTCCATCTTTGTCTTTGTCTTTGTCTCTCTCTCTCTCTCTCTCTCTCTCTCTATCTATCTATCTATCTATCTATCTACTGTATCTATCTATCTATCTATCTATCTATCTCTCTCTCTCTCTCTCTCTCTCTCTCTCTCTCTCTCTCTCTCTCTCTCTTTCCCGCTCCATTTATTTTGTGTGTTAGCCCTTTTAAGTTTCATTTCTACATGTGATAGTTTCAAGAAAGGGTTGTTAAATGTCAACATTTCTCTCCGTCTCTCTGCCTCCCGCCCGCCCACCGCGCCCGCCGTGCCAGGCTCTCGCCTCAGGAGGCTGCTGCTGCCGCTGGGCCTGGCGTCTCTCGGCGCTGGCATCTGCTACCCGGCCTCCACGCTGGCACTCCTCAAGGTGAGGAAGCAAGCTCAGTCCCTCCCCCGTTAGCCACACTTAGCATAGCATGTTGCCCACTTGACGACGCAAGTCTCCCACATTCCTGAAGGCACACACACACACAGCCTCCAGAACACACGCCCTCAGAACCTGATCTCCATCACCCACCACTCTGTGACTTTCTGCTGTTGTTCTCTCTCTCTCTCTCTCTCTCTCTCTCTCTCTCTCTCTCTCTCTCTCTCTCTATCTCTATCTCTATCTGTTGGCCTTTCTTCTCCCACACCGCAGGAGGTATTCGGTGACTATAGCAACTAACTTATAAGTGTTAGTTCACTCACCCAGCGTATTCTCCAATGAGGCTAAGAGCAGGTGGATGTGTGGGTGGGATTTCAATAAATCACAGCAGGGCCTGGCTCGTGATGAACCGGGAAAAGTGAAACCTTTTAGAAAGGCTCTCCTGGCCAATATTAATTTATCGCGTTTGTGACTATCTGCTTTGTGCACGACGGAATCCATTTCTGGCCCCTGTATCATGTAAATCTAATACAAGTAGGTTTTTTTTTTCTGTGACGTTTCCTTGATGTTTCAATCAATACACACACACACACACTCATGCACACAATTCAATGGGATGGAAAGCTTTCTGAACCCGATATACACACACATTTTCCTGTGACGTGGGCTGTGAAGGGGTCAATAGAGAGGCATCCCAGTCAAGGGGAGAGATTAATCATCATACAGAACACAAGAGGTCACCTGACATGTTGGCATTTGAAGCCTAAACCTTCGACTTCGACGAACTATATAGAGTGGGTACTACGGAACTATATACAGTGGATACTACGGAAAGTATTCAGACGCTGTCAAGTTTTCCACATTTTGGTATGTTTCAGACTCATCTCAAAATAGATTCAATAGATTTTTTTTTTTTTTTTGCTCATCAATCTACACAAAATGCTCCGAACACTCCACAAAAAAAGCAGGTGTTTGGAGTGTTTTGTGAATTTATAAAAAGATATAAAAGACTGAAATATATTCCATTTACATAAGTATTCAGACCCTTTGTTAGGACACTTATAATTGAGCCCTGGTGCATCCTACTTCCATCAATGGTCCTTGAGATGCTTCTAGAACTTGACTAGAGTCCACCTGTGCCTAAATTAATTCACTGGCCATTATCAGGTGTGGCACACACACCACCTTATATAAGATCTCACAGTTGATGGTGTATGTCAGAGTGAAAACCAAGCCACAAGGTCAAAGGTCATTTACGAGTGTACTCTTCAGTTCTGCTCCTGACATGAAATGAAAATGACTGCCCTCCCGAGGTCTCATTCCAACAATTTCCGGCCCACTGCTTCATATGAGTTTGACACCCCCTGTCCTAGATAGTGAGAATAGACACGTAGACTTGCTTCTGTTGGAGGGCATAGAGAGATATGGCCCTAAAGTAGCCCACAAGATGTGAGCAAGACCTCAGATATCACTGGGAAGACTCGGAGAAAGCCCCCGTTCTGAAATTCCAGATCACAGTCAGGCAAGTTCTCTCCCTCAGTTTTTCCTGTGACAGCGCTACTAATTGGATGCTAGTTGTACGTGACCGTACGGCTCCGTCTGAGTGAATGGCAGAACCGCACTGAGCTGACTCAATGGAGAGGGAAATGAACAGGCGAAAAAAAAAAAAACAACACAAAGACAACGAAGCACAGCTGCTGTGGAGCAAGCAAGGCTTCTTTCGGTGAAAACCACTGACAGGAAAATGAAACAGTCTGTCGTTTTGTCGCCGTCAAGGCAGCCAGGAAACTGAAAAAATCCGCGCAAGCCGTTTCACGCTGCACCCCACCCCTCTTGGTCTTCACACCTCTCTCTCTCTCTCTCTCTCTCTCTCTCTCTCTCTGTCTCTCCTCAGACGCCGACAATGAACAACGTTTTCGATGCTCCACGCCCGTGCTCACACGCGCGCCCGTGCATCCCTTCTCGTTTCCCACTTTTGTCAGGGTTCCACTGTGACGCGTTACGCATCTGAAAAGTAGCTTCGGTTGGAGCGACTCTTCAAAGAGAATTTCAAAAAACCGTCATAAGAAAGTGCCTCATACCCCACACACACGCACACGCGCACACACACACACACACACACACACACTCCACGCTGTCAGTGGCTGCTCGACATGCCTCCTTGCGTCCCCCTGTGGTTGTTCATTTGTTTGTTTGTGTCTCGCGTCTGTAGCCCCTCCAGACGTAAAGGCCTCGGCGTTGTCAGGTGCTGTCGTTAGGTGTTGCGTTTTTTAAAAAACTTTAACACATAAAATCACAAAAAGTCAAGATCAAAGAAAAGTGCGTAGTGTTGATATTTAAAAAAAAACTAAAAGAAAAAAACTGTGACTGTTAAGAGCCAAATGTGTTTGGGGTCATGGCTGAGGGCACTTAAGTCTGACAGGTGTCAGAGTGTGTGTGTGTGTTGGACTGAGTTTTTGAGTGTGTGTGTGTGGGCGTGCTCGCTTTTGGGTCTGTCTTGCGTTGTGTGTGTGTGTGTGTGTGTGTGTGTGTGTTGGACTGTCTTTATGTGTGTGAGCGCGTGCTTTTGGATCGGTCTCACTTCAGCGTTCTGTGTGTGTGTGTGTGTGTGTGTGTGTGTGCAGGTGACCGGACGGCAGGCCTGGGCAGCGTCCACGTGGAGTGTGTCGGCTGTGAGCTCGCTGTGGAGAAGCGAGCCGCCAGAACACCCCCCTGCACCCCCACCCACCTCCACACCACCTCCTTCATCACCTCCACCTCCCTCCTCATCACCTCCACCACCCTCCTCATCTCCTCCTCCTCAACACCCCTCACAGGTACTAGCGGTCAGAGGAGCCAGTGTGTGCGCGTGTGCATGTGTGAGTGTGTGTGCATGTGTGAGTGTGTGAGCATGATCGCACCTCAGCGACGTGTGTGTGTGTGTGTAGGTGTGTGTGTGTGTGAGTCTCGACTGTCACCCCGCTCTGCCGTTGATGTTTGCTTTTGCTTCTGTCGTTTGTTTGTTTCTTTTGTTTGTTTCTTTTGTCACCCTGGCGTAGAGAGCGAGCGGCATGTTGTGTTTTTTCACACAGCCTCATCCTGTGATCTTCTGTGTCTGCTCTGCTCTGTCATGTCTCTTCTCTGGGCCTGTGATGACCAAGAGAGAGAGGCTTTTAAGGCAGCTGAGCTCATATAGCCGCTGCTCTGCTCAAAGGCCAATGCGGATTCACAAGCAGAAGCGCACATGAAACGTCTTCTGTGTTTCATTTTTCTAGACCTTGTCACGATATGTTTTATTATGATTATGATATACCGTAATTTCCCAACTGTTAGCCGCGACTCATCTATTGATTTTGCTAAATGTCTTTAGCCATCAGGTTAATACACAGAGGCAGTTAATATGGCATGAATATGATATTTTTAACTTGCATAAAACACTGTCCTGCGGCTTATACATGATGCGGCTAATACACAGGAGATTACTGTATATTATTTGTTATTTGGATATATAGTTTTCTCTTCAATTCTCATTAGGACTAGATGTACATCTAAACACTTTTCATTTTGGTAATTTATACCAATTATCTGATGTGATATTGTTTAAAGGCCACAGCCCTTAGACCAAGACAACTTGGATGTCCTTCACGATGAAGGAAAGCTATAAGAAAAAGCTGTCCGTCTTACGTGTGACATTTCCTCCTGTCGTTTATCACGACTGATTAAATCTGCCTGTGCCCCTCCCTCCTTAGCCCTCGGAGAGCCCTCCGCCGCCTGTCCTTCCCGCAGGGGACCCCGCCCTCCCGAGCTCCCCCGCCGCCCCGCGGGATTCTGGGAAGGGGCCCGCCGTACCCACGACGTCCAGGCCTGAGGAACCCGTGCCCCTGCTCCTGCCCCTGGCGCCGCCACCCCCGCTCACTGCCCCGGCCGAGAGCGCCAGAGCTGCCGCTGGTAAGCCACAACGGAGGAGGGAGGGGGAGGAAAGTCCAACCACCTACTGTTTCCAACCACTCAACTAAACCAGCTTATTCCGAGTAGCACAACTCTTCAGAACAACTCGTCTTCAGAGTAGATCAGAGTTTTTTCCACGTAGCGTACGCAACATCTGATTAACCGCTGTTGCCTCCGAGTACTTGCTATCTGTCAGAATAGGAGAAGGGAGAGCGGAATTTGTTTTGGTGTAGCGGTGTCAGTAGCAATCTCTCTTTCTCTTTCTCTCTCTCTCTCTCTCTCTCTCTCTCTCTCTCTCTCTCTCTCTCTCTCTCTCTCTCTCTCTCTCTCTCTCTCTTTCTCTCTCTCTTTCTGTCTCTCTCTCTCTGCCTGTCACGCACACACAGCCCCACAAACCTCAGTCTGGCAGGTTTGGTCAGTGCGCGCGCGTGTGTGTGTGTGTGTGTGTGTTTGTTTAGTAGCTTAGTGTCTGGACTCTCCTGGTTGTCAGACAGACCAGACTCTACTGGTGTCAGTGTCACAGCGCCTTATCAGGCCAGACGCCGACGCCGAGGGAGTCACTCTCCGGATCTCAGCAAATATCATCAGCTTTCATCCTGTCAGAGAGACTCAGCCAGACAGAGAAATATTTACCGTCCAAAACTCTCCCATCACAGCTCCGATGAGTGAGAGGGAGAGGAGGAGGAGGAGGAAGACAACCCTGAGACGCGTTAACATTCGGGTTCGGCAAACGTCGGCTAACGTTTGTGGTGAACGCGCTTTTTCTAAACAGTTTAATTTGAATTAATTGCATTGTTACCTCCGCCAAGCTCACGTCCAGCTCCACTGTATGTTCGCAGAGAACTACCTCCTCCTTAGACTGTTTTGTGAGTGTTGTGTTTGCAAGCATTTCCCTTAAACTCGAGGCAAACCGAAACCTTTTTGCAAACGTTTGGCTGTGCTTGAGAATTTGAACACACCTCTGATCTTTTAAATGCGACTACCTTGGTATATGTAGGGGAGGGGTAGCCTACACATAGATTGCTGTGGGATTCAGACACTCGGAGAAGATAGAGAGGAGCCTGGGCGCGCCTGTGTGTTGATACACCGCAGGTGCAGCTCATTCAGAAGAGCAGTCTCAGAGTAAGAGAACAGAAGGTGCAACACTGCTTGCTCCACGGTGCAAGTTAGTAATAAAGAGTTGCTTCCTTCGGTTCTTTTTCTGTGGCGGTCGGAGGGGGGGGGGAGTTGGTCCATGATGTCTTTGTAGTCCCTCCTCTGTGCTGTGAGTGACGGAGCTTTTGAATAAGGAAAAAGCTCTGGTCCAGACAAGCCAGTTCCCAGCTGTGTGTGTGTGTGTGTGTGTGTGTGTGTGTGTGTGTGTGTGTGTGTGTGTGTGTGTGTGACAGTAATGTGAAGGTCCATTCACAGCTGTTCATTCTAATGCTGTATTTTAACCCGACTGTGACACAAGCCACAAGTATTATATTATTAAAGGGAAAATTATGCCCCATATTGAATCATTATAGCCCACTGCGTTATATTATAGTCCACTCCGCCTTTACACAAAGGCCGACTGCTTGTCATTAGTTTTGAATTAAGAAATGAAACCACTGTGAGATTGAATAGAATCGTGTCTATTGCAAAAACAAACACGTTTTAATTCTGTCCTCGACCTTTCCCGCACTGTCTATCTCCATTCACCCACTCATGTAACTGTGGTAAGAAGCGCGCAAGAAGATGCAGTCTGTACTTTTTGTCCGCCAGTGATGTTTTAGGAAGCAGTTGGTCCCTATTACTTTTATTGAGGTCTTTTGGTGAGGTTTGACTAAATTCTTAAATTTCGTTTTTACCAACTCGCCCACAACTAACCAGAATATCATTAAAAAAACATTGTTTGACTCACATCGTGGGTGACTGACTGGGGATATCCGCTTATTTTGAGCCCGTGCATCACTGGTGTGTGTGTGTGTCCGGGCTGCTCGATCTTGGCAAAAACCATAACCACAATTATTCTCGACAACATTGAGATCACTATCACTTCTTTGTTTCTATTGTTATATTAAAAAATATTATATGAATATAATTAATATTGATATTATTACATTATTCCACCTCAGCAAAAAATAAAAAATAAAATTGCACTGGATAAATAACAAAACAAAAGAAAGAAGTTGAAAGAAAAAATCAGAGTGTGGCAAAATAATCACATCTCATATCTCAACTCAGAAAACTGTGTTTTCATAATCTTTGGTTCTAAGTCATAGCTGAAGTGTGTGTTTGCATGTGTATCTGACGTCATGTGTCTCCTGTGCTGTGCTCTCTGTGTGTGCTGTTCCAGGGAAGTCAGGCTTCACTACCAATCCCCAGCTCATGGACTTCGGCCAGTCAAGCCCAGAGGATGCTGACCTCTACAGTACACGCGGCTAAACATGTCCCCATATGAACACACACACACACACACACACACACACACACACACACACACACACACACACACATACACACATACACACACTCACCAGCCTATATAGACAGGCTTTGTCATATGAACACACGCACACATACTCAAACTGACACAAATGGACTGTGTCTGCTAGTGCCATACTACATACACCCCGGACACACACACACACACACACACACACACACACACACACACACACAAAAGTATACCGACTCATTACACCACCTACACCCCTCAATGCCGACACACACATTAGGTGCTTCATCTTTAAATGGTAGAAAATCTATGTCCAAATTTAAATGGCCTCTTAGGCCGCGCTTGGCAATCCATACAGCTCGTTTAAGGCTATGCATCCAAAGATGGGAGATAATTGTTGCTTTAAATACTAAGCCATACAGTTTTATAGTGTCATTTAATCACATTATGCTTATGAATGTCCTGTAAGTATGTGTAATTTAAACTTGTGGGTAATGAAGACATCATTTTGAGACCACAGGAAGTATAGTCATGTGCATTGTGAAACCAATGTTCTGTTATAGTCTTGGGGGTTTGTTTTTTTGTTTTTAACAAAGAAGAAGAAAAAAACACGCACATAATGAGAATTGCACTAAAATGAGCTTGTACAGGTGCATTGATTTCCCCAAATGGACCTGGGTTAATGTGTTTGTTAATGTTTTTGTTGATGTTAATTGGCTTCACACTGCAGATAAAGTAAAGCAAAGATTAGTTTTATTTACCTTCCAGAAAAGTGCTTTGAGGCCTCTCCAGTGTGTGTGTGAGTGAGAGAGAGTTTTAAATAAAGTATATTTCTGATAAATATATTCTCGCCTTTGAGATTTATTTATCTGTGTGAAGGCTAGGTGAGTGCAACATGCCAAGACATAAACAGGACTCAACAAGGTGGATTCTTTGTGCTGTCTGTTTCTGTTTCAATCAGTCTCTTTTATTCATTATTCACCATGCGTGAATGCCTAATGCCAAACAACCTTTTCTATGGATAGTCAGCTCCGTGGAATTATATTTCTCCTAGTTGCACCAGGGTTCTGAAAGCCCTTCGACTATACGGGATGTTTTTGTCTGAAAAGTCTCAGACAAATGTGGTACACATGCCAGACTAGTTGTGTTTCTCTTGACTTCCATTGTAAACATTTGTACCATTACAGACAATGCTGAAATGCCAACAACAGCATCTTCTGGTTATGAATGTCACGTTGTGCAGTAATCTTTGTTACATTTTATGGCACAATGGTCTCTAGCTTTCTCACGATCAATGATCTGTTTCGACGGTTAGTCACGATGGAAAGATCATTTTCCACTAAACTTTGCTCCATTAGTGTTTTCTTGTGAAGTTGAGCGAGGGTGCGCTCGGACAAACTCGTTCTCTGAATCTTATTTTTTTCCATTCCTTTAGCGCTGTCAAACCGAGGGTTGCTCCACTCACTTATCGCTAAAACAGCCCTTGTGCAAGGAACTCATTCACTGCATCTAGTGAATAACCACCATATACTCATATACCACATAGTGCACTATCTAGTGAATAACCACCATATACTCATATGCCACAGAGAGAGTGCACTATCTAGGGAATAACCACCATATTTTTACTACAGAGTGCACTATAGTGAATAACCGCTATATACTCATATACCACAGAGTGCACTGTCTAGTGAATAACCACCATATTCTCATATACCACAGAGTACACGAGCGAATAACCACCACATACTTATACCACATAGTGCACTATCTAGTCACAGTGAATAACCACCATATACTCATACACCACAGAGTACACTATCTGAATAACCACCATATACTCATATACCACAGAGTGCACTATCTAGCGAATAACCACCATATACTCATTTCTTCATCACGTAATGCACTATCTAGTGAATAACCACCATATACTCATATACCACATAGTGCACTATCTAGTAAATAACCACCATGTTCTTATAGCACAGAGTGCACTAACTAGCGAATAACCACCATATACTCATATACCACAGAGTGCACTATCTAGTGAATAACCACCATATTCTTATTTCTCTATGTAATGCACTAACTAGTGAATAATCACCATTTACTCATATACCAGATAGTGCACTATCTAGTGAATAACCACCGCATTCCTATTCACCATGTAGTGCAGTAACTAGCTAATAACCACCATATACTTTTATACCACTAGTGTACCATCTTGTGAATAACCAATACTCATATTCCACATAGTTCACCATGTAGTGGACTAACTAGTGAATGGCCGTCACATTCTTATTCACCATGTAGTGCACTAATTAGTGACTAACCACCATACTGTATACTGTACTTATTCACCATATAGTTCACTGCCTACTAAATAAACACCATGAATACTCATTCATGTAGTTGAACAGATCCCTACAGCATGGTGATTGAGTGAACGTTCCGGATACAGAGGGAGACTGTTAAGGCTCTTCTGCAGGGAGGGACACTTTGACTCTTTGACTGTACTGTACCTTGAGGCTGTCTCCTCTTGTTGTTGTGTTTGGCACATAATGTACGAGACTGCTCTGTGCTCTGTGCTGCGCTGTGTGCTGTGTTGTGTATTGTGTGTTCTGTGCTGTGTTGTGTGTTGTGTGCCGGGGCAGCTGGTGGTGTGTGACCGTGAGGGAGGACTTGAACCAGTGGCCATGAGGAACGCAGTGGAGGGACAGGAAGCCGGTTGAGTGGCCTCTAGATGAGCGATGTTGCCTTGACCTCTGCGACCCCTGTCCTGTCCTCCCTATGTATCATCTTAACTACCGCACACACACACACACACACACACACACACGCACACATACACACACACACACACACACAACGTTCGGGAAGATATTGGCATTGCATAAGTGGCGAGATGCTTGCTGTTCAAGTTCTTGGGAGGTTCAAGACTTCTTGGGGAGTCCATACATTAGGGCTGAATGGAGCCATGAACATACAGTATCTGTGTGCTTTGAAAATGCCATGTTGTATTGGAAGTGGTCAGAACATGGGGATCTTTCTCTGTTGTTACATTACGCAGTACCATCTTTAATGGCAGCAGCTCAGTGTATTAGAATTTAGAATCATCTAACAATTGGTTCTGTTTAGAACAGTGTTTCTTAATTGGTGGGTTGGGACCCAAAAGTGTGTTGCGGAACCGTTCTGGGAGGGTCGCAGAGCTTGTGGTTAAAAACAAATGTAAAATTGCCAATTTAAAATGCTAATTTATCCGATCTAATATTGGAGCTTTATTTTTGATCAACTTTATTTGTAGCCTATGGGTGCCTTCCAACATGCCTCCTCGATCCTCGATGCTCGATCCTCGAGGGGCGTTCCCACTGATCTATAACTAACACTGGATAGACTATCCCATTGTTTCCCCCCCATCATTCTTTATGTAGATCAGTGAGGATCGAGGCATCGAGGAGCGAGGGAGGACGTATAAACGCTGCATGAGAGGCACCCTATGTCAGTCATTGCCATGGACAAAGACAATGCTTATGTGACAGGCCATGTTAGACATCATTTTAGCGGTAAAAGCAAGTAGGCGGCAACCCTGAATATATGAAGAAGGCTAGAATATGGATTCACTTAAACAGAAGGCAAAATAGGATGATGGACCTGTGGGTGGTGTGCAGTGAATTGCTGGCACCATCAACAATCCATCAACACTGATATGCCACCTGGAAACAAGGCACCCCTGTCAAAGTCAAACCTGTGGAGTATTTTGAAAGGTGACATCAAGAGTTGAAGACTTCTCAAATGTAATGCCAAACATCTGCATGCTCCAAACAGGTAGGCATACAGGTGCTTTGCATGTCTTACCATGAAGGCTAGCTCACCATATCCTAATACAGTATACAGTATAGTATATACTGTATGGGTTGCAACTTTATGAACATGGGAAACTGTGGGTCCCAAAGGTAGCCCAGTTAAGAACCACTGGTTTAGAATATATGTCATCATGACATAAAAGCATTGCCTGTGGGCTTTCCTTGGTACCTCAGAGACAAACTTAAGGTGTCTGTCATACTTGGATGCAAAGCTTTGTGATGTCTCAGGAAGGTGATGGGTGTTGCATTGTGAGAACCAGTCCAACATATGTTTCTACTTATCTCCTAAATGTAATCTGTAATGGCCCTGTCATAAAAGTCCTCCCCCTACCACACACACACACACACACACACACACACCAAACACACACACACACACACACATGCACGCAGTTGGTCGTAAAGCCCACAGGAAGTCCTGGTGAGCAGGAAAAGGTAAAGCCCCAGACGGTCGGCCAGACCTCTGGAGTTGTAACACGAGAGGCTTGTAAATTAAGAAGAGACACTGGCCTCCTTGACAGGGCTCAGTTTCAACCCCAGCAACTCCTCTTCCCTTCTGCAATTCAAGAGGAAGCTACAGCACAGTCCACTGCTCTCCCTTGTGAATTCAGCTCTCTCTGACATTGCGTGTGATGTTGTCAAATTGTCTGTGTAAAATCAGCCTTCAGACAAAGTGAAGAGGTCTCACTGTATAAACACACTCGGGACCTTTTTTTTTGCATTCCACGCTAATAAACACACTTACTGGACTTAAGGGGCAGTCTCGCTCTCTCTCTTCATACTCCGTACAAGTACACACACACACACACACACACACACACACACTAGTACCGTATCCTCCCATGTTGCTCTTTGTGAGGGCCCGTTCAGCCACATTTCTCGGGGTCGAGTGTCCAAATGTCCGAGAGAGAGAGAGAGAGAGAGAGAGAGAGAGAGGGGAGAGGGGGATTGAGAGAAAACAAACATGTCTCTCTTATCACTCATAAAAAGCCAAACAGACTCGGGGGATGATGCAAGCAGCTCCTGCTCGGCTGCCCTGGGATCCCCGTTTTCCCACAGCACCCTCTGGGGTCAGCCGATAAGGCCCTCGGGAGAGGCCCTCTGTGTGTGTGTGGGGGGGGTCAACCCTCGGGAGAGGCTCTCTGCGTGTGTGTGGGGGGGTCAACCCGCGAGGCTGAGGGCTCCGGTCCACTACTCTGTCCACTTCACTCCGCTCCAGGCCCAGCGGGCAGTTCAGTGGCCTTGCTACCCCTCCGTCCGGCCCCCACTGTTGCTCCGGCCGCTCGCTACTATTTCTGGAACCTTCCGGACCACCACACGCGGTGGGGGGGGGAGTTGTCCAATGTCTGTGCACGGAGGGGGGGGGGGATTTGTGAGTTTCTGTTTGAAGTTTTTGTTTATATACATATTTGTATATACATATACATGTTTATATATGTACATCAATTCAGTTATTTGTTCATGTGGTTTGTGTTCATCACAGATACTAAAAGGTCATCAAGATACAGTATGTTTCTGTCATTGATGTGAATATGTGTTTGTTTCTCTTTCTCTCTGAGTGTGTGTGTGTGTGTGTGTGTGTGTTCCTCTTTTCTCTCAAATCGTTTGCTTCTCTCTGGGGTTTTGGCTTTAATGTGTAATCCCAGTGTGTATTGCAGAGTGCACATATTGATTTAGTCACAGCTTGTCATGGTTTAGTGAAGTGGATCCTCTCCCTTCCTGAGACAACAACATGAGTCTAATGTCAGGCCAAGTCCCACACACACACACACACACCACTGCCCTGTGCTACCGGTCTGTAACTCAATACTGAGTCTGTGATACAATAAAAGATATGAAGCTCATGTACTCAAAACCCATTCACCATTGTGCTCCAACTCCTCATTATACTGTACGTACAAGGGATACAATGAGGTTTATTTGTCACATGCATATCATTTCTAAAATAAAGAATGCAGTGAAATGGTCAGTTACTTCGCCTTGTACATACAAGTACAGTATATGGGAATGTGGAGACTGACTTCAATGATCAGATGATCGTGCTGTGGATTTTGGGGGGGGGGGTCGTATTTGTGTGTCTACTGTCTAGCCATGGTTGCGTAAAGTCCTCTTGCCAGGTGGTTGGTGACGTTGCGCTGTGAGCTGTGCAGTACTCTGTCCTGTGATCAGAGGGGCACGGTCTTGTTTTGGGGACGACGGGCCACAAACGCCCGGCGACATGGGGGAGGAGAGGACGTGCCGTGCCCATGCCCATGCCCACCACCGCCAACGCAGGCCACTGGACCGGTTCCACCACGTCTGCCTGAGCCAATGGTGAGTATGCCACCGCATCGGCCTCCATTAGTCGTGGATCTGTCCGAGGTTTCTTCCTATTATGTATCTCCAATTCTATTGGGAGTTTTTCCTCGCCCCTGTTACTCATGGGCTCTCTCTTTCAATGTTTACTGTAACACTTTGTAATGCGCCATGAGACATGTGTTTTGGCGCTCTATAAGTGGAATTAGAATGAAATTGAAATTGAAATTGAAATTAGATTCATTAGATTCTATTCATGTATTTTGAGTGGGTTTTGTGAAGTGAGGCGACCAAAAGTCAGGTTAGAGCTCTGTGGAAGTGAAGATACCAGAGGAAAATCGCGTGGAGAGCAGAGTTTCGCTTGTTTTGCAGCTCGCTATGGAAAATCTGTCGGCGATAATATTAGTTTGCGCATTTGACTTGAGATTGATCTGTGTTTGTGACGTGTCCTCTGCGTGCGTTTAGGCAGTGACATTTCCATGGGTGAGCAACGTCACCTTTTGACCTGAGCCAGCGGCTTGACTGGAACGGAAGTCCTTAAAAGGTATTGTTGACTTCTTGTTTTTAGTGTTAAAGAGTTCAGAGAGTCCAGACAAATGAGTTTCACATCATTTAGTTTGAATCTGTTTCTTTCCCCCCGACATTATGACCAGTTTTTATGATGGTGTTTGTGTGTGTGTGTGTGTGTGTGTGTGTGTGTGTGTTTGGGTTGTCAGAACAGTTAAGATAAAGGCTTTCACATCTGCCAGACGCATGAAGTGCATGTGCATGGTGCAACAGTTCAAACTGTTGTTTTCTTTGACATTAAGCGTTTAATGGGCCTATTCCCACAATATTCACTGCCCAGTGGGGCGGTCATTATTGATCAAAGGCTGGTGAGAGGTAAACATCGCTCTCATTAAGCAGCGGAGGAGTCCCAAACGCAGCCAGGGATCTGAAGGCCCATCTCGCCTCATCTCCTCCTCTCCTCTACAGCCAGAGAAATCTCACATCCCCTGGGAATCCCTCTCTCTCTCTCTCTCTCTCTCTCTCTCTCTCTCTCCTCCTCCTCTTTCTGTCTGCTCTCTAACTCTCATGACTTTTACTCCCTCTTTCAACCTCTCTCTCTTTCTCTTCATCTATCAGTACTCATCTCTCATCTCTCCTCTCTCTCTCTCTGTTCTGTTCTGTCTTTATTCCTCTTCATCTGCACTCTCTATCAAACGATAGACAATAGAAGTCAATCTTCCCTCTTGAATAAGTCAGTTTCTTTTCCTATTAGGGCCTTTCATATAACAGGCATGTCTGTGTGAGAGCGTCCGTGCCCTCAACAAGACTACTGCAGTCTTTGCGCTGCGTGCTGTGGAAGCCTCGGGGATGTACTCACTCGTTTGGATGGACAAGATAACGAGCTTGCAATGACTGTGACATTCCACTGACAGATGGTGGCATGGTCTTTCACTTCCTCTCTGTCTGTTGTTGTCGTCTTGTTGGGTCTCGGTTTCTCTGAGTCTTGTTCACTAAAACACACACACACACACACTTACACACACACAAACACACACAGACACACTCACCTACTGTATCTACATGTGAACTTGTGACACACACTTACACAGGCGGTGTAAATGATGCTGAATCTCAGCTCCCAGCTCTTGTTTTTGGTCGTTGTCCAGGCAGACCGTCAGCACAGGAGGCAATTCCCACTAGGAGGACCCGGGCAGTATAAAAGCCAACGGGGGTCCGGCACTCCTCAGTCCACCACTGGGAGACCAGCGACACATATTTCCCTCACACACACACACACACACACACACACAGAGAGAGAGACACACACACACACACACAGAGGGAGACACACACACACACACACACACGCATGCACACACTCAGGGACGCGTGGCAGGGATTCTTCTAAGGTAATGGACTTCTCAGACTTCACAGATGAGTGTGCACAGCGAGTTGTTCATTTCATTTCATTTCACTTTCCTGCTTTTTATGACTTTGACTTTCATTTCTGCCTTGTGCTGCTCGTGCTGCTCGTGCCTCTTTGCTGCAGCGCTTACTCACTCCTTCACACACACTCATCAGAGCCCTGGTGAACATGTGATTGTGAGGAGAGGGGGGAAAAAAGTTGTTTTATGTAACTAGCTAAATGTGTCTTTAAATACTGCTCTCTGTAGTTTTGTACACTTTAGAACATAACCGTGATATGCATTATTAGAACATTGGTTAATTTGCATTTGTTTGAATTTTGAAGAACTCAACAATGCATCATCTTTAAAGGATTAATGTTTTTAACAACATAACTGTTCTGTATGTTAAATGTTCTCGATAATCACATTTCTAATCATTGAAAGATTCGTCTCAATACAGTATATATATCATTTAACGTTTCAGTCTTCAGTTTTAAAATATCTGAATTTTTGAAACGATCCATTTTGCCTCCAAGACAAGAGTTCTGTGAGTGCAATAGCTTTCCCATCATTCTCATTAAAGATGTACGGAAGCTCCAAACTTCAGCAGGTAGTGTCTGTCGATGACGAGCGAACCTTGCAGCAGGTAGTGCCTGTATGTGGTAAAGTGAGTGACTGTGTGGATGGCGGCACCATGGGGCTCGGGAGCTGAAATAACTCTATTCCGTCCGCACGCCGAGCCTCTCTGCTGGCGCTCACAGTGTGAACCTCCTAAATGTCGATATCAGTTAGCAAGCGCTGCCTGGGAGGAGATGTTTACTTCACAACTCTCGAAAATTAAAGTTGCTGAACTCGGGTGAACTCTTGAGCGAGCGAGCGAGCGCTCGGTTGGCTGACGTAACCTCACCCGTTCTCTCCCTTTCTCTCTCTCTCTCTCTCTCTCCCTCTCTCTCTCTCTCTCTCTCTCTCTCTCTCTCCCTCTCTCTCTCTCTCTCTCTCTCCCTTTCTCTCTCTCTCGCGCTCTACAGAAAAACAAAAACAAACAACAACAAAACAAAAAACACGAGACGAGGAAAACAAACGTGTCGACGACGACGACGACGACGACGACCGGAGGACAGGGCCGGACGCTCGCCATGGCCACCCTGGTCATCGTCAACGACTCCTTCGGCAACGTGTCCATCTACAACGAGGTGATGTACGACGACGACGACCCGGCCTCCTGCCACCACGTGGTGCCGCCCGCCCACCAGCGCCGGCTCATCCCGGCCGTCTTCGCCCTCATCTTCCTCTTCGGCGCCGTGGGCAACAGCCTGGTGCTGCTGGTCCTGTGCCGGCGCGGACCCGGCCGGCGCACGGTGGCCAGCACGTACATGGTGAACCTGGCGCTGTCCGACCTGCTCTTCCTGCTCTGCCTGCCCTTCTGGGCGGTCCAGTACGCGCTGGACTACCACTGGCCGTTCGGCGCCGTCATGTGCAAGGCGTGCAGCGCGGCGCTCACGCTCAACCTGTACGCCAGCATCTTCTTCATCACCTGCATGAGCGCCGACCGCTACCTGGCCATCGTGCAGCCGCTGCGCTCGCAGAGCTGCCGGCGCCTGTGCCGCGCGCGGGTGGTCAGCGGAGTCGCCTGGCTGCTGGCCGGCTGCGCCACCGTTCCCGCCCTGGCGCTGCGCGACACCGTGCACCTCGGGCAGGACGTGACCGCCTGCGTCTTGCGCTACCCCAGCGACGGCTGGGTGACCGGCCTGGCGCTCAGCAAGACCGTGGTGGGCTTCCTGCTGCCGCTGGTGGTCATCGTCACCTGCTACTGCGGCATAGGGCGCCACCTGCTGGCCGCCACGACGACGACCGGCGGGACGGGCGCAGTCGCCGACGCCCGCGGCGACCCGGACAAGGCGTCGTCCGGCGGCGGAGGTGGGCACTCGTCGGGGGGCGCCAACAACGTGGACCACGTGCTGCGGATGGTGGTGGCGGTGGTGCTGGCCTTCTTCCTGTGCTGGTTCCCCTTCCACACCGTCACGCTGCTGGACGTGCTGCACCACCAGGGGGCGCTGAGGGGCTGCTGGGTGCGGCGCGCCGTGGAGACGCTGCTGCCCTTCACCATCTGCCTGGGCTTCTCCAACAGCGCCGTCAACCCCTTCCTCTACTGCTTCGTGGGCAACCACTTCCGCGAGCAGCTCGGCGGGCGCTGGGGCAGCCGCTGGGGGAGCAGCAGGGGGGGAGGAGGAGGAGGAGGAGGAGGAGGAGGAGGAGGAGGAGGAGGAGGCGCAGGAGGAGGAGGAGGAGGAGGAGGAGGAGTGAGCGGGGGCGGAGGAGGTGGGGGCGGGGGGTCCTCCTCGCAGCACATCAGGGGCTCCTTCAGCACGCGCCTCAGCTCGCTCTCGCGCAAACTCAGCGACCTCAAGGACCTGGGGCCTCCCGAGAGCCCCGCCCCTGTCTGACATCCCATAATAAGGACAGGCAATGTGTACGTGTGTGTGTGTGGGTGTGTGGGTGTGTGTGTGTGTGTTGGGGTGCAAAAGGGGCGAGGGTGACTTGGGGTGAGATGTGGATCTATGTTGGTGTGAGGGGTTGAGGGTGTGGGGGGAGGGGGGATGAGTAGAGGTGCTCTTGCTGCGGATGGGACTTGGTCTGACATCCCATAATTGAGCACTTGGAGGTGGGGTGTGTGTGTGCATACGTGTGTGTGTGTGTGTGTGTGTGTGTGTGTGTCTGTATGTGTGTGTCTGTGTGTTTGAGAGCGCTGGGGGTCACGGATCTCGGAAGACGAGTAAAAAAAAAAAAAAAAAAAAACCAAGGACAAGTCATCCTCGGAGACAACCAGAGGTGTGACATCCCATAATTAAGCTGCGGGCCTGACACAGAGGAGAGTGAAGCGAAGGCGCCCGCTCGCTGTCCCCTCCACAGCCATCGATTCTGCGCCTGCTAACCTCCATTTTATCACACCGGGGCCTTATGGGGATTAATGTCCTGAAAACGCAGTCTTCTCTTAAGATTGATTACAGACATTCGTGGTGAGGAGACCCAGAACTATGCCAGGCTACTCGGCCACCAGCTCGGAGTAACACCCCCCTGTTTGACCTCTTTTAGAGGGGGATTCATACGGACAGGTGTCTAGCCAACGGAAAAAAAGGGGGGAAAAAACATTAAAAAGTGAGGGGTGCTGCTGGGGTTTAAAACTAGTTGGAGTCATTAACCGGATATCTTAAATAAGCTGTATTCTTCTCTTCTCTCAGCAACGACTGAGTTTTGTTTTCTTTAACCCACACTGAAGATACGCATGACCATCACTGAGGACTCTAAGTAATAAAACAGATCCTCCTCCACCAGCAGACTCTGTGTGTATCTGCAGTGCGTCTCTCTCTCTCCCTCTCTTCCTCCCTCACCCCCCCTCTCTCCCTCCCTCTCTCTCTCTTCCTCCCCACCTCACTACACAGGAGGTATTTACAAGCCAACATTCCTGTAAGTGGTGTGAACAATCAGATTAAGAGAAAACAGATGGGATTTCTGAGGCACAGCCTCTCATATCCTCGCACATACTCACGAGACCAGGGACAAGCTGCTTTAGTCTTTGTTGTTATCATCTTATTTGGATTCACTGATTTATTCCACACAGAAGCAGCTCATCTTTATGTGAATAAATGAGCCCCGCCATTATCTGTATCAAGCTAGAGAGTTACTAAATAGGATGATTGTTATGCTAAATTTTATGGACCATGATAATGCGCTTCTAAATATCTCTAATTATATGTTTTGTTACTCCTTGCTCCTGAGCATAGCCAAGGAGGATTTCAAGTAATGAGCTAAATGATAACTGCTGAAATTGCAGAGTGCTGGTATCCAAAGCTTATACTTCACTGAGTTATTATATTGAAACAATGGATGAAGGCCTGGCCAAGACATCAGGTAGAGTTGATGGTAAAATTTGGAACGTGTGTTTCCTCTTTTGACCAGCAGGGGGAGAAAGATGACTGCAGTTTCATCTGACCGTGGCAGGTGCTCTTTGGAAGCAAACCTGCGGCAACAGTTTTACCAAAACAAACCTTCAAAATGCTGTGTCGCATTACATCTCTTTGTATTGCTATTTTATCTGTCTATTTCTTTAAAATGCCATGCAGGGAGAAAGCGCAGGAAAGAGAGAAAACAAGTTGGAAAGGTATTGTTTGTGAGAAAAAGCGATAGAGAGAGAGAGAGAGAGAGAGAGAGAGAGAGAGAGAGAGAGAGCAAGCAGCAAATGAAACCAATTGGGTGTGTGTGTGTGTGTGTTTGTGTGTGTGTGTGTGTGTGTGTGTGTGTGTGTGTGTTTGTGTTTGGGGGCTGAGACCACAGAAGTTCAGAATTAGTCATGAGAGACACACAGCGAGGGGGGAAGAGTCACAATCACAGCCAGCTGAGTCGCTGCACGACCTCAGCGTACCGCACATCCTCTCTCTATCTGACCTCGCCAGAAGTGGGTCTCCAACTCACCCGACCCGACGCACCGCACGGCGGAGGAGAAGCACTGGACCACTGGAGCCTGAGGAACATGCTGATGAGTGCAATTCCTGTAGCCTCATCAAAGATAATGTCATCTGACTGATAATTAAAAAATCAAGGATTAAATCATTAAGTCAAGCTTCCTTAACAAAGTGAGAGTTTGTTTTAAGCAAAAAGAAGATTCATATAAAACACGCCTTGTAATAATAATGACAATGTGTTACCTACAAAGAGTAAGGCCTATTTGCATATTTATGAAAGAGCAGAAAACAATGGTAATTTGTATAAGAAAACAAACAAATACGACATATGACATATCACACCCCCCCAATGATGAATCACAAACACAAACAAGGTCTATGCATCAATGCCACCATAGCATCAGCACGGGCCCGAGATGAGGCAGTCAGGAGACCCAAACTGCTGAGCTGACTAACGGTGTGTGTGTGTGTGTGTGTGTGTGTGTGTGTGTGTGTGTGTGTGTGTGTGTGTGTGTGTGTGTGTGTGTGTGTGCAGGGGAACACGGAGCCTCTGGCGGCCCCTCCAAAGCCCTGACTGTGCATCCAGCCCTGTCCTACTCCCGCCGCAATAATCAGCTGTGTGGATGCAGACGCACGCGCGCCCCTCGCTCTTATGTCTCTTTAATGCAAGGGGCTGTTTGCTGCCTTTTAAACTTGATCTTATTAGTCCAGCACTTAACCCCTGCTTGACCCGATGGGCCTGCCACGTGTGTGTGTGTGTGTGTGTGTACGCACAAGGACGCGGTGTGGGGAAGACTGTGTGATAACTGTCAAGGGGGTGTGTGTTGAATGGTGTTGTTTGAGTTCTGTTACCAGCCTAGAGCTTCGACACACTCCTCGCTTACTTAAAAGAAAAAAAAAAAAACCCAGTCTGCTAACTGACATTTTCCACCTTTTCTTAGTGTTGTGATGCAAAACCTTACCGTAGCCTTTGAAGTAACTTCCTGCCAAACCCTGCGCATCATTTCCTGTTGAAGGAAAGAGTACTGAGTGCAGCTCAGGCATTAGGGTTAGTGATGCCGGCGTAGAACACACACACACACACACACACACACACACATACACGCAGATCAACCATCACAGAGAGCAGAGGACACATCGAGACTCACCGCGCGATGGACTCTGTACCCGTGTACCACGGCCCCATTGGAAAAGCCCAGTGCGAGAGGAGACTGTGTGAAGCGGGCAAGGATGGCAGCTACCTCATCCGAGACAGCGAATCGAAGCCCGGAATGTACTGCCTGTGTGTGCTGTGAGTTTTACGCCTCTTACATAATCTTCTTATCTTGTTACGATTTTGCAGAACTGAGACGGCACGTTCCTTTTTTTGAGGTGTGACTTTTAGCATGACTTGTTGGAAAAATAAAGTGCTGGACAAGAAAGTAAATAAACTATTTAGTATTAGTATCCGTTAATATCAGTTTCTATCAGTTATTATTTTTAGAGAGAGTGGTTACATGCATTTCTGCAGCTTCCAATGCCATGAGAATAATATACAACAATATTGTGTAGAGGCCTACACGCAGGCCTGTTTTTTTTTTTTACACTTTTCCCCTGTGGCAGCTCAGAGACTTATTTAACCTTGAGTATGACTTCTCCATCGACAGGTGTAAAGGCTACGTCTACACGTATAGGGTACAGCAGGATGCAGAGGGATCTTGGGCGGCTGATGTGAGTCAAACACACACACACACACACACACACACACACACACACAGACACACACAGACACACACACACATACATTATCTGATGAGATCAGTTCCTCTTCTTTAGAAGGAAAAAGATATGTGAAAGCATAGTTGAACCGAGCACATGCATGTTACAGAATAGTTAACCAGATCTGCACCTAGTTAAAGGCTGAATCAATTACTTAATCAATGATGAACTCATTCTTAAACATTAACCCTATATAGGATCCACTCTGAGGGCCACAGGTTGCATCAAGAATTCCTTTAGCACGTAGCCCTGTAACTGTGTGATGGTACCACACCACTTCCATGGTCACTGAAGCAGGCTATACATTAACGCTTTAGCACCGTTAAATAATGGCTCTTCTCTCCACATCTATCCTCCGTAAAAAGCCTGTTTTATGTTAGCCACACTGGGGCATGATCAGTCATTTTACTCTCCTCCATGTGGCTCGTGTTCTCCCTCACAAAGGGAGAGAAGTAACACGTTCAAAGGCTTGTGCGTAGATATTGTTCGCCCAAGTTATTGTTCTTTATATGCGTGCGTTTATGTCACTTTTTACGAGGCCTTTGTCTTTGTCTGTGAACGTGTGTGTAGTAGAGCATAGTCTCGGAGAGGCGGACACTGTAAAACGTTTCATTGCTAAATTGTGGAATAATAGCCCAATTTATCAGAGGCGATACCAAGAGAGTTACACGTTTAACGTTTCATTAAAAAAAAAACTCCTAATTAGAAGTACTTCATCATATGGCTGCTAAAGTACACACAAGTGCAGCTCAGAGCAGGCAAAAAATACACGGAAGAATTGCTTTTGATGATCCAACCACTCATCATGACATCTGGTATTTTGTGAGGTTTGACCCAATTCAGTTGAAGACATCACAGAAACAGTAGTCTTGCTTACAGTAACATGCCCCTCTCCACTGCCACAGAATTGTGGCTTTTGAAACTGAAGCGCCATGTTGAATGTCTCCCTGCATAAGACATTATTATTTTCTTTTTGTTTCTGAACAATACAGTAACATCATGATTGTGAAGTGAGATCTCACGCCTCTCAGATTTCTTCATGGGATAAACTGTATGTTTCAGATGTCTATTATCATCTCCTTTGTTCTTTTTTCAGCATGAGACAATTTGTGCATTAGGCCTGTGTGCTGTTCCTTTCTCCACCGCGCAAGTGGCTAGCCTATTTAAAGCATAACATATCTGCAGTTTCTCCCACGATGCAAATGGCTAATTAATTACACCAAGCGTTTTTTTTTTATTATTTAATTTTTCTTTTAAATAAGAGCGTAATTTACACACAGGCAGGCAGATAGGCATCTATAAATAGCCCAGCTGGGTTATACGAGACCACCGTGAGTGCGGAGACGAGCGTGTGGTGACTGTTGTGGTTTTTCTTTCTGAGGTTACAAGTCATGGCTACATTTTAGTTTCCTCAACAATCGATCTAAAGAAACAGAAGAGGTAATACTGAGCTTCTGTAAAAAAAAAAAACTGCAGAAGCTCACCTTCTCTCTAGACCGACTCGACTGAGATGCAATTTGCACGAGACTATTTCGTTTTTGTAGCAGTTCTTGTGTTTGTGGATGACAGAAAGTAGAATTGACCAAATGTTTTGGTATAGGCTACACAAGTGTAAAGTCTAGTTGAATTGAATTCAATAACCGAGCAGAGATCTACTTGTCAAATAAACACCATAATCCTAAGCACAACATTGGTCAGTCAGCTCAATGCACATGTACACTGCACAACATCTCTAGCTCCTGCATTCGGCACTTAAATGTAAATTGTAAATGTAAATGTAAATGTAGGCCCTGTCCCATTTCCCCCCACTTAACACTTCCACTTAGTTTTGACTGCCCTACTCTCTAACCGACTGCACTTTGCCTGTCATCTCTAAGTGTTAAATGCCACACCTTTTAATCACCTATGTACAAATATTATTAATAGTTTTAACACTCTTAAACTAGATCTAACACTCAGTCAAATGGGATGATATCAACTCAGAATAGTGTTGTTGAGCATTAACACTTTTAATTTTTTACTGTGTAGATTTATGGCCTGAGGTGTCAAAAAGGCAGATTATGGCTTCGAGGCCTGGGAAAGGGAAACCGCACGTGTGCAACATGCGCTCGATCAGCACAGCAAGGAAACTGAAGACTCACATCCATTGCTTCCTGTTTTTCAGACTGCAGACGACCAACAGAAGCGCTTGTTTCGCAAAGTCAAGAACTTGATAAGCGCCTTCGAGAAGCCAGACCAAGGGATCGCCATTCCGCTCCTCTACCCGGTACCTCGGCCCATGCCGACGACGCCGGCGTACATGTCAACCACAGAGCAGCCGTCTCCTCCTCCTCGGCCCACGGGCCAGAATCACAATCAGAACCACAACCAGAACCACAACCAGGGACCACACCAGAACCAGCACAAGTCCGCGCCGCGGGTCAAAGGGAAAAAACGGCCTTCTGTCTAAGGAGTCGGTCGCACGGCATCTCTCTGCAGAGACTCGAGTCGGGAGTTGAAAGCAGGCCAGATGTTTTCAGTTGATCCTTCCGAGAACTTTCTGGCTCTCTCATCCTCACTCTGTTTCCCTACTTGCGTCTTGTCCTCTGAGTTCCTCGTTTATAGGCTACCACGCTGGCTCTCCGTCTCTCACGCGGTCTCTTTCTCTCTCTTCGTTTTCTTCTCCATATTATAAGGTATAATTCTATGAATTGATTTTTAATTAAAGTGCTCCAGGCTTTTTTTTTTTTTTTTTTTTTTTTTAATTCTCCATTTTTTTTTAACATTTTGTCTTGGCTGAGAGTAAGATTGTGGCACTTCTATTTTATTCCACAAATAGAAACCTCAAGTCTATTGCTACAAATCTAGTTGAAAGGCTTTTCAGTAGAGCCAGCCTCTGTCACATGGTTGTAGACAAAGATCCTGTTTTCATACAACACTGTGTTACCTGACAGACATGTATAGTGCTACCCACAAGAAATGTATGCAGGATACAGGCATTTAGCCTTTACCCGCCAGCGCCATTTTGTCATTCGATCAAGGAATCTGTGTATCCTTTGATCTGAAGTGGGGCCTACATTAGTTGTCAAGATCATTTAAGAGCTTGTTACTGTGTTAACTGTATTTAAATACAGTAAATGTATACATTTGTAATGATTACCATGATAAATAAATATATAAAATAAAGACCAGGTAGGATAGAAACAAGTTACTGGTATATTACTTGGTCTGTATGATTACTAGTGTATAGAATCATTATTCTACTACAGTACACAGTATAGCCAATCTGTGAAGTGAACAGTTTGACTAACCGGAGCATGTCAAAGGCCTACAGAAATCTGAAAAGCAGATGAATTATTAAAATTTGGATCTTGCACATGAGCGCTTGCAACACTGTACACAGTGTGCACGCACACACACACACACACACACACACACACACACACACACACACACACACACGCCCACATCCACACCACACCCACCCAGAGTCACAGGATATATTTTGCAACGGTGGAAGACCACAATCTAGCCAGCGGGTTTCAGTGGAGGCTGAGCAGTCAGCAGAGATCTACAGTAATAATGATGTCCTTACTTCCATTATTTCCTTAGTTTCTCCTAGACAACAATAACATTACAAATGAGATTTAGGCTTCAGTGGCCTGTTTCTCAAATGTGTGTGCCCACATAGAGAGATCCTATGGTGTGAATGTCCAGAGGGTCACACATGATCCTCACTTTCATGAATAGACGTCTCAAAGGTACTTTGATATTTGGGGATGAAGCGCACATGTTCACAGTGTACTGTACTGCATTTGACAAGAAGAGGGCCGTTCAAAGCCATTGTGGATGGGGCTACAGTAGCCAGGAGATCTTTTCGGTCAATGACTGTACATTTTTACAATGAAGTATCTCATCTCATTTCTGTCTCAATCTGCTTCTCCTGAGTAATTTAAGGAGGAATATCTGAGATCAAATCGATATTATAATTGTAAGAATAATGAGACCTTATCTGGGTCTCCATCCGTCTTTGAGAACTAAATATTTCTTTCTCCGCAGCCTTCCAATCCAAGAGAAAGAGAGAACAAGAGAGACAGAGGGATAGAGAGAGAGAGAGAGAAGAGATAGAGCACTCTTCGTCGCCTGGCAACCATACTCTTAATATTCCACCATGTGTCAGACGGCACCTTATCACAAGAAGTAATAGCAAAATAACAATAATAATAAAAAAGCCGATGTGAGCTGATTCGGTCTGATTGGGCAGATACGTATGGGCGTGGGCGTGCTGGGAGACCCTCGGCCCGTGTTAAACGGCTCCTCCGGCGGCACCGACAGATGGCGGGCGAGATGCCGCACGTGGGAGGTCAGGGGGAGAGGGCGTTGTGACAGGATGGAGAGAGTCTGTCTCACGCTGAGCATTGCTCAGCTGAATTAGATGCGTTTATACAAGAAGCAGCCCACGGACCAGAGCAATTGCTACAGTAGATTTGGCACATGCTTACACATCACAGCCCACAGTACTAATGCCGGTCTACTGATACTACTAGCACGATCAATAATACTGATATAAATTGTTATTATTATTCGTCACTATTATTATTATTATTATTATTATTATTATCATTAGTAGTAGTATTATTATCATTATTATTATTATTGCATGCTTATTTGTAGGCTGCATGGCTGATGGAGGGTTGAAGGCCGTAATATTCAGGACAGGCGCAGAGCATCTGAACACGGAGGAGGAGACAGTACAGGGGCTGGAGGAGGTCATGGTGACAGGAATTATTACTTTAACAATCATCAGGGTTCGCCTATTTTTATTCACCTGGTGGAGCACATCTGTCTCCTCCAAAATAATGAGATAATGTGTAAGAGACTGAGCGCCTGCATGTACTGCTGGGGTTTGACATTGCAGTCCATTACTGTGTGGGCACTTTGTCCAAACGCATTTCTTAATTGGGCAGAAATTTGAACATGTCTGTCATCTCCCACTTCTTGAGCGATGTCAGTGACGGAACTCGTCTTGTGATGCGGCACCTCCACGAAGATGTAGAGGAGACGTGCGTGTCTCGACTAGCTTCTGCCTGTTTCACTTTTTTTTATGACTCGAGACTGATAATGAAAGCGAGGCCGGCGGCTAGCTGCAGTCAGCTACGTGAGACAGCGGACCTTCACTTGAGAATGGGGGCGGATTCACTAGGCGACTCACAGGGAGCTGAGCAATTTGTGGAGTGGAGAGAATGTCAAATCCAATCACCATTTGGATACTGGGGAGATGGTGAACCAGAGCTGTGGCAAGCACATGTCCATCCCAACACGTCTACTTTTCATTTACCACCCCCCCCCCCCCCCCCGCTCGCCCGAGGCACTCCAGAACATCTGTTATCAACCTATGATCAGATGTGCTACAATTAATGTCATTAATAATAATGATTTATAAATAATATAAAATAAATGCATTGACAAAATGTACACAACCTGAGGGCATTGCTACCTTCTTTGCTGCTGAATCGGTCATCGGAGAGCTCACTAACAGTTAAAAAGTAACTTGTATTAGTGTAACGACCATGATTATTTGTGAGTCATCTCATTGTACTGTAATTGTACAGCACAAAGACTTCATGTCGAACCATTTGACAATGGAGGAATGGTGAGGCTGTAGTCACACTGACACGTTTTTTTCACCTCTAGAACATGAGTATTCTGTGGAGGGGTCATTGTAAGATATTTTTTTGCCATATATCCAGAAAATGTGGAATCGTTTTACTAAAGTGTGTGCACGTTTTACTAAATAGTGTGCTCGCTTTACTAAATTGTGCTGACGTTTTAATTGTTGTAAAATGAGCACACAATATCCTAAATTGTGCACACGATATAGTAAAATGAGACCACAATATAGTCAAATGAGTGCACAATTTACTAAAATTAGCACACA
>NC_085014.1:10319179-10334179 GCF_963854185.1 Sardina pilchardus | reverse complement strand
GGCTGTAGACGCGCGCCAGCAGGCCGTTGGAGTTGTAGTCGAAGACGTCGTCGCCGCGCGCCCGCAGGAAGCCGTCCTCGTCCACGCGGTACTGGATCTCGCCCAGGCGGGTGACGCGGTCGCGCAGGTCGTAGCGGATGGGCGTGAGGCGGGCGCTGGCGCCCTGGCTCAGCAGGTTGATGTTGCCGTTGAGGTCGTAGCTGTAGCGCCACTGCGGCCGCTCGTTGACCAGCACCGTCTGCAGCTGGCTGTCGGCGTCGTACTCGTAGGAGCGCCGCGTGATGTTGCCGTCGGCGCCCACGCGCACGTCGCAGGTGACCACGCGGCCCCAGGCGTCGTACTGCACCGTCATCCAGTAGGCGATGGACTTGAGGATCTCGTACTGCACCTCCACCACCTGGCCGTAGGCGCTGAAGATCTTGGTGTGCTTCATGGCGTGCGTGGTGATCACCTGGTTCAGGTCGTAGTGGATGACGCTGAACTTGCCGAACTGCTCCACGCGGCCGGAGACGTCCACGTAGCGGTAGAGGTCGATGGGCAGCGGCGTCTCGTTGATGGTGGCCTGCAGGCTGGTCACGCGGAAGTTGTTGTAGCTGTAGTCGAAGCGCGCGTTCACCAGACCCTCCTCGCTGAATTTGAAGATCTGCCGTCCCACGAGAGGACCTGTGTGGGAGCAGTCGAAAACACGTCGTGCGTGAGAGAGACCCAGAGGAACGGAAGACAAAACACCCCCAACACACCACTGATCTAAAACAAAATAATGTTATCCATGTTGCACAAAAATAATACAACAAACGAATCATGTTTTTCTGATTAAAAGCTCTCAGTGGATGTTCCCACATTAGCTCCCAAATCCTTCTTGTGAAGCCCCAATAAATCTCATATGCAGATTAACCAGCATTAATCATTTATGCAACAAGCATTCTTCTAATGTATTTAATGATAATCTGCAAACAATTAACATCAACGGAGGGCCCTCGCACCTCTCAGTGCTCCCCGGCTTTTGTAATGTTCTAACTACACAATGCCTGGCTTTTAATTAAACTGCATAATGGGCCAGGCCAACAACAGTTATGATTGGGGAATACAGCCCTTAATGCTGGGACATTAATTTTAAGAACACCGTAAATCACACTTCCTATTTGCTCTCCGGATCTGGCAGGGCTATGACCGAAGTCGGTCTCTCTCCTTTTTTTTTTTTCTCGAGCAGGACCCTGGTAATAAAATTAATCCGGAGCCTTTGAGAATGACTGCGCGCGGTCATTAAAGGAGCGAGATGAGTTCGGTCCCTTCATGGCTGAAACACACATAAAAGGAAATGTCCCCAGAAGTCTAGTAAAAAACCAACATAACATTACACACAGCCGGTGCTGAGACGGCGGACGGACGGACGGACGGGAGTCGCGCGTGCATGGCCCGCGCGTGGCAATGGCGCGGCGCTTCATTCATCAGCGCTCTGCGGTTCCGTATCAAGCACTCTCTCTGCTCATTGTTTCGCTCTCATCTCGTTTGATCGCTCGTTTCGGGCCGCAATTAGCATTATCAGGGCCGTCTCAAAAGGGCCGTTTGATGTGGGGGAAATGGATAACGTGCGCTGGGAAGGTTAAACTCCACGCAGCCCGAGGACGAACTGATAAATCAGAGAGCTGGAGGCAGGGTCAGAATGATTAACAGTATCAGACGCCGCGAGATGCCGTGCCAGAATCGAAGAGGCTCTCTTTTGTTTTGTTTTTTTTTAATGGGAAAACCCAAAAGCCCTCCCCCCCAAAAAAAAAATCGGCAATCTTTTACAGACACCTAGACGCAGTACCCCAGAGTGAGAGTGTGATTTGAGCGTCTCCTGAATATTTAAATCTCATCACGCGGCGGGAAGTAATTTAAAAAATCAACACGACGCCATATGAACCCACGGAGCTGCTTCACAGTGAAGTCCGCATAAACACTGCAATCTTCAGTAAGCCACCGCGACTCTGGTCTACAGTATGTTAATGCTAATGAATCTCGACTCTTAACCAACCTGAGGCACTGCCAAACACACACAGGTAAGGAACACAAACGTGCTTCTGTGTTCTACAGTATCTACTGAAGCTGAGGTGAATCCCAAACGACATACAGCTATCTAAAGTTATTGTGTTATCCATTCATATAGCATACTGCTGTCAACGCATCCACAGCACAGCAGCAATGCAATATATTTAACAAATTTAACTAATATTTTGGAGGATATACACAGTATATATATATATATACATCCTCCAAAATATATGTATATCATATAATATATATATATATATATATATATATATATGTGTGTGTGCGTGTATGTATGTACATACTTCCTTCCCCCTAGCATTTAAGGAAGAACATTTATTAATTTACGATACATTCTTCAATCACAAAGAAAATTGGTGTCCTTAGCAACTTTAGCATGGTATCAAATACATGTTCTCCCCACTGTGTATATACAGTATATATATATATATATATATATACACACACAGTGGGGAGAAAATGTATTTGATACCTTGCTATATATATATACTTATACACACACACACATATGGACGTTTGGACCCCAGCCTGAAGACCCTTGCATCCCTCACCTATCTGTCTGTAGCGGATGGTGCAGATGAAGCCCTCGTGCGTGAGGTGGACGGTCTTGACCACGCCGGACGAGTCGTTGTGCGTGAAGGTGACCAGCGTGGTGTCGTAGAGGATCTCGGCGAGGCGCGCCTGCTTGGTGTAGCGGTAGAGCGTGCGGCGGCCCGTGCCCAGGTAGAGCGTCTGCAGCAGCCGGCCGTCCTGCGCGTAGTCCTGCATGACGGAGGCGCGGCTGTCCGGCGCGCTGTAGATGTTGCGGTAGTAGCCCACCGACAGCATGGACTGCAGGCCGTGGCGCACCATGCTGGGCATGGTGACCGACAGCAGCCGGTCCGTCTGGTCGTACTCGAAGATGTAGCGCCGCTGGCTGTGCAGCAGCAGCATGATGGACTGCAGAGGGGTCAAGACAAGAGAGAGTGGACCGACGTTGAGAAGGGGAGGCTGTGAAGTGTGAGCGTGTACACAGAAACACACACACACACCCTGCCCGGTCCGACACGGGGCGACCACCACACCTTGGCCCTCTACTCACACTGAGTAGAGTGTGACTGGCAACCGCCCTATAAAAATAGATACCTCACACCTCTTCTGTGACTTCCGTTGATCTCTCTAGGTACTTAAACCTTTTTGCTAACCGTAGCACTGCTATTCAGCATAGCGATGCAAAGATTAAAAAAAACAAAAAACATATTGCATTACATTAACACTGGATTAAACGCACTAATTACAAGATCCAGGTATAAAAGCTAAACAAATTAGAATCAATCACGACAGCTCGACCCATCGGTGTGTGTGACCCAGGTGGATCCCAGGTAAGGGTACCGTAATGTCCCTACTTTTAGCCGCGGCTTGTATACATTGATTTTGCAAAATTTCTTCAGCTATGAGGTTTTAACTTGCATAAAACACTGTCCTGCGGCTTATACACAATGCAGCTACAGTAATTTCCAGCATATAAACCGCATTGTGCATATAAGCCGCAGGACAGTGTTTTATGCAAGTTAAAAGAAACAAAACCATATTAACACCATATTAACTGTCCACATGTATTAACCTCATAGCTGAAGAAATATTGCAAAATCAACGTATAAGCCGCGGCTAATAGTCGGGAAATTACGGTAAATGTCTACTGAATGTCTAACACTCTGTAAAGCGCCTTGAGACATGTGTAATGTATTGGCGCTCTATAAGCGACATTAAATTGAAATTGAAATTGAAATTACGGTAATACACAAGAAATTGCCGTAATCGCACCTTCTCCACGAACGAGTACGTCCAGATCTTGCCGTTGACCCACGTGCGCGACACCAGCTTGCCGTTGTCGTACTCCAGCTTCTCGGACCAGTTGCCGCGGTGGATGTGGGTCACCTGACCCGTGGCAGAGTAAGTGGCGTTGACCTCGTTGTACTTGCTGCTAGGCGACCACTGGACCGGCCGGCCCTGGGCGTCGTACAGGATGTGCAGCGTGAACTTGCGGTGGTCGTCGTAGATCTTGCCCACCCGCGTGTGCGGGTCGAAGTCGATGGAGAGAAGGTTCCGGTTGTGCGCCTGTCAGGTAGACAGATAGATAGATACTTTATTGATCCCCAAGGGGAAATTCAAGCAAAGGTAAACATCAGACCTCAGAATCAGTTCCAGCTAGTTAAACAGGTCAAAAATCAATGGCATGAAAGGGACATTAGGTACGTTGGCACAATTAAAAACACAATACTAAAACACCAAACTCAGTTTAACTAAATGTTTATTTAGGATTTTGGTGACTTACGACATTTCTGTAATAGCCTACACCTTTCCTATCTGAAGTTATATTAGGAGAACACTGACTTTTGGGCTTCAAAATTAATTCTGATCTCTGGGGCTATTGCAAAGATCCTTGTGAACCATCAATGGCAATGATTCTAGGGCGGAGCTTCATGGTTATTGTCAGTCAACAAGCCAGCCAATGACAAATTTAGAGCGGTAGGCCCGCCCCAAATGGTTACTGTTGCTTTGTCCAACAACCGTTAGCTCACGTCCAAAATGACAGCTGGACAGCACTCTGTTCACCAAAGATTCTAGAGCAGAGCTCTGCTGCATTTTTTGCCACATGCTAGAAGAGATGCACAGAGTGATAACAGATGCAGATCATAAAAAAGATACGTAGATAGATCATAAAAAAGGGTGAGCAATATCACGCTGTGTTCACTCATTTCTACATTGTCAAAGAGCAATAGCTTGGATGACAAGATATTCATTATCATGAACGTCAAGAACGCTAGGCTGTAGCCTGTGGTTAGGCTACACATGCGAGACTACCTCCCGACGCGGTCTCAGTTCTGTTCGCTTTAGAGGGGTGCGAGTTTATTTCGAATGCGCACACAGTCAGACGGTATGCACAAGAAATGCTGAGTCATCGATCTGTGTTCATTTAGATAGCGGAACAGGGACCAAAGCGTGAAAACTCTATTTACATAGAGTGGTCAAATGGTGGCAAACCGGTCAACAGTTCACAGACGTGTCCGTTTTCTGGCAGCGGCAGTAGAGCGAGGGCCATTGTGGTTTCTGCGCTTGAGGCTGAGAAAGACCCAGTGTTTCATATGCATGTTATACTACAACATGTAGCCTATACTCTAAGTATACTATAATGCAATACATGCAATATATACATTAGGGTGCATCAAAAAAGAACATTTTTGAATTTTGATATGGCTGGGTGCTAATAGTGTTCCAATATAGGTAGAAACAACACATGCAAAATATTTTTCCAGTACATGATGATTTAGGGGTGCCACCGCACACCTGTTTTTGGTGGATAAAGTGGCTGTGGTTCTCAATGGTCGCCATGGCGATCTGAGGTAAAAAATGCTATAGCTCATTATTATGGCTTATTATTACATTACTACTATCATATCTTTAGTTGTGTCTTTGTACACGTATTTATCACAAGTCATTTAAGTCATATTTATAGGTATTTGGTGCTCATTACATCTATAGCTAACGTGAACTAGCAACAGTTTGCTAACCACACCACCTCCATTGTGCATCCTACACTGGGACAGCAAGTTAACACCGATGCTCAGCAATGTGTGCCAGTTGGAGGAGTGTCCTGCTGTACAATGGAAGTTGGAGATACAGAGCGGCTTCAACTGCTTGGTATCCTGGCGTATTAGAAGTAGACCAATGAGTCATGCCCAATGATCATTGCCCGGTTGACATGCAAGTTGCTGCAGGACTGGTGCTGCATTGACCAAGTTGTCAACATGGCATTTGACACCACTGCGTCAAACACCGGCCATCTCACTGCAGCCTGCATTGCCATACAGCTCTCAAAGGCCCGACCACTGCTTTGGTCTGGGTGCCGGCATCACATGTGTCAGTATCACCCCATGTGTATACCAATAAAGTAAATTAAACTTTATATCCCTGCTGAAAAAAAAAACAGCATAAGATGGTTTGCTGGTTAACCAGCTTGTCAACCAGCTTGTTTGACCACCCTATGATGGTTGACCAGCTAGACAAGCAAAACTCTTTTGAAAACATACCTTCAGCTGGTTTACCCAGCTTATGATGGTAGGCTACAGTAATTCAGGCAGCCCTGCTGAAAAAAAAAACAGCTACAGTAGAAGCCAGCTTATGCTGGTAGCTGGTTTTAGCTGGTCTTCACTGCTTTTCTTCCAGCTATTGCTGGTCTTTGACGGTGTAGCTGGTTAGGCCACCAGCTAGACATAATGGCGTGACCATCTGAGGAAGCTGGTTGTGCTGGTATGACCAGCCTGTCGTGTGGAATACAGCTGGTTTAAGATGGTCATGCTGGTGACCAGCCTGCCAAGCTTGACAGAGATGGTCAAGCTGGTTTTCTAGAATGACCAACATAAGCTGGCATGGCCAGTAAAAAACAGCAATGTAGACCAGCAACACCAATTAAAATTACCAGCTTGAGGTGGTGGTACGACAATCAAAACCAGCTGAATTACCATCGTAAAATGGGTAAACCAGATAAAGGTATGTAATAGTTTTCGCAAGAGTTTTGCTGGTCTAGCTGGTCAACCATCATAGGTTGGTCAAACAAGCTGGTTAACAAGCTGGTCAACCAGCAAACCACCTTAAGCTGTCAGGCTGTTTTTTTCAGCAGGGCAGAATGACCATCTTACACCAGCTGTGTCCCACACAACAGGCTGGTCACACGACCAGTCACGCCAGCATGTCTACCTGGTGGTCTAATCAGCTACACCAGCAAAAAAAAAAACAGCAAAGACCAGCTAAAACCAGCTACCAGCATAAGCTGGTTTCCTGCTGTTTTTTTTTCAGTTGGGATGTGTGTCCGACATCCATCACTGCTTCACAAAATTCAGGGTAAGGCCATGTGAACAGGTCCCATTGACTTCCATTCATTTTGTCCATTGGACATTCTTTCAAAATGAATAGAGACTCTTCAAAGTTGAATTCTGAGAAATGCCCAAGTTGTAAAAGCAGACAACTTTTACTTTGATAACCCTACAGAGCATGTTACTGTATAAAAGTTCACTCTATTCAATATTTCCAGGTCAACCTTTTGCAAATTAGTCGAAAATTGCGCATTTTTCGAAATTTCGCCAAAGTTCATGTGTTAGGTGGCACCCCTAAATATCAATGAAATTCCTTAAAACTTTGCAAAAGTCATTTTTTTCTTGATTGGAACAAAATGCAATGCCAGCCAAATTGATTTTTTAAAATTAAAATTTCCCATTCAAATTTGATGCACCCTAATATACATATACATCTACATATTCGCATATGCTGTCATCATATACTGTATATCGCATATAATAGCTTGCTATATTGACAATTGACCAATTAACCTTATACTGTATTAATAGACCTAATTAAGCACTTCCAGTTAAATGCATTTCGTTCTTTAAGTATCTATGTTTGTCCAGTGACAACAAAATCCAATCTAATAATATATTTGTCATGAACACCACACAATAATAGAGTGTTCTTTTACAGGCCCCTTATGATACCTGTGGAAAATGCAAATTTTGCAACGGAAGACTCCGATGCATCCAAATGATTCTTTCACCATAATTCCTCTGATGATTTAATGATTCAAATGATTTATGATCAGCGGCACACACAAGTCAGGCACAAACATTGCGTGTGAGAGACGGATATATGATGTGTCGGCAGGAGAACTAATCTGGGCTATTGTTTGGCCACTTGGCTAGCCTGCTGTGTTTGCGTGCTGATTTGGTCCAGTAATGAACTCTGGAGGTGTTTTAAATGGCACTCTCTCGCTCACTCTTTCCCCTGCTGCTCAGAAAACCATTGACATTTGGCACCCTGTCATTTTCCTGCTCTGTTCAATATTTCCGTGCAGGCTGTTATTAGCAGTCATTAAATCTGACATTATAGCAGAAGTTTTCTCTCTCTTTTTTTTTCACTTTCTTTCCAAACGGCGACGCTGAAGGACGTTGTCTCACCCAGCGACTGGAACGTGTGAGCGAAGAGTGGGCCGTGTCCTGTGTGTGTGTGTGTGTGTGTGTGTGTGTACACCAACAAGTCAGGGCACACAATAACAAACACACTAACACACACATGTTCCATTGCACACTGTACTTGTTGCATTGTGTGGCTACAGTGGTCACAGTAACAGTGGCTGGGGATTAGGGCATGTGTGTGTGTGTGTGTGTGTGTGTGTGTGTGTGTGTGTGTGTGTGTCTGTGTGTGTGTGTGTGTGTCTGTGTGTCTGCGTGTCTGTGTGTCTGTGTGTGTGTGTGTGTGTGTGTGTGTGTGCACGCTGTGTGACTCAATAAGGTCACGGTGCTATTACGAGGCCTTCTGAGAGTGAGAGTGAACTCATTCCCCTTCTTTATCCAGGCGTTTGTTTAGCCCTACCTGCTGACTCATATGGAGACTTATTACGCCGGCGCTAGTTTAGACAAGTGGGCCCTGGTGTGTTTGGACGCTGATTGAAAAACAAATCTCATAATGTGTGTGAGTAAGGTTCTGTTATATCAATTCAATCAAAAGCAGGAGTTAACCTCCAATAAATCTCCGATGACAGCAATTAACATGGCGTTTGTGTACTGGAGTTCATTGTTTGTTTATGCTAATTCAATGAACAGTGTTAAAAGATCTTGATGGTATCCACTGAGGTGATCAGTGTGATTGAAATGGGACAGTGGACTTGGTCAAGACAATCACGCCATGATCTCACTGGATAACAGATGAGTTTGTCTGTGCTGCGGCAAGAAGTGGTCAGGAGGTGATGACTAATAATGATCGACGAACGACGAACGGCGATCATAAAGACAGCCGATGCAGGCCATTAAAAATCATTCTAAAAATGGTTTACAGCTCCTTGCTCTCTAATCTAAATTGTACCAGTGGACTTTACAATGTGACCGTGAATTGAGATGATTGAGTTGTTACTCTCTCTGTCTCTGTCTCCTTCTGTCTCTGTCTCTGTGTCTCTGTCTGTCTGTCTCTCTCTCTCTCTCTCTCTCTCTCTCTCTCTCTCTCTCTCTCTCTCTATCTCTCTCTCTCTCTCTCTCTATCTCTCTCTCACACACTCTCTCTCTGTCTGCTTGTCTTGTGTTTGTTACTATCTAGTGATAACCACCATATGGCTATTCCCTACACTGCATAATCCACAGTATGTTGGTAAACACTGCACCAGTAGTTATTGTAGCTATTCACTAGAACACACTATGTAGGTGATGATGACCGTGTGTTCTAATCCCATGCCATGCCTAGTGCTGAATATGATGACTGTGTGCCGGTAGTTATTGTAGCTATTCACTCTAGTGTACTATGCAAGTGATGACCCCTAGCGCTGGTTATGATGACAGTGTGCCGCTAGTTATTGTAGCTATTCACTCTAGTGTACTATGCAAGTGATGACCGTGTGTTATACCGGTAGTTATTGTAGCTATTCACTCTAGTATACTATGTAAGTGATGACCGTGTGTCCTAAACCCACGGCATGCCTAGCTCTGGTTATGATGACTGTGTGGGCGGCACGGCACGGCATGGCACGGCTCGGCGATGGCGGCAGGCGGTCGGTCAGTCAGCACCCTCACCCTGAGCCTCCTCTCGTAGGTGGAGTAGTTGGCGCGGGCCTGGTCGCGGCGCTGGCGCCACTCGATGAGGCTGGGGCCGTGCTCGCTGGGCAGCGAGATGTTGCAGCGGCTGAGCGCCGGGCTGACCAGGCCGCCGGACACGTGGGGCTCCGCGCTCAGGGACACCTCCATGCCGCTCGCCAGCGACACGTGCAGAGAGCCGTCCGCACTCACGCGGTAGCTGTTCTGAGCGTGGTCTACAGAGAGAGAGGGAGGGAGAGAGAGAGAGAGAGAGTGAGAGAGAGGGAGAGGGAGAGAGAGAGAGAAGGGAAGTGGAAAAGGAGGGATAGAGAGAGAGAGAGAGAGAGAGAGGGAGAGAGAGAGAAGGGAAGTGGAAAGGGAGGGATAGAGAGAGAGAGAGAGAGAGAGAGAGAGGGAGAGAGAGAGAGAGAGAGAAGTGGAGAGGGAGGGATATAGAGAGAGAGAGAGAGAAAGAGAAATAGAGACAGAGAGAGAGAGAGGGAGGGAGGGAGGGAAGTGGAGAGGGAGAGATATATAGAGAGAAAGAGAGAAATAGAGAGAGAGGGAAGGGAAGTGGAGAGGGAGGGATATAGAGAGAGAAAGAGAAAGAGAAATAAAGAGATGTGAGAGGATGTATACAGGAAGAAAACATTCAGAGCTAGAAAAAAATGAGCTTAAAGTGTGTGTGTGTGCAAGTGTGGGTGGGTGGGCGTGTATGTGTGTGGTTGTGTATGTGTTTGTGTGTGTGTATGTGTGTATGTGTGTGTGTGTGTGTGTGTGTGTGTGTGTGTGTGTGTGTGTGTGTGTGTGTGTGTGTGTGACAGAAAGAGAGGTTTAGGCTTTAGAAAAGTGTTAACTTTTGCACCTGTGTGTGTGTGCGGATGGGTAGGTGTGTGTCCGAGGTGTGAGTCACATCTTGCTTTCCAAACAATTGTTTGGCTATGCATAGTGTGTATGTGTATTTGTGCCATGTGTGTTTGTCTAAGGAAGTGAGTGTGTGTGTGCATGTGAGAGAGAATAATGACTATATTGCTTCAGTAAGTTTAGAAGTGTATTTGTGTGTTACATAATGTGTGTGTATCATACAATTAGGGCTGTCAAAATAACTGATTAATTTAGATTAATTAATTTGAGATAAAATAACTGATTAAAAAAATTAACGCAGATTAATCGATGACCTTTGACCCGGAGCCATTCTAGTCAGTAACCATTAGACCGTAAAATGGGGAGACGAGAATGTGCTGCCTGGATCATTGAATGGCACATTTACTTAAAAAAATGGCCTGACGGTGTTTAAAATAAAGTGTTGATTAAAACAAAGTCCTTTGCAATGTCTTAGATGATGCGCCCCCCCCCCCCCCCACACACACACACACAAACACACAAACACACACCACCACACACTAAGTGACAATAACATTGCTTTAGGGACTTTAGCAAGTTGAAACATGACCGATCTTCATTTATTATGGGAAAAACACACATTTAAAATGACAATAACACATTCTGGCAGACTCAATATGAGATTGAAACCCACACACACATACACACACTCACACTGACTCATACTGGCCTGTGTGTGTGTGTGTTGGACAAACATATAAGACAATACAATTGTTAAACATATCTGAAATGAAAGAAAAGTGTAAAAACCTACCTATTACATATACTAGCAATGTGTATTATCAGTATAACCAGCATTTTAGAAATATGGAAAGACAAAAAGACAAAAGTGGCAAGAAAGAGGTGTGTGTGTGTGTGTGTTTTTAACACGTATTGTTCTGATGAGCTGTTCACACCTCTGCAAAAATCTCTCACACAGTAGATGTGGAGTGGTGGTCGTCTGAAGTCACACAGCTCCACCCCCACCTTCACACTCGCACGCGCCCCCCCCACACACACACAGCTCCACCCCCACCTTCACACTCGCACGCGCCCCAGACACCCAGAGCACAAACAAGAAAACCGACAGAACGGCTCAGCTCGGCGCCACAGTCCTGCAGCATCTGCAGCCAGCCGGCAGGACCCACTGACCACGAGAGAGAGAGAGAGATAGAGATAGAGAGAGAGAGAGAGACAGAGAGAGACAGAGAGAGACAGAGAGAGTGAGTGTGTGTGTGTGTGTGTGTGTGTGTGTGTGTGTGTGTGTGTGTGTGTGGCTACACCTGCGTAATTATGTTGTTTGATGTACTAATCATGTCTGTTGATTTCCTTCCCCCTGCCTCCTGCTTGACTGAAGCGCAGTGGGGGGCTGAGGGAGTGAAGTTTGCCTGTGCGCTGGAGGGAGCCATTCTGGGCGCTCTTTCCCAACGCAGGGGGTGGGATAGCACCCAGTCAGAGATGACAGAGGTGTGTGTGTGTGTGTTTGTGTGTGTGTGTGTGTGTGTGTGTGTGTGTGTTTGTGTGTGTGTGTGTGTGTGTGTGTACACCCAGTCAGAGATGACAGAGGTGTGTGTGTGTGTGTGTGTGTGTGTGTGTGTGTGTGCACCCAGTCAGAGATGACAGAGGTGTGTGTGCCCGGGGTGGGATATGACGACGGGGGGGAAATGATGTCATCTGTTCCCGCCTGTTGGCCTGTTGGCTGAGCTGTTTGTATGTGCGGTTGGGATGGTGTGTAGGAGGCCAGGTTGCACCCATGTCTCTGTGTATGAGACATGCTGAGACCCTCCGAACACGCACACACACACGCGCACACACACACACACACACACACACACACACACACACACACACACACAGAAGCTTTTCTGTTGCACTTGTTCTGTTACATTTTTTACATCCCACTCACTCTACATCACCTTCTGTCACCCTCTCTATCTCCTTATCTCACTTATCTCAGAGAAAGTTTGTCTTTCCCGACAAGTCCCTCTGTGTCTCTGGCTCTTTTACTCTCTCTCTCTCTCTCTCTCTCTCTCTCTCTCTCTCTCTCTCTCTCTCTCTCTCTCTCTCTCTCTCTCTCTCTCGTCCTTTTGTGCTTCTGCGCGCACCACGTCTCAGATAACACAAAAGATAACCCCCTGGAGAGAAGGAAAAAACAAGTCTGTTTGATCACAGTTGGCATTTTTCTTTCCTACATTAAAAAATCAATATCTGTTACAATATTGCTTCATTTGCTTGGCAAGGCCAGATGAGATAGATACAGAGCGAGAGAGAGAGACAGAGACAGGGAGAGAGAGAGAGAGAGAGAGAGAGAGAGAATGAGAGAGAGATAAAGAGAGTGAGTGGGAGAGAGAGAATGAGAGAGACAGAACGACAGAAGAGAAAGATACAGGAACAGAGAGAAAGCATGGAATACTAATGAATGATTAATGTGCATAAATAAATCCTTTTTATGACAGAGAGATAAAGCCGACGCGGCTCCTATAACAGGCAAACCCACCCACTACGAAACGGCTCTTTTCCGAGGGAAGACAGCGCTTCAGTTTCCCCTGTTCTGCTAGCAATGGGACTTTAACAGCAGCAGCAGCAGAACAGCTGAACAGCCAACACCCATCCGAGGAAAGGCAGCCCGTTTTTCCCGGGAAGTGTAAGTCTGAGAAATTGTTTTTCTTTTCCTTTTTATTACTTACAAAAATAGATCAGCAACGAGTGAAAGCCTGCGGTCCACTTCAGCTAAACAATAAAGGGATAAGAGAAATGAAACAGAAAGGTGTTTGGTCGCCAGCAGCGGAGGCCTACTGTACCTTGGCGGAAGGTGAAGATGGTGTCCGTGGCGGAGAAGTTGGTGGCGGTGACGAAGTTCTCGGAGTTGGAGCTGTCCACCTCCACCCGTACGGACTTCTCCATGCTGCCATGGTAACTGGTGACCTCCCCCGTGGGAAAGGTGACGTTGATGGCGTGGCCCTCAGTGTTGTATCTGCCGAGGCCAACACAACAACAGCAACATTGCTCTCTGTTGCCTCACACACACAGCAACATGAAGGTCAAACTTGCTTCCATTAATAGGACACTATGTCTAGGAGCATGTGGGGAAGAAACTGGTGGGTAGAGCATGGTCACGAGAAGGAGGGCTCTAGACAGATGCCCACATGAGATGGCATGGTGTGTGTGTGTGTGGGGTGGGGGGTGGGGGGGGGGGGGGGGTGGGGGGTTCAAGATTTGGTCCTGGGCAGGGATATCTACTCTCAAACAGGGGCACTGACACATAACATCAGACTTGATAGTTCATACCCACTGTTCCCTTTATGTCACAAGATCAGCTCAAATACTGACTCCGGATCAGTCGCTTCCATGAGGTAAAGCTTGGGTAGAGTCCACATAGCAGGCTTTACCAGTACAGATCAAGTCACAGTCCTACAGAATGCTAAAATGTTTAGCTATGGAACTGAATCTCTGTGGCAGGCCAGGTTGACATTTGTATTCTTAATGGCTGAGTGTGTCATACCCTCCACTAGATGGCAGTAAAGAACAATAGAGAGAAACACCCTGCCTCATCTGCGGAGCCACAGAGTAAAAACTGTCATTGGCTGGTAACTACCACAGGGGATTTAAGATGGGAATGTAACATATGTCTCTCTGAGAGGGATTTCAAAATGGCAAAAATGACATCTCTAATTGCACCAAATTCTGCAGCAATATTGTGGCAGCATTAGTTGTCCGTACTATGACCCATTCTGTAAGAGTGAGCTGCTCTGAAAGCTTTCAGCGAGAGAGATGAGGACAGAAAAGTAGAGGAAAGAGAGATGTGAGGAGAGCAAAAGAGAGAGGGATGAGGACAGAAATGTAGAGGAAAGAAAGAGACGTGAGGAGAGCAAGAGAGAGAGAGATGTGGACAGAAAAATAGAGGAAAGAGAGAGATGTGAGTAGAGCAAGAGAGAGAGGGATGAGGACAGAATAATAAGCAACATAAAAAAAAAGTCGTACTCGTAGACCGTGGTCCAGCCGTTCTCGTTGCTCTTGGTTGCTAGGAGACCCGTGCCGCCGTGGTACGACAGGTGCGCCACGTCGTGCCCCTGCGCCGACACCCGCTTCAGCGCCCGCCCGCCCGCCATGCTCACGCTCAGCCAGAACACCTGCCCGCCCGGCACCACCAGCCACAAGGGGGCGCCACCACCACCACCACTGCTCCCGCCGCTGCCACCTCCTCCTCCTCCTCCACCTCCTCCGCCCTCCCGCCTCACGTGCACGGCCTGGCCGTTGCTGGCCACCACGGCGCTGAGGCGTCCCTCGGCCGAGTCGTACGTGAAGTTGTGCAGGAAGTCGCCGGTGATGAGGTGGCGCGTGTGCAGGTGCGTGCCGTTGGCGCTGAAGACGTACAGCTCCTGGTCGAGCAGCGAGGGCACCTCGTAGAGGCCGGCGGGCGTGGGCCGCGGCCGGTTGGCGCTCACCGCGCGGATGCGGATGTTGCCCAGGTCGGCGA
>NC_085014.1:10281679-10299179 GCF_963854185.1 Sardina pilchardus | reverse complement strand
GAAGAACACACCACAATAGGCCTAAACTGGATTTGATGGGCGCATTCCTACACTTATAAAATGCAATTCAATGCGGAAGTAATCCAAGTATTCAGAATACGTTACTCAGATTGAGTAACGTAACGGAATACGTTACAAATTACTTTTTTGGGCATGTATTTTGTATTCTGTAACGGAATACGTTTTGAAAGTATCCTTCCCAACACTGCCTGGCTGTGAGGTCATTTGCAGCACTTTGCCGGTGAGATGTCAATATGCGCATTGATTGGCATTGGCATGTGCAAAACAGCTGTGCTTGTATATGCATGTAGTGTGTGTGACGGTGCATAATGTGTGTGTGGAACCTTCATATCTGTGCATGCAGAACAGCTATACTGGGATGTGTATGCACACACACACACACACACACACACACACACACACACAGATGTATAGTTTTGTGGCCAGGTGTATGGTGCGCACACACACACACACACACACACTCACACACTCACACATACACACACAAACACACACAGACACACAGACACACAGACACACAGACACACACACACACACACACACACACACACACAAACACACACACACACACACACACACACACACACACACACACACACACACACACACACACACACACACACGCACACACACACACACAGATGTAGAGTTTTGTGGCCAGGTGTATTGTGCACACACACACACACACTCTCTCTCTCTCACACACACACACACATCTTACCTGTGCGATGTCCATGCGTGCGTCGCAGCTGAGGGGCTGAGCGGGCATGAGGCCATTGGAGCCGATGATGGTGGTCAGCACACCCCTCTCATTGATCTTCTTAATGCTGGTCCCGTCCACAAAGTACACAAACCCCCGCTTGTCCACCGCAATGCCTGCCCAACCAGGGGGAAAAGAGATAGAGAGAGAGAGAGAGAGAGGGGGAGAGAGAGAGAGAGAGAGAGAGAGAGAGAGAGAGAGAGAGAGAGAGAGAGAGAGAACAGGGGAAAAGAAAAAGAAAGGGGGAAAGAGAGAGATGCTGAGTTCAGTGCTGTACCCTTGGCTTTTCCACTCCCCAATTCCCACGGTACGCGCAGACATTCAGCTCGACAAATGTCACTTTGGACAAATTTATCATAGTGCTATAGAAATGCAATTATATTCTCCAGGCGGCGGGCGTACTAAAGGGATTATGACAATGCGCCCCAAAAAAAGAAAAATAGCAAGAGGGGTGAGAGAGGGGGAGAGAAGAGAAGTCATTTGTGAGATTAGATTCAGGGGGCAGAAGTGCTTTTTGACAAACAGAGTGCTTAGGATTGAATATAGAAAAAGAAAAAAATAATAATAAAAAAAATCACAGTTAGCAGTTAGCCCACTGCGGCAGCAGCAGAAAAACTCCGCAATCGCGGAGAGAGAGCGAAAGAGAGAGAACAGAGAGAGAGAACAGAGAGAGAGGGAAGAGAGAATGATAGTGGGCTGGGGAGAGTGATGGAGGGAGAGTGATGGAGAGAGAGAAAGGTGGTGTGTGTGTGTGTGGGGGGGGTGAAGAATAGCAGAGAAAGGCAGAGTGAACATGAGAGGGTGTAAGGAGAGAATCTACAGGGAAGAGAGAACGAGAGAGAAAGAGAGAGGGAAGAGAGAAGGGAGGCTGGGAGTGAGGGATAGGAAGCGGGCGATCGGAGGTGAAGGTGAGAGATAGAGAGAATGCGAGAGCGATAGAGAGAGAGAAAGCCAGAGGAGACACTTCCAAAGAAAAGGAAATGAGAGGCAGGAGGAGAGATAGAGAGATAGAGAGAGAGAGAGAGAGAGAGAGAGAGAGAGAGAGAGAGAGAGAGAGAGAGAGAGAGAGAGAGAGAGAGAGAGAGAGAGAGAGAGAGAGCGAGTGCAGGAGGAGAGAGAGAGAGAGAGCGAGTGCAGGAGAGTGAGAGTGAGAGTGAGAGTGAGTGCCCATGTGGCCGCCCGTGTAAAGGTTAGGGCACGATATGAATCACGGCAGATGGGCTAAAGACAACCTTCACTGCCTCATTTCCATCCCAACAACCACGGCAACGCCAGGGCCAGCAACACCCTCGACCCCACCACCACCCTCACCCCCACCCCCTGCACAGCACCAGAGCAAACTCCAGGGCCAGCACCACCCTCGACCCCACCACCACCCCCACCCCTCAGGGGTCCAAGCAGTCTTTCACAGACCACATCAGGTTCTTTATTTCCACATGATCACTTGCCGACAACATGCGTTTGCCATGTTGATTCTGCCACAAAGTCATGGGGGAAAAAATGCGACCAGTTAGACTAAACAAATAAATCACATAGTGACATAAATAAACATGAACACAAATACAGACACACACACGCACGCACACACACACACTTTTCATAATTACAGTAAGTAAATAAGTGTGCCAGTTAATAATCAAACAAACAAACAAGCAAACAATCCGTAAACCCTACTCTTAAATGAGGTAAAACCTCTCCTGCTCATCCTCCTCACAGACTAAGGGCGCACAAGGCAGCAGGCCTACAGTATCTGCTGTTGTGTGATGCTACGAGTACCGAGCCCAAGCCCAGGCAAGGATGACGGCTCAGAGCGACGGCTCAGAGTGTGTGTGTGAGGGAAAGTGTGTGTCTGTGTGTGCACGTGTGTGTGTGCGCGCGCGCGCGCGTGTGTGTGTGTGTGTGTGCTAGTTTGTGTGTGTGTGTGTGTGTGTGTGTGTGTGTGTGTGCTAGTGTGTGTGCTAGTATGTGTGTGTGTGTGTGTGTGTGTGTACTTGTTTTTGTGGCCTGGTGTGGACTTGCACCTGATTGCACACCAAACCCGTGGGGACCTCACGTGCGGTGAGGACCTGAGTCCAGGTCCCCAGAGGCACAAGCATTGCAAATGATAGAGAACGCCATTTTAACATGCTAGGCAATGTATCCCGCCAAATCCCTAAAAGTCTTCACGGGGTAGGTTTGGCCGGATTTAAAGTGTGTGTGTGTGTATCTGTGTGTGAACTTATTTTTCAGAGTGCGCCCCTAGTGGTCAATGCTAGAATAAGAGTGTGTGAACTGTGTGTGTACCTGACATAACAGGACCCCACCACACTCAGCCAACCCCCATCCACGCCCACCCACCCCTGACCCGCCTCCAAAAGATTATTAAAAGGTTTGATGAACCCAGAAGAAGTTTCTAGAACAGTGTGTGCACCTGACATATCAGGTCCCCACCACACCCACCCCTCCCCCACCTCCCCACCCCTCCCCCACCTGCAAGAGATCATCGAAGGCCTGATGAATGTGCTGGAAGTCTGGAAGTTTTATGTAGTGTGTGTGCACCTGACATATCAGGTCCCCACCACACCCACCCCTCCCCCACCTCCAACAAGCTGTCAAAGGGCCTGATGAATCCATTAGAAGTTTCAAGAACTGTGTATGTACCTGACATATCAGGTCCCCACCCCGCAGTTCATCTAGTAACATGTAAAGCTCTTGTTCGCCGCTTGCACTTTGCTATGTTGTAGACCTGATGCCACTCGATAGACTTAGCTCCAGTGTTGTGCATGAACATTCAAAAGAAGTTTCTGTGAACGCTGAACTGAACGCAACACATTTGTAAATAATGAATTTGAACGTGAATTCGCTCAGATTATGGGAAATGAACGACGAACGTCACTGTTGATTATTTTGTCCTGAGAAGTCGAGTGACACTAGAAACAGTAGGCTATGTCGTTGTCACACTCACTGCCCACGGGCGCCACTCCTAAACGCAACACATTTGTAAATAATGAATTTGAACGTGAATTCGCTCAGATTATGGGAAATGAACGACGAACGTCACTGTTGATTATTCTGTCCTGAGAAGTCGAGTGACACTAGAAACAGTAGGCTATGTCGTTGTCACACTCACTGCCCACGGGCGCCACTCCTAAACTACAGCTTTGCACTACTACATTACCCATGATCACGTTACGCATGATGCATTGTACACAGAACTGCTACTATGTGAATGCAATCGCGGAAAGATTCTGCACTTGTCAGTGATGATAGAGGGATGCATAATGTGTTCAAAGAGCCCTACAGTATGTCACTGAACAGTTCCATCGCTGCAGGTAATGCAGCAGGCAGCCTCCTCCATACTCCCGGTGTAAAAACTACACTCTTCTGCTGTCAGGCATGCACAGCTGACGCATTTATTATTAATTATTAATAAATGCGCGGCCGCATTTATTAGGCGTCGGTAGGCTATCTGCCATAGACCTAAAAGAAATGTATCTGCCCAGTGAAATAAAGCCCAATTTACGGACATTCTCAATTAGATGAGAACAACAGGTGGCTGTAGCCTATATTCCGTCAGAAACAGATTTTCATTCATATGAACTGAATTTGAACTAGTTCAAAATTAAAAATAGTGAACTATGAACGTGAACAGTTCACTTTGCACGTGTGTGAACTGAACTTTGAACTAGTTACTGAAGAGTGTGAACGTGCACAACACTGCTTAGCTCTGACAAGATCATATCACAATTGTGTATTTTTACTCAATTAATTTGATCCCCTTCAATTTTGAAATTAGTTTGGAGGCAAGATTACAATTACACTATACACCATGTTTCTCACTGAAATTATTATTATTATTATTATTATTATTATTATTGAATATATTGGTGAAGTCATCATAGTGGAGATTTTTTAACGGGTAGGTATACATTATATGAGATTAACGTCACACAGCGGCGGCCGCCATTTTAGTTTTGAAAATCTTTGGATTGGACCGAACCAGGTTAATTGGAGAACAGTGCATTCATTCAGCCATTTCGATGAAGCCAGGACACGTGTGACATCTCCAGAAAGTGGTATCGTTTCATCGTGGACGAAATGAGGTAAGATTGGCATCATGTTATGTATATGTCATTATATATTATAAATACTGGCTATTTTAATTGTACTGTCATGAGATAATATGTCAATTATGAAGATTATGCATGTTCGTTGACAAAGAAGGGTAGTTGTAGGTGATTGTCAACTAGCAAGCCTTTTGGTTTCTGTTGTAATTAGGCAGGATTAGCAACAATACTCCATGAGTTCTTCGTTTTCACACATAGCCTACTTGAATTGTTAATCGTTTACTATGAACAACTTATTTTGAATGTATTGAGATAACGGCACACATGCTTTGAATGAAAACGCTAACACGTCGCGTTAAAACGCATGGGAAGTTAACTTTACGCACAAGCACATGCACATGCACATGTTCTCGTTGTTAGCCCTCGTGGAAATGTAATTAGCATAATACGTCAAATAAGCTGCTTTGTGGACATACATGTCAATGAGTCTGATAGTTTATTTCATTACTCTTCCCATCCGTGATTCATATGCCAGAATGTTGTGTAATCGTGATTTCACGTTATGTGCCACTGTCGGGTAGGCTATGTGCAACACAGCGGCCTTACTGCACTGGGAGCAAACGAGGAGAGGTCACGAAAGCGCTCAAGCGTGCTACCAATCTTGCTGGCAGGCACGAGATAACCCACGTTCTGTCGACGCTTTCAATTGGGTTCGGTCCTCTGGCTACAGCATCGCGCATTGTTAAAAGACGATGACTGTCGTGTTGTATTCATGTGTTGCTTACAATCGTTAATTTGTCTTTACATTTTCCATAGTCCAAAAAAGGTGGCCAAAGAAAGGTTTAAACGTCGCATGGAAAAACTCAGACGACATCATGATGAGTGCACGAGGAAACATTCACCGAAGGTAATGCATTTTAGCCGTATCAATGTCATGCTTTCATTTCAAGAAAATACTCACAATCTGATTGAATTAAAAGCAGACAAGATAAATATCCATGTAAAATCTAACATTTCATGCATTACACATTTGTTAAAAGACCTATGTATTTCATGCACTTAAAGCAATACTTCACCATTTTTTCATATTGAACTATGTTATTCCCTTAACTAATACCGTGGGTTGATGCATACCTCTCACGTTTCAATGCGTGCACTCACTAGCTCTGGCGCACGGCACAACTTTGATAGCACTTAGCTAGCCCAATGCATTCATTAGGATCCAAACAGAGATGAAGTTAGAAGCGACCATACACCTCCATGTTTTCCTATTAAAATACAGTTACACGAGTAGTCACACGACCAAGTATGGTGAGACAAAATAAAACATGATGCATTTCTAAGCAGGTAAAGAGGGATAACTATATTGTGTGGCGCAGTAATATCCTCACTTTTTAACTTTCAGTTTCACTTTGGAGTGAGGATATTACTGCTGGGAGTCTAAGTGCTCCCAGTATTATTCCGCCACACAATAGTTATCCGTTTTATCTGCTTAGAAATGCACCATGTTTTATTTTGTCTCACCATACTTGGTCGTGTCACTACTCGTGTAACTGTATTTTAATAGGGAAAACATGGAGGTGTTTGGTCACTTCTAACTTCATCTCTGTTTGGATCCTAATGAATGCATTGGGCTAGCTAAGTGCTATCAAAGTTGCACCGCGCGCCAGAGCCAGTGAGTGCACGCATTGAAACGTGAGAGGTATGTATCAACTCGTCTTAATTAAGCGAATAACATAGTTTAATATGAAAAAACGATGAAGAGTTGCTTTAAAGGGGGGGAAAGGATTTGCATAACTAAAGTTCTGTTATAAACTTATTTCAGACAAAGGAAAGTCCGAAGCAATCACCAAGGTCTGACACCATGACACATCATCAGGACCCAGATGATGAACCCCCACCTCCCTATAATGAAGACACCTTTGCCTTGCAGATGATGTGTACAGAAGTCTCGGTGAGTTTTTACAAATGTATTATTATTAGTGGTTGGCCGTTATCGGCGTTAACGTGCTGCGTTAACATGCAACTCTTATCGGGCGATGAAAAAAATATCGGCGTTAATCTATTCTCAAAGTTGGGCTGGGAGCTGGGTCTATACTAAGCAAGCTGTGATCACTTTCACCTTGATATTTTAGCGCGAACGGCCAAATGTTTAAGAGTGGCCTTAAAAAAGTATACGTCGCACTGGTGCACCTGATGCTGATCGGCTACTTTCTTTCACAAGTTTTCATTGTAGACTATGCATGCAACTTTACCAAACAGGGTAGAAGTAACCCCCCTCTCCTTTGCACGCTTTCTCTTGCTCTCCCTCTCCCTCGCTCTCCCGTGCGCGCTCAAAGGACACCCGTCCCTCGACATGCACATTTAATCCAAATAAAACATTCACAATCGACTAAACTAGACTAAATGGCCCTCATTTATCAACAGAGCGTAGAAACCAGCGTATATCTGAGCGCAGAAATCATCTTACGACGGGGCTCACTTGTGATTCATCAAACTTTCGTATCACTCCAATTCCAGCGTAAGAATAAACGTGTGTTGATAAATGTGGCGGCTGGAAACAAGCGTGATTTAAATATCACGGCCCTATTTTATGCTCGTTTTAATGGCCTCGCCCCTAGAATTTACGACATGAAGGTGCATTATACGTCCAAAAGAGATCATTAGTGATCTCGAGCCACAGTGACGTCCAGCTGAACCTTGTTAATTTTGACAGCTAGAAGCTGTTATCAAGGAAGGCGGGAAACTAGAGCGATTTAAGCGCAACAGACTTTATTTTCGCAGAGAGAACGCATCATACTATAAATACATTAATTACAAAACCGTACGACACTGAAATTTGCCCTTTGAAAATAATTTAAAATATATATGCCTAGGCCTAATTCATGAATGTTGCGTTTGCCAAAGAGAAAGTAATCATCGCCTATTCTAAGACATGAAATGTGTCAATATAATATGCTACAGTACAGCAAATAGGCTGCACATGTACAGGAAAGGTGTTATGTCCGAGATAGTCCATTATTCAACTTTCTAATGCACCGCCGATTTACTGCTACGCGATGCTATGCCGCCTGAAAAACTTGCGTACATGAGTTGAGACTAGACTAGATTTCAGCGTAGCCACCCATCACGTTCACATTGATAAATGCCATACTTTGCGTGGAAACAAGCGTACGCCTGTTTTACGCCTGTTTTTGGTCGTACGCTCGTTTGATAAATGAGGGCCAATGTGTTTTACAAAATAAAAAGCATGCTAAAATGGCTCTTAATTTTTGAAGACCAAAAGGACAGAAATGTCATAACATTATTTTGTGTCGTTTAGTCGCGTTATTATTTTGCGGTGTTTCTGTTTCCTGCGTCTCACTTCTTGGGCGCATCAGGTTGCACAGTCTGATTATCATCCCAGAGGAACAGCGTTTCTCGCGTGGGCCTGTTGGTCATATCCGGTGCTTCTGTCACTCATCTGATCATATTTGATCATGTAGCAAAGGAGCGGTAGATGTAGGCCTATAGCCTATTGTTCTAATAGCAGCTAAGAAAATATAGGCTACGTTCAGTCCGTTAAAAAAGCAACTCTCTCAGTTAAACTTTACACTAGGCTACTTATGTCACCTCCGCATGTAGATCTAATTCAGATGAACATGTTAACGGGCAACTGCAGATTTGATTAGTGTGTAAGCTTCTGTCCAGCTGATGCTGGCGCTGCTATCTGTACTAGCCTACAATAATAAATCGATAATAAACGATCAGCAACGAAGTTCTAATCATAAGACACATTTTTAATGCAACCTTGGGTTAGTAGGCTATCTAATGTTGTGTGGGAATTGCAAGAAAACTATTGAAAACAATTCCTTACCAACCACACAAGTGCGCGTGTCGTTTATTTAAACGGTAGGAAAACTGAATCAAAGACGGCGCTGTTCATCAACAAAATCAGCATCGAGTTAAAACGTGATTTAAAGTACCACACATTTAAAGGTGCAGCGATCACTCAAGGCATACAGTAGGCCTGTACCACAACTGAGTGATGAACGTGAAATGCTTGTCATAGGCTACAAAACACTATCCTGACGAGCCAGACCCACATCAAGATGTAGGGTCTGGGAACTCACCGTAGTCAGGGCTCAATCGGAGGGGTGGGATAAACAGTTGTCTTTCAAATTCCATCTCCGCAATAGGATAACGCTAAACGAATCATCTTCTTGTTTTCAAATAGCAGGCTGCGTAACCTTCCCTCTCCACGCAATAGGATAACGCTAAACGAATCATCTGCCTGTTTTCAAATAGCAGGATGCGTTACCGTCGCAACTTCTGGTTGCATGTCAGTCACCATTATGTTAAGCCCGCCCACCGACTTTATACACACTGTGATTGGATCGCTTGATTTTCCAGCTCTCAGCTCCAAAGCTCTATGGATCGTGCCTAGACTGCCCCGCCAGCCAAATTACATTTCCTGCCGCTAGGGGCGTCTAGATTTCTAGGCTAACAAAACACAGCATTAGGATGACAACTGTGTGTAACCAGACTAACCACGCTTAGGCTACCTAGTTAATGGTGAAATAGCATCCACATTTAAAGCATTCAATAGCCTAAGGAAAACTTGATCGGTCCGTTAAATTGTTCTCAGAAAAGGAACAGCAGGTCTACAGAATATTCCAAATAGTCTAGTTTCCTCTCATGGTGACAGGAGGAGGAGACCAAACTCTGTGTGACATACCTGATTCCACAGTCAATGTTTAGTGCTATAATTTAGCCTGTAATATTTGGATTTTATTAATCCATGAAAATTAACCAGAATGTATAATTTCCTATTCAGAATGGACATAGGACCTCATTTCCAGGTTAGCCAGTGTGATATTTATCAGTGGAGACCTTTATCTGCACATTTCATCCAGTCCTTCCAGTTTCAGAGTTTGCTGGTACTAGGTTAGCGCAAGTCAACGGTATTTGCCAGCATGCCACTAAAAACAGTCTTACCCAGTCTATGGAAGAACAACCCCTTTAAATAGAATTGCATTAATAAAAAGATACTAAAATCCAATTTTCATTGACTAAAACAAGACTAAATGTCATTAGTTTTCATCAACTAAAACTAGACGAAAATAAGACTAAAATACTCATACTTTTAGTCGACTAAAACTTGACTAGACTAAAAGTATGAACGTGACTAAAACTGATAACTAAAATGATAGCTTGACACAAAGACTAGACTAAAACCAAAACAGGCCGCCAAAAACAACACTATTTCCAAGCTCTTAGCCAAACAGTCATTGTCTACACAGAATACATTGGTAAGAATACATACCATGATGTCATCTATTGCATAATTTCTCTGAAGGCAAATATTCTGTGTAGAAGGACAAGTCACTAAAACTATGTCAAGTCCATAACTGAAGTTTATTTTTGAGGCTCTAATGACGTAAGAAAACACTCACAAAATCTGATGTATTAACTAAACAAAAGCAGACCAGATAAATAACCATATAAAATCTAATATTTCATGCATTGCACATGTAAAGCAGACCTATGTATTGCATGCACTTAGAGGGGGGGTGGGGAGGATTTGCATAACTACAGTTCTGTTATAAACTTATTTCAGATTAAGGAAAGTCAGAAGCAATCACCAAGGTCTGACACCATGACACATAATCAGGACCCAGATGATGAACCCCCACCTCCCTATAATGAAGACACCTTTGCCTTGCAGATGATGTGTACAGAAGTCTTGGTGGGTTTTTACAAATGTATTATTATTATTATTATTATTGTTATTATTATTATAATTATAATTATTATGATGTATAAACTCCGTTGAAAAAACGATGTATGAAAACAGAGTATATCTCAATGTGAACAGGAGGATTCAGAGGAAAAACTAGACAGTTCCACAATGTCAGATGTTTCCAAGCTCTTAGCCAAACAGTCATTGTCTACACAGAATTCATTGGTAAGAATTACATACCATGATGTCATCTATAGCATAATTTCTCTGAAGGCAAATATTCTGTGTAGAAGGACAAGTCACTAAAACTATGTCCACTATGTCCATAACTGAAGTTTATTTTTGAGGCTCTAATGACGTAACAAGACGGTCAGCAATTAGCCATTCACTACTCACTATTCTACACACCATCACTCTGACTGCACTGACGGCTGGTTGAAAAATAGTCTTGTTGCTACAGTAGGTGAACTCAGAAATGTTCAGGCCAATGCAACATCCTGACGTTCTCTATATTTTCCTGCAATTATTAGAGTGCATGAAAATGCACTCTACTGTTATCCGATTTATTCTTATTATTTTTATTTTTCTTCTAACGTTTTTGTGCGTCCAATTCAGCTTCAACCGTTTAACGTAGAAACTTCGTTCAAACTGCGCTGCGTAGGTCTTACTTAGGTGACTTCAGCTTTGTATTTTTCAACTTTGAAAACTTAATCGTTGAATTTATATTAATTTTTTAAACCATTTTTTCTCCCATAGACTTAACATTGGATTATGACATCATAATAGGGCAATTAGAATCTTATGCCAGGTGGCCAGCCCCACCTGCAGCAGCTCTCTCTCTCTCTCAGGCTTTAAGCATACAATCTCTTTGAAGACTACACATATCCTGTTAAACTGTTTCCTCTGTCCACAACTGTTTCAAAATAAAAGTCCTCACTGCAATAATACACTATTAAATCATTTAACCATTGAAACTACTCAACTATTTAACTGTTCAACCATTCCAACTGTCAGTTATCATCAACTATGCCTCCAGTCAACTACATGAAACCTCCATGTACCTAGCAACCAACATAGCAACCATTAAAATTAAGCGTTTATGACCGTTTCCATAGCAACCAACATGATTTTACTACAGTAACTTCTTTATTCCTGATAGTGGCCACCATAGATACCCCATCAACAAATGTTTCAAAATAAAAGTCCTCACTAGCAAGTTAGCTAGTTAGCATGGTTAGCATTGTTAGCATAGTTAGCATTTTTAGCATAACTGTTAGAAATGGTTAGCTAAGTTAGCTAATCAGCCTGGTTAGCATTGTTAGCATTTTTAACATAACTGCTAGAAATCATAAGTTCAGTTAGAACTGTAATGTTTAAGCTTTAAACTGTCTACCTTCACACTATCAGCTTTCTTTAAACTATGCAACCACCATGTTTACCCTAGCTACACCTTAGTAACTATATCTACATTATCTACTGTATCTTTACATTTTTGCATTTTCATGCACTCGTAATTTCCCTGGAATTACATTCTCTAGTTCAAATTGAATTTCCTTGCAAGTTAAGAATGATGATGGTACATTGAGTTATTTTAACAGGGTATGTAGTCACAATTGGAACAGGCTGGATGAAAAAAGTACTTGATATTGGTGGTCTCTTTCCAGGACAGTGACGCGGATACAGTCATTTTTGAATTGCCCAGTTCTTCTGCAGCATCAGAAGCCCAAGAAGTTCCAAAGCTAGAGAGGACTGAGAGTGTATTTGTAAGTGTCAGTCTCTCTCTCCCTCGTCATCTCTCTCCCGCTCTTTGGTGATTTCATAACTGTATTGTTATTTGTATCTTGTTACATGGTTATACGCATTTAAACAGCATAGACATGGCATATGAAGTACACAACATTATGACTCTAGGTCTTTAACAGGTGATGCCACACGTGTTTCATAGTACATTTTCTGTAGGCTTGTTTTATTTGGATGCTTAGGACTTAAATTGAACCCTACATATATCAACTTTTATTATGGTTTTAGACTGATGCCAGTTTTCTATTTACAGCTTACTAAAAAATCATTACACATCGGTTCAGCTTCAGATGACAGCTTCTCGGATATAGTTAGCAGCATTGAAAACAGCGATGATGACTTTGTGCCGGATTCAGAGAGCTGTTCAGAAGAATCTGAAGAGAGCCTTCCATGTGGAAAAAGGAGACGTCTGTCACAGACCAGTCTCTCATCTCCCAATGTGACCTTAGACAGCAGTGATGATAATTCATCTTCCATGAATGCAGCCCAACAGTCTTCCTCTCCTGAAGATAAGGAGACATCAACTCAGCCAGTCGAGGATGTCAACAGTGATATTTCGGTAATGAAATTGAAGAAGACTGCATATGGCCAAAGAGTGTACAACAAAAAGCAGTATTGCTTTTACTGCTGCAAACCATTCAGCAAGATGGCAAGGCACTTGGCCCAAATACATAAGGATGAGGTGGAGGTTGCAAAAGCACTTTCTTTTACGAAGGGGTCTAAAGAAAGAAGGGTTCATCTAGATCTTTTGCGTAACAAAGGGAATCGTGCACACAACGTAAACGTTCTGAAAGCAGGCAAAGGTGTATTGGTGCCACGTCAACAAGCAACTGCCAAGCAGGTAGACGTGAATGACTATGTGCACTGTTTACACTGCCAAGGGCTGTTCAGACGAAAGGCTCTTTGGAGGCATATGGCAAGGTGTAATTTGGCGAAGAAGTGCCAGCTCACAAAACCAGGCAGATCTAGAGTTCAAGCACTCTGCGCATATGCACAGCCTGTCCCTGAAGGGGTAAGTAAGAAGTTATGGAAGCTCATAAGTGACATGAAGCAAGACAAAGTAACACAGGCAGTTAAAAGTGATGTATGTATCATCAGATTTGGAGAACATTTGTGTAACAAAATGGGCAATGACAAAACTAAGCACGAATACATAAGAACTAAAATGCGTGAGGCTGGAAGGCTGTTGGTGTGTGCCAAGAAAAGGGGAACGCTAAATGCAATCAAAGACTTTTTCATACCTTCAAACTTCTACAATGCCATTCAGGCTGTTAAAGACACAGCAGGATTCAAAGATGAAGAAGAGGTCTTCACAGTCCCCTCTTTGGCTTTGAAACTGGGCCACACCCTCAAGAGAATGGCGGATATTGCTGAATGTGAGGCAATGATGGCAGGAGAGGAAAGCAGCATACAGAATGTGAAGCGCTTCAAAGACATGTACACCACTAAATGGAATGAGTGTGTGTCAGCATCAGCCTTGAAAACCCTGAGAGAAGCAAAGTGGAACTCTCCAGAACTTCTTCCTTTCACAGAAGATGTCAAAAAAATGCATATGCACCTCAACAAGAAAACTAAACAGTATCAGGAAAAAATCAAAGCGGAGAAAAACCAGAAGAATTGGTCACAGCTAGCCCAAGCGACTTTGTGTGAGGTAATCCTATTTAATCGCCGAAGACCTGGAGAAGTCTCAAAAATGAAATTGAACACATTCCTTCTCAGAAACACTTCAGTCTTGCATTCTGACGTTGCTGATGCCTTATCTGAAGTTGAGAAGAAGCTCTGTCAGCATTTCCAACGCATTGAAATCAGAGGTAAACGAGACCGAAAGGTCCCAATACTCCTGACTCCAGGCATGCTGGATTCAATGGATCTACTTGCAAAGTCTCGCCAAACATGTGGTGTACTGGATGAAAATCCTTTTTTTTTTTCGACACCCATGACCGAGAAATCCTACTACCACGGCACATCTTGTATCAGGAAAGTTGCCCGGGAGTGTGGGGCCAAATATCCAAAGGCTCTTTCTTGCACAAAGCTGCGGAAACATGTGGCTACAGTCTCTAAAGTGCTTAATCTGAAGGACACTGAGATGGACCAGTTGGCGGACTTCATGGGACATGACATTCGTGTGCACAGACAGTTTTACAGGTTGCCTGAGGGGACGCTGCAGCTAGCCAAAATCAGCAAGGTGCTGTTAGCCCTTGAACAGGGAAGAGTTGCGGAATTCAAGGGTAAAAACATTGAAGAGATCAACATTGAGCCTTATGGTAAGGCACAAGACATTGCAGCTGTTCTTATATCCAATCACATCTAGTACACAGCTACTTCAGTATACAACTAAAACTTGAATGCATTTCTCTCCACATTGCAGAGAAGCTGAATTTAGTCAGTAACATGTCTGAAAGTGAAGATGAAGAGAGTGACAGCGAGATGCTACAGCCAAAGAACACCAGGCGACCCCAGCGTCCTTCAACATCTACAGGTAAGAACATCTGTGGTCTGATGAAAATTCTAGGCCTAATTCAAACTGTCTTGTCCCTGCAGACTTACAAGTATGCCTTTGTGTATGTGTGTCTTTCAGACGAATGTTTGGTTGACAGCGAGTCTGCAATGCCACAGCCAAAGAAGCGACGACTATCCCCTTCAACATCAACGTCTACAGGTAATGCAATGGCTTTAGGATGATCTTTCCTGCTTCATCATTGCATCAAATCTCCCTCATATTGTTCCTCTGTCTAGTTGACATTAAACATTACATTTTAATTTTCTTGTTTCAATTTAACAAAGTCTAACTGTGTGCAACCTATGTGCAGTATCAATAGGCTGTTGTTGCTACATGTGTTGTATGCTTTTTAATATTTATGTTTTGTGTATGGTATGGCAAAACTCATGAAGTGTTTCTTTTGATTTAATTCCAGAGGAACTTCCCATTAGCGGGAGGTCTACAAAGGGAAGAAGGAAGAAAGGAGGAAAGATGCCTTCAAAATCAGGTAAAGAACTGTTGAACTGAGAACTTACTTGCGTAGGTACAGTTATGAACTGCAAGAACTTAAGTTGGATTTTGACCAGATGTTTGCTCTAGCATACATTGCTTGTATAGCATATACTATTTAAGTTTTAGCATATGCTATATAAGTTTTGGGGCTAAATGTTGTGATTTTAGGTGGGTCAAAATCCTCAAAAAGGGAGTGGACAGAAGAGGTGAAGGCAGTTAAGGACAGATGCTTATCCACTTCAATATCTTCAACCTCTACAGGTAATGTAGCATTTTACTTTATTGTTGTTTAATTTTATCAAGGTCTAACGGTGTGCAATGTATGTGCAGTATCAATAGGCTGTTTTTGCTACATGTTTTGTATGCTTTTATTTTTCTAATGTTTATGTTTTATGTATGCTGTGCCAAAAATCATGAAGTGTTGTGATTTTAGGTGTGTCAAAACCCCCCAAAAGAAAGTGGACAGAAGAAGAGGTGAAGGCAGTTGAGAACAAACTGATGGATTGCATCACATCTGGCAGGGTACCAGGGAAATTGCAATGTGAAGACTGCATCAGGTCAGCTCCTTCAGTTCTTAAGCACAGAACCTGGGAAGCGGTGAAGTTTTACATCAAAAACCGAATAACGGCATACCAGAGGGAATGTGGTAAAAGAAAGTGAAAAAGCCGGCTCGGATCAGTATTATAACTTTTCAGTTTTAGTCACATCTGTTTTTTAACAGACTTGGTTTCTGTTTAGAAGTGTTGTCACATTCTGTTTTTTTTTTTTTTTTTTTTTATACATAATTTCTTTCCCACACATAATGGCACCAGATAGTAGTTCAGTTTAGCTCTACCTTACCGATGTGCCTTGACCTTCCCAAATTAAACTAGCTTTTCCATTATTCTCAATAATGTTTTATGTTTCTCAATATGGATGCATGTATAACTGCATACCAGAGGGAATGTGGAAAAAGAAAATTAAAGTGAAAATGCTGGCTCGGGTCAGTATTCCAGTTCCAGTCACATAGTTGGATTTCGAAAGACTTTGTTTCTGTTAAGAGGTGTTGTAACACATTTCTAATTATCATCTTATATATAAATATCATTTTTTTTCACATATAATGGCACTAGAAAGTAGTTCAGCTCAGCTCTAGTAGCTTACTGATGTGCCTTGACATTATTTAGAATAATGGAAGAGCTAGTTTAATTTCTTTTTTTGTTGATATTGATATAGATGCATGCATGCATTGCAGGATTGTTTTATATTATCGAAAACCGATAATGGCATACCCAGAGGGATTGTGGTAGAAGAAAGTTAAAGTAAAAATGCTGGCTCGAATCTGTATTTTTACTTTTCAGTTCCAGTAACATAGTTGGATTTTGAAAAAAAAAAAAAATGGTTTCCGTTTAGATGTGTTGTCACATTTCTAATGATCTTTTTTTACATATGTATTTGTCTTTTTTTTCCTACAAATAATGGCACCGGAGAGTAGTTCAGTTTAGCTCTAGTACCTTACCAATGTGCCTTGAGAAGAGTGATGATGGTGATGTAGAGAGAGGAGGAGAAGAAGTGAGGGATGATGGTGATGTAGAGAGAGGAGAAGAAGTGAGGGATGATGGTGATGTAGAGAGAGGAGGAGAAGTGAGGGATGATGGTGATGTAGAGAGAGGAGGAGAAGAAGTGAAGGATGATGGTGATGTAGAGAGAGGAGGAGAGGAAGTGAGTGATGATGGTGATGTAGAGAGGAGGAGAAGAAGTGAGGGATGATGGTGATGTAGAGAGAGGAGAAGTGAAGGATGATGGTGATGTAGAGAGAGAGGAGAAGAAGTGAAGGATGATGGTGATGTAGAGAGAGGAAGAGAGGAAGTGATTGATGATGGTGATGTAGAGAGGAGGAGAAGTGAGTGATGATGGTGTAGAGAGAGGAGGAGAAGAAGTGAAGGATTATGGTGATGTAGAGAGAGAGGAGAAGTGAGTGATGATGGTGATGTAGAGAGAGTAGGAGAAGAAGTGTGGGATGATGGTGATGTAGAGAGAGGAGAAGAAGTGAGGGATGATGGTGATGTAGAGAGAGGAGGAGAAGAAGTGAAGGATGATGGTGATGTAGAGAGAGGAGGAGAGGAAGTGAGTGATGATGGTGATGTAGAGAGGAGGAGAAGAAGTGAGGGATGATGGTG
>NC_085014.1:10269179-10271679 GCF_963854185.1 Sardina pilchardus | reverse complement strand
AAGGTCTCTATTTGTACTGTAAGATCCAAACCTCACATATGTTTTGTCCGCACAGTCTACAGAAAAAACGTAACAATCGCGCATTAGAACTTCAGTCTAGTGAGCTGTGCTAATCTGAGAGTGCTAATCTGTCAGTAACACATTACTGGAACCTTCTCGAATCATATTAGCATCAACAGACAGAGTGTGCCTCGGCAGAGGCCACACACAGCTCCATACATAAGATCCAGTTATTATATTACATTTGGCTGACGCTATTATTAAGTAGGTGTGGCTATCATTAAGTAGGTGTCTAGAGGCATGACAATGTGCCATTACCATAGTTGCTATCTGACATAATAGCATAAGGCTTTGACAGATTAGTGGAATGCAGAAATAACATTGCCTCCTGTTTTATTACTTTTAATAAAGGATTTTTATGACTTTTAATGATGCATTTTATGACCGTTATATGTATTTTAATTTCTCTTTTATATGTATACTGGATATACATTTTTAATTTGTCCCTCATGCCTTTATTTATCACTGCTTGCTATCATCTGTTTTTTGGTGGTGTAGAGAACATTGAGTTTGCCTTAGTGTGTGTGACGAATACTGAATGGTAACAGGTTACCAGGGAGATGAATCACAACACGACCTCATCAGCCATAACACATACTCTTAGCATGGCTACGTCAGTTTTATGATGCAGAATTCACACAAGGATTCTGGGATGATAACCACTGCTCCACCTCCACCGCCACCTCCACCTCAATCCTCTCTGACACAAGTCAGCCATTACTAACTCTGCATGAGCTCTGGGGACACAGTGGGCTTCAGCACCTCACACTGAAACAGCGCCCCCTGCTGTTTGGGAGATTTGCTTGGTTGAGTTGGTGGAGGAACACGGGGAGGCACGGCATGATTCTCTGCATGTGTCACGCATCACTGACGCATTAGACTGTACAGCTCAGCTCATTTCACTTCCACTGCAACACATGTGGTGGGGGCCAGTAGGGACACAGGTAACACACACACACACACACACGTTCACGCATGCACGCATGCACGCACGCACGAACACGCATGCACACACACACACACACACACACACACACACACACACACACACACACACACACACACACACACACACACACGTTCACACCGACCTCACTCCAGCTCTGAAACAAAGAAGTGGGGCATGGGGGACATATATACACAAAGGCATGCCTGGACACACACACACACACACACACACACACATTGTGTAAATACGTTTCACTTCCACTTGCCCCCAGAAGACATAGGCAGTGCTGGTGGAGGATAAGTCTGCATACTTCACTGGACTCTTCACTGAGCATCATACAGTACATAACTATTACAGTAGGACAATACCTGCTGGCACTCCATTTGAATGTGTAGAGACAGTTCATTGGTGCTATCACAGTCACTTCAAAGACTGGCCCAAATATCTATAACATAAAGAAGATTAAGTCCATACGTTCAAGCCTAGTAACTTCTCGTTGCAGTGTTTTCAGTTCAGTTTAGGATTTCTGTGGCACCAGATGGGTTCAAACTGCCTGTATTGGTGGGGAATCAACCCCCTCTCTGCCCACAACTGCTAGTTAGTTGCTGCTTAGCATCAAACACGTCCATAGGCCCATGCTACTGGACTTCAAACTGACCACTCACAGAGATGAAACACGTAGTCCCTCTCATAAGACACACTGATGCCTACAGTGAGCATTTTACAACTTCAAAAGACGGACGTCAAAAGGCCCTTTAGCACATGTGGGTGTTGAAGTTATTTGAGAAGCCTGTTGTCCCTAGCTGACCCCCCCCCCCCCCTCACACACACACACACCCACACACACACACACTCACACACACTTTAGTGAAAGCATAGGACACAGCGTTTTCTCTCCTCCTCTGTTGTCAGTATTCATCTGTAGTCTCTTGACATGTAAGCTGTGAGGAGCGAGTGCCGGAGCGGCTCCCTATGGATGTCTCCCAGCCTGATAAAAAGCAGCCGTGCGTCAGTAGAGCCGCGCGTATTGATGTACTACAAAAACACGGCACAGGGCTTTAAAACCTTGGGAATTGGCCATTAACAGTTTGGGAGGAGAGTGTGTGTGTGTGGGGGGGGGTGAGGGGTGAGGGGTGAGGGGGGAGGGAGGTCTTTCATGAGCACTGTGAGACAGGTTGCGTCCTCCGAGGACTCAAACTTTGGACTTCCTGACTGGCATCAGCAAGAGGAGAAACAAAACACTGTCAACAGACGAGCGCATAAACAAACAGAGAATTTACAATGGTGGCACCGAGACGGCCGCACGCACTTCTGCCAGCTGCCGTCGTCAGGCGCCAAGAGCCGTAGCGGAAGAGGGGAAAGGAGCGAGCCAAACGACGCCTGGCATCTGACACTGTACTTATCCATCGTCTCTGCCGCCGCTGCCCCTGCCCGCGCCGTGGTGACGGGCGAGGTATCAGCGGGGGCATTACCTGGGAGATAATGCGATAA
>NC_085014.1:10259179-10266679 GCF_963854185.1 Sardina pilchardus | reverse complement strand
CACACACACACACACACACACACACACACACACACACAGAAACATATATATAAGCAGACACACACACACACACACACACACACACACACACATCCAGTCACCTTGAGCTACACCCACTCTGGATAAGTTTGCTTCCCCCAATCCCTGCAGTCAGCTGATAACCCAACTCTGCACCGATTCTGGCTCTGATCTGGCCCTGATCCGGGCCCAGATCGGCACTCCGTCTGATCTCAGCTGTGGGTCCGGGCCTCTATCTAGCCCTGACAGGGAAGCTTTAGCGCTTCGAAGCTATTTTCCTCGGTTGCATCACTCTGATCAGAGCTGTCACTAACCCGTGGAGGGGACGGGGGTGGAGGATGAGTTTGGGGGGGGGGGGGGTGTCTGTCTGTCTGTCTGTCTGGGACAGAGATGCTTCAGTCCCCTCACTCCCCTCTGGGGAGAGGAACGGCGCCGTTCTTTAAAACATCTTTGCTGTGCGTTTCTCCCTCCTAGGTGTTTTTCCTCAACCGCTTTCCCCCCCCTAACCTGCCAGCTCACCATCCAATTTTGCCCTAAAGAAAGAAAAAAAACGAAGAAGAAGAAGAAGAAGAAGAAAAAGATGAAGAAAAAGAAGAAGAAGAAAAAGAAGAAGAAGAAAAAGAAGAAACTGTTACCTCTTACATCTGTAATGAAGTGAGTCATGAGGAACGACGGAAGAAGCAGCAAAGGAGAAGAGAGAAAGAGAGAGGGACAGAGAATGAGACAGAGAGAGAAAGACAGGGAGAGAGAGAGAGAGAGAGAGCGAGAGAGAGAGAGATAGAGAGAGAGAGAGAGGGAGGGAGGGAATGAGGAGTTGGGGATGGCTTGGATGTGACGGCTGTGTGTTCTCCTCAGATAAAGGCATTAGTCTGCCACCTCTGAGGCTGAGGGAGTCCGCCATGAGCCACGCGTGCCCCTCTGCCACCACCGCCGCCGCCGCTACCCGCTGCCACCCGCCTCATGCTCCCCACAGCTGTGCCCGTGGCGACGCTGGCTGGAGGCTGATCTCAGAGCAGCGGGCGCAGATAACGGCCGGTGCCGGGGCCGCCGTCGCCACGGCAAAACAACAACAACAAAAACAGCAGCAGGACAAAAAACAAACAAAAAAATGAAACAAAACCAGGAAGTGAACCTCCACTAGGACCCATGAGAATTTGTATGGGTCTGTTGTTGCTGTTGGAGTTGTTGATGTTGTTGCTGTTGTTGTTGTTGTTGTTGTTATCGGAGCGCGGAAAAATCTCCTCCATAAAACAAAACAGGAATGGGCCATGATTCTTTTATTATTTTTTTTCTTCTGTGTGTTAATCTGGAAGGTTTGTGTTCCGAGCTCAGTCAGCAAGAAGGTCAAGGACTGAGCTGACATGACTCTCCCGGGACAGAGATAGCTCTTTTATGTGAAACACGGGAGCGCTCGGGAGAGCAAGAGAGAACGAGAGAGAGAGAGAGAGAAAGAACGAGGGAACGAACAGACAAGAAAGAAAACAACAACAGCATGCTCCCCACCCCATCCCATCCCTCCCCAACCCCATCCTTTTGCAAGATATTTGTATAGAGTTAATTAACCCTGGGGAGATGCAAAAAACATTTGCATTCGCTGTGGTTTCACAAAACAAATCTCACATTGTTAATGGGATGTTAGTGTTTCAAGGGCGATGTTAGTGTTTCGACTCGGCGTCGGGATGCGCGCGGGGTGTTACACGAGCTCACGTTGCCCCGCGCACGCGCAGCTGTCCCGCCCCCCTTCGCCGTATTTGACAGAATAACAATTCGATGAAGATTGCGCCGGAGCTCGGCAAACACAGACGCAAGATGAAAGATACGCGGCAGATTCACACACACACACACACACACACACACACACACACACACAGAGAGAGAGAGCGGGCGGTGCTCGTGCGGATGTTGATTTGTTTGTGAAGGATAAGCACGTGTGGGGAGCTATCGAGGCGGAGTATCAGGCGATTTTTTCTCCCCGTTTCCCTTCGTGAGGATCAATGTGTTGCGAGCGCAAATCTTCAGCATAAAAAATGCTGTGGACAGTCTGATAAGCCTTACAACACCCTAAAAAAAAACCTTCAGTCATTACAATGTCACTGAAGAAAAATAAAAACTAGAAGAGAGAGAAAAAAAAAACAATGTCGACTAGGACACCCACATTTGCTGTCTTACCCACCCCCATCCATTCTCTCTCTCTCCCTCTCTCTCTCTCTGTGTTTTGTTCTCTCTTTTATCTCTGTGTCTCTCCTTTCCTCTCCCTCTTTCTCTCTGTCTCTCTGTCTCTCTCTCTCTATGTTCTACGCACTCAAGCCTCAAGATTGATTATCTCACTGGTGGTGCTTGGATGGATGTGCTGTAATGAATTTTTTAAGGTCTCAGATGAACGCACGCATAGGGAGGTTAGGCGTGTGGTATGGCGAGGTCATAGTGCTTTGTGTGTGTGTGTGTGTGTGTGTGTGTGTGTGTGTGTGTGTGTGTGTCGGTATGTGTGGGTGGGAGGGCAGTGATGCATCATGGGTGTTTTACCTTGATCCACTAATCTAGGTCTGTAACCTGGGGACTACCAGTCAGTACCTTGCCGATGAACAATCAGTCATCACCTAACCTTGAATGGCGCGCGCGTGTGTGTGTGTGTGTGTGTGTGTGCGTGTGTGTGTGTGTGTGTGTGTGTGAGAGAGAGTCAGACAGAGAGAGGGATGGGTATATATGGGAGGTATCAGTTTGTACAGGTGAAAGGCAGTGCAGCCCCAGAGACATGACCTTCCACTGTCTACCCTCACGGACACAATAGACAGACACACACACAGATACACACACAGATTCACACACACACACACACACACACACACACACACACACACACTAGGGATGCACCGATCCGATATTTGGATCGGATATCGGCCCCGATATGAACAAAATAGCTGGATCGGGGATGGGAAACAATGAGCCGATCCATGGGCCGATCCGAATTTAACCCTATGAGCCCTAAGCTGTTTTAAGGGCATTTTCACTACCTCTAGTTAGAAGCATTTATCCTGGTCATTGTAAGTGCCATTCACACATGCTACATATTGTTTTTTTCAGCACAGTCTAGGCTATCTAGATCTGCCACAATATCATGTATAAATACTTGCATTGATTTGATTTAGATTTTTAAATAATAAAAAGTTGAAAAGCGTACTATACAAATTCTTACATTTTGATGTGTATCTCACCACAGCAAGCTCACATCTCGACCAAACTTACGTGGTTATGTAGGCCTGACTGTCCTGAACACGGCAATATAAGAACCATGGTGGAGGTATACTTTGGGGCTGAGCAATTTACAGAAATATGTGGTGTGTGCCTTCCAGAAATAAATGGCAATTTTTATTTAGTGATGAAAAAATGACTTTTTGGCACGTTTTGTACTCCATATTGTGACACTAGCTGATCTTACATGACTTGTTTGCGGTAGCACACATGACGTGCACAGATGATGATTCTCTATAATATTTGTTTTACTGCATTGCAATGAACAAAGTAAAGGCAAAAAGTGTTTATTTGTCAAACAAATTTGGATGCAATATGAGTCTTGAATTGGATACCATACAGGAGTGTGCTAGGATCTCAAAACCGTGTTATGAACGTGACTTGTCATAGAGAAACACATGATAACATTGGATTATGAACATAGGCTGTTCCACACAAAAACACGAGGTAAGTGGAGCTAAATGAAGTTATTATTTTGCTGTCACTTCGTCTGTTTTATGGCCTAGAAGGTTGTATTTGGTATCTGTGGATAGCTCTAGCTCTCCTCTTTCATCTGACATGCATGCCAAATCTTTTTGATCGCGATTTCACGAGGAAATCAAACGAGAGTAAAGGTAGCCAAAGATATATTACATTATTATTTGTTTGTAACTTCGTCTGATTTTATCATACGAAATGATCGATGTATTTGGTATCAATGCAAAGCTCTGCTTCTCCTCTTTCATTTGATATGCGTGTCATGTCTGTGCGATGCGTGGTCCGCGAGTAATTTAAGCGAGAGTTCTGGATGCGCCGGTGAACGCAGAGCAATATAGACTGTACATATGATATACTTTGATTTAACTTCATAATTTTATTTTATTTTCATACTTGATCGTACAGACAAGTGTCTAGTATCGTTGGAAAGCCCCGGTTCTGCTCTTTCCTGCAATATAAGTTTCATCTCGCTGTGACAAATAATAGCGGAGCAATGTAACAAAGAAAATGTGTGCGTTTTTTGACGCACTTTGCGTCCGTCGGGCTCATAGGGTTAATATAGTCTCAAAAAAAGGCTGAGCCATGACGCGCAACCAGCCATTAGCGCCGCTATAGCAGCAGCTCACTGCTGCGGGTTAGAGTGTGCCTCACCTCACTGTGTGCTCTGAGTGTCTAAATTCATGGATGGGATAAATAGGCTATACCAAATGTATGTCATAGGATCAAAAGAATATCTATACTAACCACCATTTGTCATAGATTAATTACGATCTTCATGCGTTTTGTTGCATTTAGGCAACACGTTTAATGTGTAACAGTCAACACAAAATAGCTACTCAAACTAAACACATTGTCATTTTCATCTCATCTGTATAAACTGTTCTTGGTATAAAGACATGCAAATGTTCAAATTGGCTGTTAAAAACTTATCATTTATTAGATAAAACGTACAACTTCTACCGTTTACCACCATTCAAACTCCGTGTGAACTAATTAGTTTATTGTGGGGAAACTGCGGGACCGTACCACTATGAGTAAATAGAGGGGTTTCGCGGGTGACACCATTTTGGCAGGGGTGTTTCAATGTATGTCACTAATAATAGATTTTTATCAGCAAAATAGTTTTTTGTTAGATGTATTATTTAATAATAAATGTGAACTTGAATTTGAATGCTGTTCCAATATAATCAATAATGATGATAATAATAATAATAATAATAATAATACATTACCTTTATATCTAAGTGTTATTTTGTTAGATTTTTTAAGGAAAGTAATGTTTAGTTAGGGAAAGAATGAAGAATGAAGTCAAGCCTGATGCCTTTAGTCTTTTCCACATGGTGAGGTATAGGCCTACAGTTTATTAATTAACAATGGTATCGGATCGGTATCGGATATCGACCGATACGCAGAGCCCAGGCATCGGTATCGGTATCGGGACTGAAAAAGTCGGATCGGTGCATCCCTAACACACACACACACACACAAACACACAGATTCACACACACACACACACACACACACACACACACACACACACACACACACACACACACACACACACACACACACACACACACACACAGATTCACACACACACACACACAAAGCCTGCAAGGAGGTACAAAGAACTATCCTGTCCTCACTCGAGAGGGTGTTTCCCTCCAGAGCAGGAGGCTTGCAATCTGACCATAGACCTGAGGCTGCTCCCCATCATGCTGTTTCCCCGCGTTGCTTTCATATGAAGCCCCAAAACAGCCAAAACAGCCCCCAAAAAAGGGCACCCCCCCCCCCCCCCCTCTTCAGGGCTCCAAAGGTGCTTATGCAAACTGTAGTCTGCCTCTACTTTATGCAGTGCCCCACAGGCCAGGTCATATACACCCCCCCCAACACACACACACACACACACACACACACACACACACACATACACAGAGTCAGACATACAATAACAGGTTGGATGCCTGATGACAGGTTGTCTCAGTAATACCATACACACAACAAACACACATCTCAAAATGACCACTTCCAGCTGCCATACCTGCACTTACACTCACAGTGCAGACTCTTGATTCCACAGGTGAGCCCTTTCACTCCCCTTTCACAATACACCTGATATTAATGTTGAATCAGTAGCCTTGACTGGAGCAAAACGCATGTGCCGTATGATAGCACTGCTTGAGAGAGGCATTGTAGAGGAACAATAGGTTCAACATGTCAAGCACAGGGTATGGAGGCATCTGCCTGTACAGGCTCTGTAGATTGTAAGAGTAGATTAGATTAAAGGCAAACGTTTGCGGACAGTTTCCTTTAGCTTTGAGTCCACTGTAAACATCTGTCCACGGAAATGGACAGATGAATGCTAGACTGATGGAGCTGAAAAAAATATTTATATATCGAGTGGATTTATACAAATATTTTCACACTTAAAAGATCAAAGGAATGTTATTGCCGTGAACGTTTCCTTCTGTTTGCTGAATTTGATCACATCTGTTCTTTTTTTAGCCTTGCCGCTCTCTTGTTCTCCAGCTCAGAAGGTGAAGCAAGCCAATAACAGCACTAACGTCACCTTCATTACCTAGGGAGCCTGTGTACTAATGCAAACGTACTGTATCTACTCTGCACTGTCTATCACTTTGGATGAAAGCATGTTGCTAAATGGATCCATGTAAGTGGAACTCTTTGGTAATGGAAATGGTTCTGGCCTGTTGACATACGCAGTAAGATTAAATTCTGTCTTTTGAAGTTGTAAAAAGGTTCCTTTGGATAGAAAGAGCAAGAGCAAGCCAAGATGACGTGTATTCACTGATATGATGATGGACACTCACTGAGGCACTGTTGCTTGTGCATGTTCTATGCGTGTACAACTGCATTTCTGCCTGAAAGCAACACTGAAGCACTTTTCCTCTGTCGCACACACACTATTTGCTTATCCAGTAAATAACAATGTCAACGGACAAGGCAGAGTATGTTGCATGATTTAATGAAAGTATGATGTATTGCGACATCAAAGCAAGTCAAATTTGTAGTTTGCTACATCCCATTCCATTGAGCTACAGATACACTACCCGCTTTGGTAAACTTACACACAACTGCATTTCTGCCTTAATAAAAAAGCATTATTGGCCACAGGAATGAATATCCTGTGGCCTGTGGTGAAACATGTAGGCAGAAATGATAAATCTCTACACTGAAGCCACGGGCAGCTGACCCTACTGTATGTGTTGTTCTCCATTGCTTTGAGTTGAATTGCAAATCTACAGCTTTTTTTTTTTTTATAAAAATCTGGCGAGATGGTAAGTGTTGCCTTAAACTGATAACCACTAAAAAGGAACACTTAGACAGTTTCAACACCAAAGGGTCCCTACCTCTGGGGTTGTTGAGGGAGGCCGCGGTGGCCTTGCCTCCTTCCCCACAGTGGCTCTGGTCGAAGGGCAGACACTGGTCCCCGGTGCCCGCCACCACCTCCATGTTCCGCACCGGGTCCCGCGGCTCGCTCAGGGTCTTCAGCCGGAACACCTTCCTGCTGCTGGTGTCGGACAGGTAGAGGGTCTCGTGCACGGGGTCCAGGGCCAGGTAGTACTTGTGCGCAGGACTCGTGCTGGAGAGAGACGAGGGCACCATTTTAACACTTGGAGGTCCGGGGCCTTTTCAGGCACTTTGAGGCAGTCTGCTATACCTTGACATTTTTAAGCTTTTCATCTAACTAAAAACACCTACAGTATGCAAAAGTGTTTTATTCTAGAGGTCCTCCCC
>NC_085014.1:10246679-10251679 GCF_963854185.1 Sardina pilchardus | reverse complement strand
ACCACTAATAAACAAGGCGCTTGATCCTGATCACCCCCCCCCCCTCCCCCCCTCTGTGCAGCCTCCCAGCAGCAGCAGCAGTCACGGAGGCTGACGCTGGCAGGATTCACAGACGCCGTAATGAAGTGTCAAACATCACCGCCAGCCACGGAGGACAGGAGGAGGAGAGGGGGAAAAAAGAGGAGGAAAGAAAAAGGAGGAACAGGAAGCGGAGACAAACACATAAAAACGGCGTCCTAAAAAAAACACCCCAGCCGGCGCTCCACAGCCATCAGACTTTGTAAATAGTCCACAGTCAACAGTGACCTTTGTTTAACATTTGGCGCAAGATTATTGCCAAAGTATGTCCACACTGTCAGGGGCCAACAGGCTTTGATAGCTGTGGGATTGGGCAGATTGCTATAAATCCAAGCTATGACACATCGTGGTGACACAAAGAGGTTTTGTGTAAAACTGGCTGAAGGCCACAGGAGTTGTTTTGCAAACAACAGCAGCAGCCCCACTGGCCCTGGTAAATAGTGCAAAACTAAAGTAATGTGGTGATCTGGTAATATTGCAGTGCAGAATGTCTGTAGGTTTCTGACCCAGAACGCAACATTGCATACTGAATAGCTTGGCTGGCTGGTGGAAATGAGAGGGGGAAATGACAACTCTCAGCTAAATAAGGTGTGTTACTGTGGGCATCATAATACAACTGGCTAGGTCCAAAACCTTATCCGACAGGGGAGCTACAGAACACCAGACGCGTAACTGAAGCGTTCTGTTCGCGACGCGTAAAAATCCATTTTAGAAGACTGGTCTATTTTTTTTCGAATGCACGCGCCTCTGTCACGTCTGGTGTACTGTAGCTACTTCCATTGATTTAAAGTGATTAACCACTGCTGCAGCATACTGTACGCTGCGCGAACGGAACGCTTCAGTTACGCACCTGGTGTAGCTCCGCTGTTCCAGTATAGCCCGTTATGGCAACGTCCCATGTGAAGAATGAGGCCATGTCTGATTTACTTTAGCTTGTCTTAAAGGGATATTCCGCCATTTCTGGAAATACGCTCATTTTCCACCTCCCCTCGAGCAAAACAATCGATATTTACCTTGTTCCCGTCCATCCAGCCATTCTGTGAGTCTGGCGATACAACTTTTAGCTTCAGCCTAGCATAGATCATTGAATCGGATTAGACCATTAGCTTCTCGCCTGCTAGCTTCATGTTTAAAAGTGACTAAAATTTCTGGTAATTTTCCCATTTAAAACGTGTCTCCTCTCAAGTTAGAAAGTGCAATAAGACCATCTGAAAATGAAACCTGGCGTTTTTTTAGGCTGATTTGACATGGAACTACACTCTCATCTGGCGTAATAATCAAGGCAACTTGCAAACGTACCATAGGCGCAGTGATATCGTACGCAGCATCTGAAAATAGTCCCCATAGACAACAAGCAGTAGTAGTGCCAGTAGTCTGCAAGTTGCCTTGATTATTACGCCAGATGAGAGTGTAGTTCCATGTCAAATCAGCCTAGAAAAACGGCAGGTTTCATTTTCAGTTGGTCTTATTGCACTTTCTAACTTGAGAGGAGACACGTTTTAAATGGGAAAATTACCAGAAATTTTAGTCACTTTTAAACATGAAGCTAGCAGGCGAGAAGCTAATGGTCTAATCCGATTCAATGATCTATGCTAGGCTGAAGCTAAAAGTTGTATCGCCAGACTCACAGAATGGCTGGATGAACGGGAACAAGGTAAATATCGATTGTTTTGCTCGAGGGGAGGTGGAAAATGAGCGTATTTCCAAAAATGGCGGAATATCCCTTTAAGTAACAACTAAGTAGCCACCACATCTTCCAACTAACCATCCAATTAGGAGTCCATTAGCGCTTGATAATTACACCATGACAGCCCAAAGATTGTTCTGCACATCAGTCAACGGGGCACTGCTAAAAGTAGACGAGTCCTGGCCATGGGATAACGGACATCAGATTTCATGCAGGTATTTAAAAGCTTGGCTTGTGAAGCGAGGGAAAAGGGAAGAACACAATCTTGTGCCAGTCCAAATAAACCTTTCAAAGCTAATGAATAATAAATATCCTGAACACAGTTCTGTCATAACCAGGTAGCTGCTGAATTGAAGCCAGTAGAGAGTTGATAACACTAATCAGGTCTCAAGTAGTAACTCACTAGAACACAGCACTTTTTGGAATTGAATTTAAAAGGGTCATGCCACGGGATACCATTTTTTTCTTGTTGTTTTTGAAAGGATATGTTGATATCTACTGCCTATGGTCATACAGCACAAGCAAATTAGAAAACGTGTATTGTTCCCAAATCACAACTACTCTCATTTAGTATGCTGCCTTCCCTGTTAGCAATTACAGCAATAATTGTCTTGGAAGACACCTAAAGATGTTAGCCAACGAGAGTGAAAACCAACTACGTATGTAAATCAGCAGCAAAATCGGCGTCTTTTTACGGAGGTCTTCACAGCATGCTAGTACCTCATGAGAAAAACCAGCCAAGGCATTTCTTTCAATAGAAAAACCTTGTAGACTTTAAGGAAGCATCTCTAGGATTGTTGTAACATAATTGAGAGGCGTATGGTATAGGCTCCCCAAGGCTTCTTTAAGCAACATGAAAACGTTGCAATTTGTCAACACTTTCCAGAGTGTTTTGCTGGAAACAGATGTTATGTTCACAGTTACTGGATTATAGTCCAGGAGGCAACTCTGCTGTGCTGTGAGATAGATAGATAGAACAGAAAGAGAAGTAGAGAGAAATAGTCATACCTGTGCCTTGTGTCCCGATTCCTTTCAGCCACAGCGGTGAGGCAGACGAGAGAGAGAGAGAGAAGGAGATGAAAACAACTTGTTCAACTTCAAGTGATTGAAAGTCGTGATTGCCATCATTATGAGAACGCTGTGTTTCATCTTCTAATTCATACAGAAGAATAAGGGTTTTGTTGCTACTGTAGTCACTTTCACTTTCATGCAGATGACAAATTGCAGTTTTGTGTTATATTAGTAACTACTCAATATGCTTGCATTGGTTTGCGTTGCTAAGTTCACAACCAGTAACTGATGGTGAGGGTGGGCGCCATCATGGTATTTTCAGGGTTTTTGCATGAAAGTCCTCAATCAAATGCACAATTTGTGTCAAAGGTGATCTTCAGAAAAGACAGGAGAGAGGCAGAATGAGAGAAAGAGAGTGAGAGAGAGAAAGAGATAGAGAGAGTGTGAGAGAGAGTGAGAAAGAAAGAGAGAGTGAGCAAGAGAGAGAACTATGGAGATAGAGAGTGAGTGAGCTAGAGAGAGAGAGACAGAGAGAAAGCAACCATGAGTATCTCTGCTCTCATTAATGTTATTAACTGGTGTTAGAACAGCGCGGCACTTCATGGCACTACTAAAAGGGAAACATGAAAGGGCTGGAGCCTTCACTTCTGCCATAATTATGTAGATATCCCCTCACATTCACATTTATTCATCGCACACGTTAAATAAATTACAAAACTATCAGTACAGACAATGGCCCTTATTACCATCACCTGAATACAAAAGCAATGCTGCAATTATGGGAGAGAAACAATCAAGAAAGTCTTCAACACACAAAAAGTACTGCGGGCGGGTGAAAAGAAAATGAGTGTGGAAAATTGCATAATTTTCGCTAAAACCCTCGGAGTTTCTGATTAAGGTATTCCACTTGAGTGATCCATTTGGCAACACAATCACATTCTCACTATAGATGTTAGTCACTGAGGACTGGATTAAATCAAGAAAGTGTGAGCTTTTTTAATCCCCCATGAACACATTTTTAAAAAAGATTTAATTAATTTTTTTAAAACAAAAGAGACTGACATAAACATGAACAGAACGAACGCTCACTCATATTAAATCTGGAATGAATTAATCACGATATGAGAGTAGAAACACTAAAATCGTGAACCCTACTGTACTGTATGTGTGTGAGAACCTTTTTAAAGTCTATGGTGAGAATGTAACGGGCTCCTTACTTGAGCTCCAGGATGTTGTACGTGTGTCCGCTGGGCAGGATGCGGCGGACGAAGTTGAAGTCGCCCACGTAGATGCTCCCGTCGGAGCCGCAGGCGAGCGCCACGGGCGCGAACAGCTTGCTCTGGAGCGCCGGCCCGCTGCAGCCCATGCACGGGATGGTGCGGTAGTAGCCGTTGCCCATCACCGTGGCGATGACTGGAGGCTGCTGGGAGATGAAAAGGTTCTCGCCGTTGCCTTTGTGGAGGATGCCTGGAGGGGGTTGGCAACAACAAGAAGAGAGGATGAGTTCTCAGCGTAGCGGCGTTAAGTGTGCAAGTGGTGGATTCTCAGTGATGACAGTGTAACGGTATCAGCGTGCGAGTGTGTAAGGATATAAGTCTGCAAGGGTGTAAGGATATAAGTCTGTAAGCGTGCTAGGGTGCATATGAGAGCAGTCCTCTTCGTTATGCTGGTTAACCCTTAGATGCATAAGTGGGGTCAAAAATGACCCCAGAGGTTGTTTTCTTGCAGTATCTTCTTAATTTTATTTTTTTTTCATTTAACCTTCCATGTATTCCTCAAATAGGTTGTCTTTGACATGAGGCCATTTGGATTTGTGTCTAACTGTAACATTTTTGAAGTAATTTCATGTTTTGTATCAGTACCACCGATCCGCATAGGTGGGGTCAAAAATGACCCCAAGCATTTTCTTTGGAATTTCAAAAGTTAACCCTAGGATCTTTTGATTTTTATCAACTATGGCAGTCAGGTATACATTTACTGTTGATTATCACATCTCATGTCAGCAGTCTCACCAGCCTGAAGGCTATTTTTACACAACAACATGAATCTAAGTATCATCATATAATGTGGCGGCCAAGCGTTCATAGCGACGTCGCTTTTTGATCCTTCGATGTCCGCTCTTCCTATCATTGTGAAGCAGAATTCACCAAGCGATATTTACAGAGGGATTTGTTGATGTAGCGTTCTTGGCCTGAGTTGTAGGACTTTTATGCCTAAAAATAGG
>NC_085014.1:10229179-10241679 GCF_963854185.1 Sardina pilchardus | reverse complement strand
CTGCGTCGGCTTCTTTGACCGGAATATTCTCTAAAGCGAGAGAACCTGAGTGAGGCTTGAGTCCGTCACGCAATCAGCCAGCGCTCCTTGTTCCACCAAAGAACAAAAGCGCCTCTCTGTCGACTAAACGTGTGCTGCTGATTTCACACCAGAAGAGAGGTGGCAGATGGCTGTCTCTCTCTCCCTCTCTCTCTCTCTCTCTCCCTCTCTCTCTCTCTCTCCCTCTCCCTCTCTCTCTCCCTCTCTCTCTCTCTCTCTCTCTCTCTCTCTTTCAAAAAGAGGACACCTGACGTGGCACAGCGGGCCTTTTCTATTCCCGCCCGTGCAGCCACATACGAGATGCAGCTAATCAATCACGGCGAGCGCTGTGATCACTTGATTGAATTACCGAAGTGAGCCGTACTCCCACCTCGTTGGGGGGGGAGGGGGGGGGGGGCTGGGCTGGGCGGGGGCATAAATCTGTCTCTCGGTCTCGTGCCGCAGCAGCGCAGATAAGACTGCCCTTGACCTTTAGCGATAGCGACCTTGGCACACCGATACGTTTTTTTTTTTTTTTTGTGCTCTGCCGGGACGTGGGAGGTGATGGCGGCGGTGGCGGTGGGGATGAGAGGTACATGTCTCAAACTCGACGCTTAGCGCATAATCTTCTCATTAAACGGCGAGCCGCAGATTGAGCCGTTTAGATGGATGACTCCCATGAAAATTCCCGATTAAGATCTTTTAACTGACCACCGCACCGAGCAGCAGGGCTGATTTACACCAGCGATGACATCTCCTACGTCTCCTCCTCCTAAGACTCCGCACTTGAGATCTGCATCTCCGCGTCCCTGCTAATTCCGAGGCGTATTTCATGCGTGGGGACTTGCTAATGCGTCGGGCTCATCAGCATTCGCAAACCCCATGGGAGTGACCCTGTGACCTTGCCCTGACAGGAAGTGAGCCTGTAATTAACGGAGCAGTTAAGAACAGACAACATCTACAGCACACTGACTTCTGATGCCGTGGGACAGAACAAGGCAGTGAAGCCTGAGATAAGTGCCCTTACAGAGTCAAGGACCATTAGTATTAGTAAACAACTGCGGCGGTGACTCCTACAAAACAGGGTTATTATTATAATACTTAGAGGGGGTTTGAATGAAGCGAACTGAAGCTGTTATTCAAGCAAAAGAAATGCTCACTCTCTGCAGAAGACAAGAGCTGAAATGTGTTCATTTCTGACTAAATGTTTTATGTCTATGCTTTATGAGAAGTGCCATAGAGGTTTATTTTCTACAGTTTTTCCAACAATGTTCTGTTGTGAGGCTTTAAAGCATCATTGTGGTAAAAGCTTGCCAACATGCAAAAAATTGGCAATATGATAGGCAATGTTGTGCCGTGACAGTTTTTTTTCCACTTTTGACAATATGTCTCATCCCAAACAACAAATCTATTGCTTCCCACATAATGTGATGGCTGTAAAACTGACGTGATGTTAAGGGCTGAAAGTAACATGAAGACATAGGACTCAAACAGAAATACAGTACTTTACAGGCCTTGACTTTGGGACCCATTCTTAAAATAGACAAGGTTTGAACAACATCTGAGATGGTGCAGCAACAACCTTATCTGATTTGACACGGAATGACCCGAAGTAGTTAATCCATGAACATGGCAAACTGCTATGTATCGTTACATATATTATTACATTAAGCCTTTATATCAGACTCAAAAAAGGGGTCCATAGGAACGAAGATAATGATAAAAAAGCGAATTTAACCGTCGAGAGATTCCACATACCAATAGCCTCTGTGAGCCCCCACACCTCCTGGCCGTAGATGTCGGTCTTGTTCCAGGCGAGCACGTAGACCAGGCCGGGCGCGGCCGGGTACCACTTCTGGTAGAGGCGGCCCTCGATGGCGGCCGACACGTGCACCTTGCTGAGGCCGGCGGGCATGGAGGCGTGCGTGAGGATGATCCGCAGCAGCGACTGGTAGCCCGCCGTGCGCGTGCTGAGGTAGCTGAGCTTCACAAAGCTGCCCGGGATCACAATCTCCTCTTGGACGGCCTGCCAGGAGGGACAAAAAGCCACAAACGACGTTAGGAAAAAAAACCCAAAACAAAACAAAAAAAAAAACCCTGCAGCAGGGGGGAATGAGATCAGGAACAACAACAACATCAACAACAACAACGACGACAACGACAACGTTACGCGAACGAGCGGGAGAGTGCACACGGGCGACGGTGCACAGCTCCCACGCGACTTCTAAAGCCGCATATTACTCCGCCACAGTCCGCCAGGAGGCCGGCGTTCTTTCTCTCGTTTTTTTTTTTTCCTTTTCTCCTCGTGCGGAATCTAGCAGCTCCCGCGGGTGGCTGAGGCAAGGCTAGCGTGTTATTAAAAGTGAAGCCTCTTGTGAGAATCGTGAGAATAATTGTTCATTTACACTCGATACACATTGGCAGGCGACTGCATCACCCTCTGCCAATGCTTTGGATTAAGATGAGGACGAGGACGAGGAAGGAGAAGTAGAAAAGAGAGAAAGCGAGAGAGAGTGAGAGAAAAAGAGCAAAAAGGCGATTTTCTTCCTTCTGCCACTATGTATGGTCTAAGCCAGGCACATATGGATTAGACTGAAGAAGCAGATCTGCAGAACATTGGAGGTGATAGGAGCATGAGACTATTATTCTCCCTGGTGTTTTTAAAGCCTGAGATTCCGAAGCTACTAATTAGCGTGTGAATATGCATGAGCGTGCACAGGCAGAGGACAATCACTTTACATTAAAAAAGCACAGCATCCTGCAGGGCACCAGGCTCTGCACACAGAGGGCAGGAAACAGGGGGATAGAGAAAATATTATAAACAACAAAAAATAAAAATAAATATAAATGATGAAGAAAAAAATGAATAGTTTTGCAGGCCCGCGATCACTTTGCACATCATGCCCGCCCGCGCCTGCGGCAGAGAGCCGTTGCTGTGGTTTATCTGTGGTTCCCACGGCGACCCTGGACACTGGAGTGGGCACTCCTTCAAGCGCGGCAAGACAGAGTGGGTGACCTTCCACTACAGGACGCTGTTGCTGATGAACAAAGCGCCCATGCTACTTTCTGTGTGTGTGTGTGTGTGTGTGTGTGTGTGTGTGTGTGTGTGTGTGTGTGTGTGTGTGTGTGTGTGTGTGTGTGTGTGTGTGTGTGTATGTGCACGTGTGGCTATGTGCATTCATGCGTACCTTTATGTGTGTGTATTTATGAATTTATGTATTTATGCATACTGTATGTGTGTGTGTGTGTGTGTTTGTTTGTATGTATGTGTTTTTGTATTTTGTGTGCATGCATGAATGTACGTGTGTAAACATGTGCAGGTGCGAGTGTGTGTGTGTGTGTGTGTGTGTGTGTGTGTATGTGTGTGCGCATGCCCGAAGTCGGAAGCAGGCCGGTAACGCCACAGCACGCGAAAGTCGCTCATGGAAATTGTTTGGAAGTGTTAACATCTAAACCCAAATAACTTTCTTACATCTAGCTGCACGCACACCCGTTGTAACTGCCACCGTTAATGTAGATGATGCAAGCATTGTTTGGAAAACTCTTGTGGACTATGTGTTTGGTCGCCGCACTGAGGCTTGCTTTCAAAAAAGCGCTGCTCAGTGGGAGAGTTTATCATGTGCGAGAACAAAACGCCGCTCCAGTCCTAGAACATCTACCGGAGAAGTTAACATCGGACATGGATTTTGCCGAGTACCAACATCCCCTATCACAACAACAATGGGCAGCCTTCCAGGACAGCGAGAGAGCCTTCAGAGCCAGGCTGAACACCAGGCCAGAACAGAGACGCTTTGCTACCTCTGGAGATCCGGGAGAATGGGCACGTCTGATAAAGCTGCTAATCGGCGTGTTTTTTAAGAACGGCATTTTCTCAACTGTGACTCACGGAGAAAAGCAACTTGGATTCCCGTTGCTGAAATATGTGACGCGGATCCTTAAAAAGTTTCCCCTCGAACAACAACTGCCTGGAATCCTGACACCGTTTACCATCGCGGACTGGATTGAGGTGCAACTGCGTTTTATCCGTGACACGATTCAGCCACAGCTTGGCCCCACTACAACCCACAAGCGTCACAAACGAGTGAGTAGAAATAAGCTTGCTTACCTGTGGCAGCATAGAAAATCAAAGGCCATTCAGATCATCCTAAACAATAGCGAGTACCCCGAGCCACCTCCTTGTCCTAGCGATATCACACTGATAACGAGCCACTACGAAAATAAATGTCTAAGCCAAACATCAATCAACGACCCTCTTCCATTGCCACCCTGGGATAATAGCCTACAACGTGTAAATCCTACTGACTTTCCAAACGCAATGCATTTCTCAATGACTGAGGTAGAGACTGTGTTACATAGCTTGCCAAACAACAAAGCATGTGGTATAGATGGAGTCACATATGAAAACCTAAAGACTGCACACATTTGTAACACATTAACATCCATTTTTAATGTCTGCCTGGAAAATAAGAAAGTGCCTGAGTCCTGGAAAGGAGCAGTGATTTATCGTATTCCCAAAAAAGACAATGTACCTAACGATCCATCAACATGGAGGGACATTTCTCTCCTACCTACAATTTACAAGGTGTTTATGAAGTGTGTCCTGTCTCGTGTGCTCCCCTGGCTAGTTGACAATAGCATCCTGTCACCAAAACAGAAGGCCTACATTAACAGACAAGGAATGAATGAGCATGTATTTTGTCTTAAAACTGGGATAGATGATTTTAAGCATGAATCCTGCAAACTTTACTCTGTCTTTCTGGATTTTCGTGACGCCTTCGGAACTTTGAATCACAATGTCATGATTAAGGCTCTTGAGGAAATCCAACTACCTCAGGTATTCATTGAAATAGTAAAAGATGTTTACAGTACATCCTTCATACAGGTCATCTGTGGAAAACAACTCACAGACCCAATACCCCTCCAAGTAGGCATAAAAACAGGCTGCCCATGGAGTGCCATCAACTTTGTACTCGCCACTAACGGGTGGATTGAGTGGCTATGTGACTGTGCCCCACCCAGTGTGTTTTCCCCTAATCCTGTACAAGCATATGCCGATGACATCCAATTGGCCTCTCGGGAAGAGACAGTAATTAAGAACATGCTTGCCAGAACAGACTCATTTCTGAACTGGTCAGGTTTACAAATCAAGCAGTCAAAATGTGCCGTTCTCTACCAGAGAAGAAGTGGGGGAAACCGTTGGTACAAATCCAGAGCTGATCGAAATCCTGAGTTTACCATCAGTACAGAACCGATCCGAGTGTATGACCTGCACGAGACGTACACATATTTAGGACACAAATTTAATATAGCTGGGGAGTGGAAAGAGCAGGTTGAGTACATAACCACTGAATTCACTTCCAGGCTGGACTTGATAGATGCTTCACCACTTCCTCTGCTCATGAAGCTGGAGGCCATCAGACAGGTTGCCTTGTCTAGAATACAACATCTCTTCGCCAACATCCATCTTATGAGCAAGACATTGAGTCAACTGAATAACAAAACGGTCTCCTTAGTGAGAAAGTGGTTCGGACTGAACACTCACACTACTAGAGACATCATTTTCCAGTCCAAACAGGATGGGGGTTTTGGTGTTCCAAACGTGGAGTGGATATATAATGCAACAAGACTGTCACATCTCATTAAAATGCTGAACAATGATGACAACACTGTCAGGGAGCTTGCTAGATCCTCTCTGTTTCTGGACATGAAACGCCGCAAAGTCCCCCTGGCAAGAGAGGGTGAGCCAAGCTTCCTGGGCTTCAAAAGGAAATCTAACTCTAAAATGGAGACTCACTGTGCTGGTTTTGGGGTCTGGTCAGATTGGCCTGATCTTAATGACCTTTGTGTAAGAGTCGGAGTATCCCTGGACTGGGTTAAACCTGACTCAGAAAATGTAATCGTTTCTGAAGACCTTATAACTGACTGTTTAATCTCAGTAAGGGCTACTATTGTGGGTACAGGACATCATCTATCACCTGACAATGCACGAAGGTGCCTTGTAAAGCTACAACAACAGCGCCAGCAACAACATTGGACTGATTTAAAATTACAGGGAAAGCTTGCTTGCCTTCCTACTGCAGACCATACTGTCTCTCACTCAATACTTAAAAACTCTGCTGTTGATGAAGACATACTGACTTTTGCAGCCAAAGCCAGACTACAAGTTCTTCCAACTAGACTTAATCTATCTCTTTGGTACCCTAACACATTCTCTTCCCACTGTTTGCACCATGATAACCAGCTAATTATTGAATCCCTGTCTCATATTCTGAATGGCTGCTATGTGTATAAGGGAATGTACATGGCCAGACACGACAGAATTGTTGACTTAATAGTTGAACACATAATCCCATGTGCTTCACCGCTTACAACAATCTACAAGAATGTATGCGTCTCACCTTGCATGTTCAAACTCTGTAATAGTGGAAATAATGTGTTTTTAAATCTTGCTGCAAAAAGGCCAGATGTTGTTGTTGTTGATGAGGACGGCAGAGAAGTAACCATTATTGAAGTAGGCTGTGCATTTGACTACAGTCTAGAGGATGCCTACCTCACCAAGCTTGTAAAGTATCAGCCACTCAGAGACATTGTTGTACAGCTTGGGTACAAATGTAAGCTGTTGGTGTGTATATTTGGAAGCTTAGGTAATGTCCACAGACTAGTAGTCAGGGGTTTGCAGATTGCTGGTCTCTCTAAGCCAAGAGCAAAGGCTCTAGCAAAATTCTGCTCAATTTCTGTGATAATTGGCAGTCGCCACATATGGAGAAGGCGTTGTTTTATGTACCCATGAACTGAGACCAGAGACATAGGCTACTGGGTTTGCAATGCTGGTGTCTAAAATTGTTTGTGTTCAATGAAATTCATTGTAAAATGTGAACACAAATAAAGGTATTAAAATGTGTGTGTGTGTAGTTAACGGATGATTGAGCCCTGAGCAGCACACTTGCGTAACAACACTACACAACAACACTAGGGTAACAACACTCTGTGTCTATGTGTGTGTGTGTGCGTGTGTGTGTGTGTGTGTGTGTGTGTGCGTGTGTGTGTGTGTGTGTGTGCGTACCTGTAGTTCAGGGATGACTGGTCCCCGGGCAGCGCACTCGCCCATGTACCTGGTCAGGGGTGACGGCAGGACCACTGGGTACGGACTCACAAAGCTTGCGATGTCACAGGCCGGGGCCACGACCTCTGTCCTCGCCATGACGACCTTGTCCAGCACCATGAAGCTGTTCCATGGCAACCAGACGGTGCGTCGCTGCGTGAGGAACGGAGGCCTTTGGAACACCAGGGTTACCGAAATTGCTCCGGCGGTGACAAGGTCGAAACTATGAGAGAGAAAGAGAGAAAGGGAGAGAAAGAGAGAGGGAGAGAGAATGAGAGAGAGAGAGAGAGAGAAAGGGAAAGACAGAGAGAAAGAGAAAGAGAAAGAGAGAGAGAGAGAGAGAAAAAGAGAGAGGACGGACAGATCTCAACCAATGCCCTCTCCAGTGCATTGTCTCCTTGTAATAACAGGCCTATTCAGCGCCACTAGACGCTCCTGTGAAGGTAATTGGGTTTTTATCTGAACTATGGAAAAAAAAGAAAAACAGAAATAAAGAAAAAGAGAAAACTTTGTGACCATTCCCTCTCCTCTGCTGTGTGGCCATTATTCCCTCAAGGATGTTTCTGCTGAATACTGTTGTTTGCCACTTCCAGCACAAGAGATGAGAGGGTGGGGGGGTGAAGGGGTGGGGGGGGGTGGGGGTATTCGGTGGATGCTGGGTGGGTGGAGGTGCGGAGTGAGGTCGTGCTGCTCATGTACCTGCCATCCTGTCGACTGACGGTGTAGCCGTATTCGGGGTGCTGGAAGAAAGTCACATTCACGCCAACCAGAGGCGTCCCATCCACTGCCACCACCTGTCCTCGAACCACGGCCACTTGACTGGAGCGAGGAAGAGTGGGAGGAGGAGGAGGAGGAGGAAGAGGAGGAGGTCGAGGAGGAAAGGAGACAGGGGAAAAAAACAGCACAGATTTGACAAGAGTGGAATACAGAGGGTAATAGGTTTACACTCCGAAGCACATGACAACCAAGAAACAAACAGACCGACAGGCGGAAACAAACAGATAAATAGGCAGACAGAGGCAGACAGAGACAGAGAGGTGATACTGAAGAAGAGACACAGATAGGCTTAGGCGGACAGGTAACATGCAAATAGATAAATAAACAGACAGATAGAAGGGTTGGGCGAGTAGTCATTATGTATAAGGTGATACGCAGGTAGAAAAATAAACTGATAGAGGCGCATATGCAGACATATAAATAAACAGACAGCCAGACTAAAGAAAATAAAAAGTTATAATGCACAGATACATGGATACGTTTCCCAGAAATAGGGCTACACTGGCATGAACACTGAAACTCATCTAGAATCCATGCAGTCAAAACGAGACGCTCACTGATGATATATTTAACGCGCCCCTGAGAGGAAGAACAACTGATGTCCTCGTGACGAGATGCACAAACAGTTCGGTTCTGCGAGAGAACCCTTTGGGGGATCTTTTCATTTCAAATCCTTCTTTGGTGGGTTTCGATCTTCCGATGCTTCTCCGCGCGCTAGGCAGCAGGCAGACATATGGACTGGCATTAATCCTCAGACAGACTCTCGGAGCCGAATCTACCACCTTCATGTGGTGTGTGTGTGTGTGTGTGTGTGAGGGGGGGGTTAGAGTTGGCATGGGGGCAGACATCCCCAGACAGATATCATCGGAGCCACTGAAAGAAGTCTGGAGACCAATATGCGAGGCTGAGAAGTTTCTGGAAGTAACTTCACGCCGCGCTATGTGTCCGCGTGACCTTGTCACCGAGCGCTGAATAGTTGTGATGGCGGCGATGTGGAGAAAAGCAGCGGCCGTTTAGTGTGACTGTCTGTGTCGGAGCTGCTGGAGAATTCTGGAGAATTACTGCAGACTGAGGAGCCGATGTGGTGGTTAAGAGAGGCAGAGAGAGGAGAAGACCGGCGACCAGCGCGGAGGATGAAAGCAGACGGGCTGACATGGCAATCACACCTGCGCGTCGCAGGGAGTGGAGGAGGAACGCACGAAAGGAAGGTGTCGTCTAAGGTAAGATGAAAGAGAGATAGAGAGAGAGCGAGAGAGAGAGAGAAAAAAAAACTTTCTCCTGGTAGTTGAAAGAGCGAGGAAGGGAGGGAGGCAGAGACAGGGGAGAGATAGATAAAGAGAATGACAGAGATAAATAGAGAGACCGAGTGAGAGAGAGAGAAAGACAGACAGAGAGAGACCGAGTGAGAGAGAGACCGAGTGAGAGAGAGACAGAGAGAGAGGGAGAGAGAGAGGGAGAGAGAGAGAGAGAGAGAGAGAGAGAGAGAGAGAGAGAGAGAGAGAGAGAGAGAGAGAGAGAGAGAGAGAGGAGAGAGAGAGAGAAAGATAAACTCAGAGCAGATGTCACCAAATGTGAGCGTATGAGTCGGGGTGAGCAGCTGAGTCCTGCTGAAGGGTTGGGGGGGGGGGGGCTGTATTGTGTGGGGAAATTGGGATCGGCAGGGTGGCCCCGGCTATGCTGATGAGTCAGCCAGCCAGCAGACAGGTGGGCCGGTGTGGCAGCCCAGCTCCCCTCTTATCCCCCCCCCCCCCCTCTCTCACTCACCTCAGCACCCGCGGGGCAATTTTCTCCCAGTGAGACAGGCGCGCGCACACACACACACACACACACACACACACACACAGATCGACACACACGGAGACCCACATATATACGCACTGTCTCTCTATTGCTCTCTCTCTCTCTCTCTCTCTCTCTCTCTCTCTCTCTCTCTCTCTCACACACACACACACACACACACACACACTCAAACCACATTTTGTCAGGTCTTCAGCTCTGCCTATTGACTCAAGGAGATACAAGTTACTCGGCCCCAAATCTCCCCCTCAGGCAATTCAGAGGTGGAAAAAAACACAACCTTAAACCCCTGATGACTTTCATTCTCCCTCACTTATCTAAAGAGGGATTTGGGAGCAGCGGGAATTTAGCGCAGCTTTTCCCAAATCGTCCGGCTCGGAGGCTCCCGAGCTCGATGGGAAAGCAATTCCTCCAAATGAGAGAAAAAAAAAAAGCGAACACATGGCTAACAGAATAAGAAATGCGAGCAAATTGCTACATTTCTTCTCTCTCTCTCTCTCTCTCTCTCTCTCCCAGATGTTTTATTCATAGCAGTTCCCACTCAAAAATGCAAAAATGAGGTGGCGACACATTAGCTTGCTAATGCTAAAGGTAGCTTAGCATGGGCAAATCACAACAAATTAGCGCCATTAAGAATTGCTGTCCTGGCTTGGGCGCGGTAAACATTTAGCCGAGGAACGATGATTTAGGGGCCCCGCCAACTGAGAGGCTGAGAGCGGAGGGGAGAAAATAATAACCTGCGTGACAGTCTGTCTCGTTTAGCCTAAGTAGAAGGTGGATAGACACACAAGGACAAGGAGGTTTTTTTTCTCTGAGCCACTGCACACACCAATCTGTTACTTTCGCAGTCGGGGAGAAATGCAATTGATTTTGCCTCGCCAACAAAAAATCCATTTAATTAATTTATTTGTTTATTTAGTTTTTCTTTTTTTTTTGGGGGGGGGGGGGTATGTGTCAGTGTGTGTGTGTGTGTGTGTGTGTGAATTGATGTGTGTACGTACTGTATGTGAGAGTATTTCTGTGTGTGCTTATGCGTGTGTAAAAGAGAGAAAGCTTGTTTCAGAAACCAAGCTCAGTTCAGTTCAGTTTACTTTATTAGTACCCAAAGGTAGATTTGTTGTGCAGTACAGGAGAGGGCGTCACACAAAAACATAGATGACAGGACAAACCAGAGACAGGTTAACACACAGCATGAAACAGACATGGGTACCTACAATGCTCACTGAGCAGGATCAAAAGCAGATAAGACACTAACTAGGTTAAAAAACCATTTTCAATAAATATAAATAAATAGATAAATAACAACAGGTCACAGGATAGACCTCAAAGTGCACTAGGACTTGTTTAAGAGGGAAACAGCAGCAGGGATAAAGCTGTTCCTAAAACGATTGGTTCTAGACCTTGGGACTATAAATCTCCGTCCCGATGGCAGGAGCTGGAACTCACTCGCAAGAGGGTGGGAGATGTCATTGGAGATGGCACTGGCTAGTCGCTGTAACTGTTTGGTGTACAGTGACTCCAGGCTCAGCTGTGTCTCTCCAATCAGCCTGCCAGACCATTTGATGATCTGGTTAAGTGAGTTCCTTTCTTTTAAGGGCAGGTTTCCAAACCATGACACAAGTGAAAAAGCTAACACAGATTCGATAAAAGCGTGATAAAAGAGTGTCATCATGGTCCTATCAATATGGAAACGGGACAATTTCCTCAGACAAAACAGTCTCTGGTGTCCCTTCCTGCTCACAGCTTTGCAATTCTCTTTAAAATTTAAGGTGGAGTCAAAGATTGTCCCAAGATATTTATAATATTGCACTTGCTCGATGGCTTGTCCCTTGATCATTACAGGCTCAGGTGTTTTAACATTCTTCCTAAAATCAATAGCCATGTCTTTGGTCTTTGCTATATTGAGTTGTAGGTGAGAGTCTTCACACCACTTTACAAAGTAGTCAACAACTGGGCCGTGGTCGTGTTCACTTCCCTGAAGCAAGCTAACAATCACGGAGTCATCTGCATATTTTAAAATGAGGCGATTTTTAAAAATACTCTGACACATATTTGTGTATAAAATGAATAACAGGGGTGAGAGCACACACCCTTGTGGTGAGCCAGTGGAAGAGCACACTTTATCAGATAAGACCCCATTAACTCTGACCCTCTGTGTCCTGTTTGTTAGAAAGTTTAAAATCCAGCCCACAAGATTTTTACTGAGGTTAAAATGTTCTAAAAGCCTCTGTGTTAAGATGTGCGGTTGGATTGTATTAAAAGCAGAGGAGAAGTCAATAAATAAAAGCCGGGCATGACACCCACTTCCCTCAAGATGCTTAAAAAGCAAATTAATCAGAGTGAGTGTGGCGTCCTCCACTCCTCTTTTGGGCCTGTAGGCAAATTGCAGTTGGTCTATTCTACTCTCTGTGTTTTGCAGGATTTCTAGCCGAACAAGTTTTTCAAAAATTTTCATAATAATAGAGGTCAAGGCCACCGGTCTGAAGTCATTTAATGCTCCGGGGCGACTGGATTTGGGGACCGGAACAACTACAGCGTCCTTCCAGATTCTGGGGACCTGCTGTGCTTCTAAAGATCTATTAAAAATCTTATGGAAGACTGGACTCAGTTCTCTTGCACAGATTTTGAGTAACCGACCACAGATTTGATCAGGTCCATGACTTTTATTGACCTTTGTGCAGTAAAAGGCTTTTTCAACATCCTCTTGTTTTACAGAGAAATGCTGATTGTCACACAGTTCAAGCTTTAGTTCCTGTATTTCTTTGCTAAAATCAAACACATCAAACCGATTATAAAAACAATTGAG
>NC_085014.1:10211679-10219179 GCF_963854185.1 Sardina pilchardus | reverse complement strand
GCTGCAAAATTGGCAGATTAAATTGGGGCCAAGGACAGTGTGAAAGATAATGAAGAAGTACCTGGAGAGAGAGAGAGCGAGAGAGAGAGAGAGGGAGGGAGAGAAGGAAGAAGAGAAAGGGATATGAGAGGAAGTGAAAGAGTGTGGGTGACAGAGCAAGGGAAAGAGAAAGAGAGACTGAAAGAGAGAGAATAGATGTTTGTCTCTGTGTGTTTGCTCATGTCTGCTTGTGTGTGTGTGTGTGTGTGTGTGTGTGTCTTGTGTGTGTGTCTTGTGTGTGTATCTTACCAGATGTTTGATATTCTTTGAGGAAATTATGAAATGCTGATTGTGCTATGTTTCTGAGCGTGTCTTTGATGTGTTGTTGTGTTTCATTATGACCGCTGCGCTAGCTAGCAAGGTTTAGTCAGTTTTTTTTCATTCTGTTTTTTTTTTTCTTCCGTGAATTTCCATCAACGATTCCCGGGACACTGAAAGTCCAGACTGCACGAAACTTGGTGGGCATGTAGCCCCACAAGGATGACACAGAACCATTGTTTTTCATTTTGATCCGTGGCTCACCTGCCACACCAGCCCCCACGAAAAGAGGGCGGCACACACACATAATGTACACGCACACACCCCATTACCCCCAACACACACTCACAAGTGAACCCACACACACAGAAGCACACATATACACAAAAACAAACACACACGCTATGCACACACTCATTTCCATACACAAAAGTAGGGGTTGGAGTTAGAGATGGAGACAAATTGACAAGCGTGATTTATTTTTGTGGGAGAGAATGTGCAGCACTGGCCGGCGGTCATATTTTGTACCACTCTGTGGTCCATCCAGTTGTTCTTATGTTCTGTGCTGTGGCAATACCTTTGCGTTTCTTTCACCCTTCTTGCCAATACACCACATGAACCGAACTGAACCGAACGGAACAGAATCAAATTGACTTGACAAGACAGGTTGTGCCTTACCGCCATCGTTGTCCATGTTGTCGTCGCACTCCCTCTCCGTGACGATGTTACAGCCCGGGCCACTCCAGCCGGCCTGGCACACGCAGTGCCAACCGCTCTGCTCCAGGGTACAGCGCCCGTTCCCATTACACAGCCCCGGGCATCCATCTGGGCGAGAGAGAGAAGAGGGTGGCGATAAATATTCTGATCTTTCTTGATTACTATTCATTCCACTCATTGATGTGTCTTATAGACTGCACTCTCTTAACCAACAGCACAGGGAAACTGTAAAGTAGATTATTATGGTATGGTGTGGTAATGCCAATAAAGCCTCTTTTCTAATTTGAATCCCTGAATTTCAGAAAGCACAATGCACATACACACACACACACACACACACACAGAGTAAAAAGTAATGAGGGAAAAACATGATGCATGATGAATGGAGAGAGAGAGAGAAAAAGAGAGAGAGAGAGAGAGAGAGAGAGAGAGAGAGAGAGAGAGAGAGAGAGAGAGAGAGAGAGAGAGAGAGAGAAAGATGTAGATGGAAGGGTTACAGGGAGAGAAAGGAGAAGGATGTCTGTGAGACTAAGAAAAATAACAAGCAGCAACAAGGAAGTGAATACAATCTGACGGAGGGGACGAAACAGATGAAAAGAGAGATAGAGAGCCAGAAAGAAAGAGAAGAACAGACCAAAGAGCGTTGCGACAGAGGGCTGGAGGGAGGGAGACGAGACGAGACTGAGGCGAGATCTCTCCCATGTCTTTTCTAACATCTCTATCAGCCGGGGCCTCCTCCACCCAACACACCACACACTCCACCAGCGCTGGGCTGCCTTCACACAGGTCCTCTGGGACACACACTCAACCACAAGACGAGATCACAAATCCTACCACACACTCAGCACCCGCTGGGGACAACACAGTGTCCGGAAACACCACCAGCTGTCCTATATAGGGAGTGAGCATGTGTGTGTGTGTGTGTGTGTGTGTGTGTGTGTATGTGTGTTTGTGTGTGTAATTGAGTCTTATGTGTGGGCATTAAGGGCAGGCATGATGTCTCTGCACGTATGTCTCTGTTGGGGGTCTGTGTATGTGTGTGTGTCTATGAGTGTTTTGATGTGCATGTGTGTGTGTAGTGTGTGCGCCTGTGCGTGTTTTCATGTGATTGTGTGTGTAAGTGTGTGTTTCAGTGTCTCTGTGCGTGTGAGAGTGTTTGAGTGTCTGTGTGCTTGTGTGCTTGTGTGTGTGTGTGTGTGTGTGTGTGTGTGTGTGTGTGTGTGTGTGTGTGTGTGTGTGTGTGTGCGTGTGTGTGTGTGTGTGTGTGCGTGTGTGTGCGTGTGTGTGCTGGGGCTTTATTGATCAGCTTCATCACAGCATGGTTTCCTGGTTCTACCACCAACGCGGGAGCTTTGCCCCCCTCGGTGCCTCTCTCCTCTCCTAAAGCCTGCAGCCTGGCAAGACAAGTCTGGAGTCTGGCGCGGAGGCCTTTCATTCTGTCAGCGGACAAATCCATACGAGCCGCGCCGTTTTGGAGTGCAGGCAAAGAGGTGAGAGCCATGCTCAGAGTCAGGCGCTCATTTTAAACGTCCTCCCGTAATGATTCCTAAAGGTTGGCCTGCCCGGCCGTGTTTTCCATAGTTGAGCGATTCAATAAATCTCTTTTTGAAATGGTCCACTAGGAGAGGCTAAGGTAGCGGTAATTCTTTAAAGTTCCTCTCATTTTGTTGAACGGGCAGGCAGTTAATGGCTTAAAACGTAAACAAGGACTTGCGTGTTAAAATGGCTGTGCAAATACTGTGAGTCGAGTTTGGCTTCACATTCTACAGCACTATCCAATTCCAAACACCAACCAAAGCAAAAGCTTACAGAAAATACCATACTACTCGCAAATGCTGTTTGATGTCAAACACCATTTGAAACACTTTTATTAGATCAAATTAACTGTATTTGATTTAAACATCTAATAGTTTGTTTTCTCGCCCGAGCCATTATGGTTAGAGAGTGGCGATGAAGTGGAGGCTTAGTAAATTCCGAGTAATAAGTCAAAGCACAGCATGCCGTTCTCAGAGAACAAAAAAAACTTGCTCATTGCTTGTCAAAGAAATTTAGGTCCAACAGAGTCTATCTATGAAACGGATCTACCCAAGCAAAGGCTAGCTAGAGCATAGAGTGTGCACTGTGCAGTCAGTAATCGAGTTGCAGGCCATGACAATCTGCTGTGTTGTGGTGAAGTGATGTATGATGGCCTGTTATGCGATTGATCACGCCAGAAACAGCAGAGAGTGATTTCATTTCAGCTTGCCACCTGTTCCAAAACAGGCAAGAAACTGACACTCACACACACTCAAAAAAAAAGATAAAGATAGATCAAATATGCACCACAGACACAACAGAGACACACCACAGACATGCAACAGACACAACATAGACGTGATACAGACACAACACAGACACAACATAGACGTGATACAGACACAACACAAACACAACACAGACGTAAAACAGACACAACACAGACACAACATAGACGTGATACAGACACAACACAACACAGACGTAAAACAGACACAACACAGACACAACATAGACGTGATACAGACACAACACAGACGTAAAACAGACACAACACAGACACAACATAGACGTGATACAAACACAACACAGACACAACACAGACGTACAACAGACACAACACAGACACAACATAGACGTGATACAGACACAACACAAACACAACACAGACGTAAAACAGACACAACACAGACACAACATAGACGTGATACAGACACAACACAGACGTAAAACAGACACAACACAGACACAACATAGACGTGATACAGACACAACACAGACACAACACAGACGTACAACAGACACAACACAGACACAACCTAGATGTGAAACAGACACAACAAGATGTGAAACAGACAACACAGACGTGAAACAGACACAACACAGACGTGAAACAGACACAACACAGACGTGAAACAGACAACACAGACGTGAAACAGACACAACGCAGACGTGAAACACACTATAGAGGTTGGATATGCACTCACCTTTCACAACGTCGTCAAAGTCATGGGCTGCATGGAGAAACAGAGAGAGAACAAACGGAGACAGTTAGAATGCTACGAGTCTGAGGTGGGCGGTGCCCGCACCACTGCAGAAGACAACAGCACAAGGGCGGCTTAAGGTGCTGTGTCCACCAAACACGTTTTTTACAGCTAGAGCGCCCTCAACCTCCTTTTCTCGGCGCTTCGATAAGTGTTTATTGTTGCTAAGTTACCAAAACCAGAGACGGTTTATAACGAGAAGTGACATTGACGAGCCCGGCGCTGTTCTAAAAGTTGAACAGATTTCAACTTGAGCGCTCTGAGTGCTGCGGTAAAAAAAACGGTCAGCGCCGAGAGCTTTTTTCCGCCGAGGGCGCTCAGCACTGCGAACGCTGAGCTACATAGACTTTATATTGAAAATTGTCGCCATCGGCGCAAAAAAAACTGTTTAGTGGACACAGCACCTAAACGGGAGAGTGGACGGACGGAAGAACTCATGGAGAGAGGTGGGAGTGTGAACTGTGCAATTAGTGGAACCTGTCTGAATGATGGGATGCAGCTGCACCTGTAATTTGCCAGTTCAAATTGAACAGTGTGTGTGTGTGTGTGTGTGTGTGTGCGTGTGTGTGTGTGTGTGTGTGTGTGAGTGTGTGTGTGTGTGTGTGTGTGTGTGTGTGTGTGTGTGTGTGTGTGTGTGTGTGTGTGTGTGAGTGTGTGTGTGTGTGTGTGTGTGTGTGTTTGTGTGTGTGTGGGTGGGAAAGTGTAAGAGTAAGGAGGAGATTTCATTTTTTTTTAGTAAATATAGGGACTTAATAGCTTCTCCAGTGATTGAGACAGACTGTGCTCCCTTTTTAACAGTTGACCAATTTATTTATATATTTTTGCATAGGTATTGTTATATATTTTAAAATTCATCTTGACACTTCTGCCAGGCGCCTGCTTCATTATATGTCAGCGTGTCAGGCTAGAAATAGATTGGAAGAGATGGCTTGACAAGTAAATATCACAGCTTAAACAAAATCAAATTAGGTGTGAAAGGCTCTAAATGGAATTGGGGCGTATGTGTGTCTCTGGGAGGGTGTGAACGGTGTACTGCACAAAAATATATATTTATATATGTATTTGTTTTCAAACTGTGTGTGAGTGTGTGTGTGTGTGTGTGTGTGACAGAGGGAGAGATAGAGAGAGGGAGAGAGAGAGAGAGAGAGAGAGAGAGAGAGAGAGAGAGAGGGAGAGGGAGAGAAAAAGATAGAGAGAACATAAACACAAGGACGGAAAAAAATACTTTTTAAAAGTGTGGCAGTATGATGAAACCTCAACAACACTGCATGGTATGTTGTTCCTGCTCAAACCAGTTTAGCTTTTAGCGCCCACATACTCGGGGTCTGTGAACCCAGCTAATGTTTGGAAAACAAATTGGCTCCGATCCAAAATCATTACAGAATAAATTAGACAGGCCATTAACGTTAATAAACAGGATCTAACTTTTCGCCGGCTTGTTACTCAGAGTGTTCAGCAGAGCTACAGTACAGTGTGCTTATATAATAAGCCACAAGTCAGATACGATGGAGTGGCACAAATGGCATTTGCTGTAAACATAAATATGCGTGTGTAAGTGCATGTATCTATACGATGTGTGTGTGTGTGTGTGTGTGTGTGTGTGTGTGTGTGTGTGTATTTGTGTGCGCAATCGTGCATACATGTTGTGCCTGTGTCTGTATGTGTGTACTGTACATGTGGGTGTGTTCTTGCATTTGCATCTGGATGAGGGCATGCATGCATCTGTGTTTGTGTTTGCTCACACGTAAGCATGTGTGCTAGCATGTACATGCCAGTATGTGTGCATTTGTGCGTGTGCGTGTGTTTGTCTGTGTGTGTTTCTGTGTATGCATTTGTGTGTGTGTTTGTGTGACAGAGTGTGTATGCATTTGTGTGTGTGTGTGTGTATGCATTTGTGTGTGTGTGTGTGTGTGTGTGTGTGTGTGTGTGTGTGTGTGTGTGTGTGTGTGTGTGTGTGTGTCTCTGTGTGTGTGTGTGTGTCTGTGTGTGTGTGTGTGTGTGTGTGTCTGTGTGTCTGTGTGTCTGTGTATGCATTTGTGTGTTTGTGTGTATGCATTTGTGTGCATGTGTGTATGCATTTGTGTGTGTGTGTGTGTGTGTGTGTGTGTGTGTGTATGCATTTGTGTGTGTGTGTGTGTGTGTGTGTGTGTGTGTGTGTGTCCTTGCCCACACGCTGCACGCTAATATCTGTGTTTGCCCATGCCTGCCGCGTGGGCCTTGGCAGCGCGCTCGGCTCGACCCACCTATGGTGCAGTGCTCTCCCTCCCAGCCGGGGTGGCACTCGCACTTGCCGTCGCGGCACTGCCCGTGCTCCTCGCAGCGCGCGTGGCACGCCCGCCGCTCACACGCCAGCCCCTCCCAGCCCTCCTCACACTGGCACAGGCCCTCCGTGCACACGCCATGGCTGCCACACGCCACCGGGCACACCTCTACAGAGGGAGAGAGGGGGGGGGGGGGGGGGAGAGAGAGGGAAAGGGAGAGAGAGAGAGGGGGGGAGAGATAGAGAGAAAGAGAGAGAGAGGGATGGAGAGAGGGAGAGAGAGAGATAGAGAGAGAGAGGGAGAGAAAGAGAGAGGGGGAAGAGAGGGAGAGAGAGGGGGAGAGAGAGAGGGGAGAGGGAGAGAGAGTGATAGAGAGAGAGAGAGAGAGAGAGAGAGAGAGGGAAAGAGAGAGAGGGGGAAGAGAGGGATAGAGAGGAGGAGAGAGGGAGGGAGAGGGAGAGAGAGAGAGGGGAGGAGAGAGACAGGGAGAGAGGAAGGAGGGACAGAAGAGAGAGACAGATAGGCAGAAAGAAAGAGGGATGAGAAGGAATAAAGATGGAGAGAGAGGAAGGGAGAGGGTAGCGGAGGTGGGTAAGAACACAGGCAGAGAGAACATGCCACTGGTGAGAGGAATCAATTCTAGAGGAATGGAAATTATTTGGTCAGAAAATCACACTTCCCCCTCAAAGACATATGCTCACATACACACACAGAGAGACAGAGAGACAGAGAGACAGACAGACAGACAGACAGACAGACAGACAGACAGACAGACAGACAGACAGACAGACAGACACACACACACACACACACACACACACACACACACACACACACACACACACACACACACACACACACTTCAAAAATATCACACACACTGTTGTCGTTCTTTCCCTTACTTTCCCCCCAAGCAAAAAAAAGCCTTGCACGTAATAATAACATGATAATAATAATAATAATAATTAATAATCATCATCATAAAAATAATAATACAGAACTTGCACCAGAGCAAAACTCAGTAATCAGTATTGGCACCACAGTTCCCGCAGTCTGACAGCAGTCTGAACTCTCTCAACTCACTCTCTCACTCTGTCTATCTCTCTCCTCAGCCCTGGTCTTAATATGTGGTGGTGGTAGGTAGTATTAGCGCAATGACTCTTCTC
>NC_085014.1:10204179-10206679 GCF_963854185.1 Sardina pilchardus | reverse complement strand
CTCTCTCTCTCTCTCTCTCTCTCTCTCTCTCTCTCCGTCGGTGTCGATTGCCTCGCCGTTTAGCCGCCCCTCTCTGCAATTACCCCGACGTGCTCCACTTCTAGCGCACTCCGCTGTCATCAAGGTTACACCCTTCCATAAAGGGTTCCTGCAAAAACCTGCCTATTATCCCCCCCGGACGCCGCCGGCGTTCCACCAAAGAACGAGCGAGCGAGAGAGCGGATCGATCCGCGGACGTAGAGTGGGTGCACTGCCCACCCCAGCTAGAGGGGACAGGACCGGGGGGGGGGGGGGGAGCAGGGTGTGTATGTGTGTGTGGGGGGGGGGAGATGGTGGGATGGGGTAGTGTCTATTCTATTGTAAGTGACGCAGACCAGACTTTGACCAAAACAAAAGGAGGAGGTGATTAGCTGATCAATGTTGCCGTGGAGATAGAGAGCCGCAACACTGTAGACAAAACAGTGTTTATCAGCCATCAGCGCCACAAAAGGACGGCGTGACATGTGCCACAGTGGAAGGGATAATGAAAATGTTTCGGCATGTGTTTGTCTCTGCGGTAAAACCGCTATGCAGAGCTTTGTATAGAAGTGCGTAGGTTTCCTTTATGACTATACAGTACATCTATGCGTATCCATATGTCTTAGTTTTGTGAACTTTGTACAACATCACTATACATAGGTGGGCATACATATACTATTTTTATGTTCTATTTCTTATATATATATATATATATATATGCATAAGAGGGTGCAGTGAGCCGGTGCGCTCCATGAATAATATGTTTTTTTTCTTTTTTCTTTTAAACATCCCCCCTCGCACATGCATACATGTTTACCAAGTACATGTATGTGCATATCCACTTAAATAGCATAAATGCGTTAGTGTGTGGGAGTCCACATGTATGAGGGGTCATGTGCACATCATCATCCTCATCCTCCTCCTCATCATCCTCATCATCCTCATCATCATCATCATCCTCATCATCATCATCATCACATGTGGCTCACCCTCCTCGCAGTTGTTGCCCTTGTAGGTGTGTGTGTGTTGCTCACCCTCTTCACAGTTGTTGCCCTTGTAGGTGTGTGTGTGTTGCTCACCCTCTTCACAGTTGTTGCCCTTGTAGGTGTGTGTGTGTGTTGCTCACCCTCTTCACAGTTGTTGCCCTTGTAGGTGTGTGTGTGTGTTGCTCACCCTCTTCACAGTTGTTGCCCTTGTAGGTGTGTGTGTGTTGCTCACCCTCTTCACAGTTGCTGCCCTTGTAGGTGTGTGTGTGTTGCTCACCCTCTTCACAGTTGTTGCCCTTGTAGGTGTGTGTGTGTTGCTCACCCTCTTCACAGTTGTTGCCCTTGTAGGTGTGTGTGTGTGTTGCTCACCCTCTTCACAGTTGTTGCCCTTGTAGGTGTGTGTGTGTGTGTTGCTCACCCTCTTCACAGTTGTTGCCCTTGTAGGTGTGTGTGTGTTGCTCACCCTCCTCACAGTTGTTGCCCTTGTAGGTGTGTGTGTGTTGCTCACCCTCTTCACAGTTGTTGCCCTTGTAGGTGTGTGTGTGTGTTGCTCACCCTCTTCACAGTTGTTGCCCTTGTAGGTGTGTGTGTGTGTGTTGCTCACCCTCTTCACAGTTGTTGCCCTTGTAGGTGTGTGTGTGTTGCTCACCCTCCTCACAGTTGTTGCCCTTGTAGGTGTGTGTGTGTTGCTCACCCTCCTCACAGTTGTTGCCCTTGTAGGTGTGTGTGTGTTGCTCACCCTCCTCACAGTTGTTGCCCTTGTAGGTGGGCACGCAGATGCAGATGCCCTGCAGGCAGGCGCCGTGGTTGGAGCAGGTGGGGTCCACGCACTGGTCCTCCTGGATGCTGCACTCGGGGCCCTTCCACCCGGCGTGGCACGCGCAACGCCCCTTCTCGTACTCGCCGTTACCGCTGCACAGCACCGGGCACGTGTCTGTAGTGAGGGAGGGGGGAGGGAGAGAGGGAGAGAGGGAGGGAGGGAGGGAGAGGGAGGGAGAGAGATGTTAGTGTGTTAGTGTATGTTAGTGCATTCAGTGCTTTACGATACTGTTATCTGTAACACTAGCTTTGGCAACATTGTGAAAACAGTAATGCTAATAAAGCTCCATTGAATTGAATTGAATTGAATTGAGAGAGAGAGAGAGAGAGAGAGAGAGAGAGAGAGAAGGAGAGAGAGAAAGAGAGAGTGGACACATTAAAGCTTACTGAAATTGACAGTTTGATAGATCGGCATAAAAAAGAAAGGAAGAAAGAAATAAAGAAAGAAAAAAAGAAAGATACAAAGAAAGAAATTAAGAAAGAAAGACAGACAGACAAAACAGACAGACTAGTCGCACCAGTTCTGCTAGCCCAGGCTCTTACTTAAAACCCTGCTCATCCATCCTCTCCCAGTGCACAACAAACAAACCGACAACCCAACACACCAAATTGTGACGGTGGCCAGAGTGGACTGGTGCCTGTGGCGAGGGCTCAAATAGACCCACAACAACCTGGAC
>NC_085014.1:10194179-10196679 GCF_963854185.1 Sardina pilchardus | reverse complement strand
CACGTATAATCGCTCTTCTCAACAAACCCCCTCCCCACACACACACACACACACACACACACAGGGTGAACGTGCCAGATGGATTACAGGGACGGCGGGAGGGAGGGAGGGAAGAGAGAGAGAGAGAGAGAGAGAGAGAGAGAGAGGGAAGGAAGACGAATACCCTCTTTTGGACTATGGTAAACAGCTTTGTGTGTCAACCTTACATAACCCTGGCGTACAGTATTATCTTGCTAACCATCTATCTATCTGTGTTTGCATGTGTGTGTGTGTGTGTGTGTGTGTGTGTGTGTGCTTCTGTTTGTGCTTAATTCTCTCTCTGTTTCTGTGTGTGTTTCTCTCTCCCTCTGTGTGTGTCTGTGAATTGGTGTGTGTGTGTGTGTGTGTGTGTGTGTCTCTGTGTAGTGTGTGTGTGTGTGTCCGTGTAGTGTGTGCATGTGTCTCCTCCTGCATGGTAAACATCTGGTCCTGCTTTAGCGCCCGCCTGGGTGACATCTCGTTGTTAACGGCAGCCAGGAACGAGCGTGTGATCGATAGCGGCATTCTTCAGGATGAACCTGGGGCTCAGAGCCCACTATAAAAACGCTCAGCGCAACGCAGCTTTTATGGACAGCGCACAAACACAGCACCGGCCACTGGCTCTCTCTCTCTCTCCCTCCCACAGTCCACTGCATGAAAACAAAGTCCAGAGATAGATGGACCCATCTGAGGTGGGCGGTATCAAGACTACGATTTGCGTATTTGGGCTACCCGACAGAAATAGTGCACTGCAAAAAAAACGTACCTAATAAAATCTAACCAAGTGTTAATTAGTCTAATAACAAGATGAAACATCTAGTTGGTGTTATTTTCAGTATAAAGTATCAAGCGCTTTCTCGTAAAATCTTTTTGCTTGACAGCGATAGTGATTCGCTTGATAGTGAGAGGTTTACTTCAAAACAAGCACATTTAGCTGCCAATGCATCAAGCAAATGTGTCTTAGAAACAAGCAAATGTGGCTGCCAGTGCATTGAGCAAATCTGTCTTGAAGATGTAAAGTGTAGATGTGAGATGTCAGATGTATATGAGTGGATGTACAGTATGTGTACACATATTTGTGTGCACAGGTGTGTGTGTGTGCGTATGTGTGTGTGTGTGTGTGTGTGTGTGTGTGTGTGTGTGCACACGAGCTCGCATGCATGTGTGTGTATCTTCATGCCTGATGTGCTGTATAATTCAGAAATAAGCATCAGGGCTGTTGGAGCTGGGTGCGGAGGGATATATCATTACGGTATACGGTGCACACGCTGTCTGGCTGCTTCTTGCATATTGATGTGAGTGTGTGTGTGTGTGTGTGTGTGTGTGTGTATTGATGGCGCCAGGCTCAGGCCTCTTGCCTCACTCCTGCGCGGGCAGATAGAGGGCTGTTGCCACAGGGCCTGTAAACAGCATGCCGCGTTAGAGCCTTCTGCTGGGAGAGGGATGCGTGTACACACACACACACACACACATACACACACACACACACACACACACACACACACACACACACTACGGCACGGTTCACCAACACTCTCCTCCACAACTCCTCATCAGGCTGACGCACATGTGCTGGATCACCCACTAGGGGTCTGTGAGAAAACAAGATGGTTGTGTGTGTGTGTGTGTGTGTGTGTGTGTGTGTGTGTGTGTGTGTGTGTGTGTGTGTGTGTGTGTGTGTGTGTGTGTGTGTGTGTGTGTGTCTGTCTGTGTGTGTGTGCATGTGTCTGCATCTGTGTGTGTACGTGTACTCAAATGCTGGATCACCCACTAGTGCCTCTGAGAAAACAGGATGGTTGTGTGTGTGTGTGTGTGTACGTGTGTGCGTACACACATGTGTGTACATTCATTATCCGCCTAGGTGTTCAGTAAGCTTCACCTATCGTCAGAAAAGCCTCACTAACGGCACTTAATGAAATTAAGCATAGGCTTAAGCGTAATCCCTTCAAAGCTAACAATAAACATCTTGCTACAGTAAACATGCCCTTCGGTGCCCCCTCGTATAAAGACCCATCTCTCTGTGCAACAGGAACCTTGTGTTTTGACCCTGAAAGAGTCTGTGTTTCTTTTGAATTCATCAACATGCTGCACCGGCAGAGTGGAAATACAAGACGGCTGTTTCTGGCCGTCAGACGGATGCGCGGAGAATGTGGTGTCTTGGCTCACAACGGGGTTCAATATTTTCAATCTCAGATCAGGGTCAGCCCTGGGCCTTTCCTCAGGCTTGGACACTGGCGAACAGCCTTGGGTCGTCTACTGCCGCGAAGAGTCGTATCAGGGACACGCACAAACAAGGGAAATCAGCGCTGCCTAGCAACGGTCAAGTGCTTTGCAAAAGTACAATTAAAAGTCAACATAAAACATGTCATGATAGTGTTGAAAAGAAGGCTCATGATTCTTTTATTCTTTTGAGAAGTGATTTGTGTGTGGTTGACATTTGTGTGTGTGTGTGTGTGTGTGTGTGTGTGTGTGTGTGAGTGTG
>NC_085014.1:10179967-10182467 GCF_963854185.1 Sardina pilchardus | reverse complement strand
GAGGGAGAAATGAAATAAAAACATGAGTAGGAGACATGGTAGGAGAATTTAGCACATAAACAGAACAGGAAGAGAGAGTAATTAAAGCACAAGAGAGAGAGAGAGAGAGAGAGAGAGAGAGAGAGAGAGAGAGAGAGAGAGAGAGAGAGAGGTGGGAAAAGAAAGGATGAGATAATGAAGGAAAAAAGAGAACAGCTGTGCATCAGCAGCAGCCCCAGCAGCCCCAGCAGCCCTCGCGGTAGCGGTAGCGGTAGCGTCCTGCGCTGCAGCCTCGCTGTAAGATGCCCGTCTATTAGTCTCCATAACGTCCCTGGCACCGGGCCACCTCGCCAGCAGTAATGGCCGCATTACATTCGCTACAATAACTCATAGGCTCCGCACCTCCAGAGACCAGCCGTCCTCCCGCCCGCACGCACGCTCGCACGCTCGCACGCTCGCACCGTCTGCCGCAAGGTGTGGGGAACCGGTTCCGGAGAAATGGGGCTTCGAGGGGCCCGTCCGTCCGTCCGCCTGCCTGTCTCCCCGCCCGCTCCAACAACGGCCTCCTCGAGATCTGGAGCGCCGGCCAAAAGCGGACAGATTTATCGGACCAGAACCGTCCAAGACGAGGCCCTTTTAAAGTCTGCTGAGCCTGTAATGATTGAGGAGCGCGAAGACAGACGGCGCTGCTGCTGTCCTCTTTCTAGCGCCGGCAGGCAAAGAAGAAAAAAAAAAAAAAAAAAAAACAACAACGTTTCGCTCCAAAGTTAAGGGTTTACAATGTGGGATCTATCTATTTATTTTATTTATTTATTTATTTATTCACTGGCTTGTTTGTTTTGGTTATTTACTTCTCCCCCCTTTGCTGAGAGCGGCTCAGAGTCCTGACTAAACAGTGTGAGATGTGTTTTTGCTGCAGCGGCAGGCTGGGCGCCGTGGATGGGATGAGGCCACAGCACCTCATCCTGAGCGAGCCCCACTTTGAAGAGCCCGGGCGAAACCAATCTGTAAAGGCAGTGCAAAGAGAATTCTCAACTACGGAAGCCCGTAAGGATCGATACTGTACTCGCCCCTCTGGAGAACTGGGAATGGGGGGGGTTGGGGGGGGGTGGATGAGGGGGAGAGAGGAGAGGAGAGGAGAGGAGAGGAGAAGAGAGGTGGGATTATGTTATATAAAACCTTCTCAAGGTTTGATCTGGCTCCGAGGAGAATCCTAATAGCAGCTCTCCTTGGATCCCCGTGCAGAGCGTAGCCGACACTTGGCCCGGATACGAGCGCTCAGAACTGCAGATTCAGCCTCGCCCACTGGGAAGACCGGGAAGTTGTCGGATCCGACACTGTCGCTCCCCATCCACACTGCATTATTTAACCTGACTCAGAACTCCTGTTCTTCTGCGCAGCCGAGTTAACAGGACATATGTTAAAAAAGACCCGAAACCTCAAAAAAAAAAAAAGGGAAAAAAAAGGTGCCGAGTCGAGGGAAGTAGGAAGCAATATTCGAGCTTGCAAAAAAGAACAACAATAAACTCGAGGCTCTTTTCAGTGGAAGCGCACTCTCGCAGGCAGGCTGGGAAATGCAATGAAATGAAATGAAGAAGTAAAAAGAGCAGCAAACTCAGACCCACGCACGCTTTGGGTGAGAGGAGAGAAGAGAGAGAGAGAGAGAGAGAGAGAAGAAAAGAGACGAGAGGAGAAAAGGAGAGGAGGAGGGGTGGACAGAAGAAAGGAGTAAAACAAGAGGAGGGTAGAGACGTGGAGAGGAGGGAAGAGGAGAAGGAGAGGGAGAGGGGGAGCAGAGGAGGAGAGAAGTGGAAATGTCCTTGCTGCAGGATGCGTGGGATTCTTTTAAACAAACTCATCTCCAACTGCAGAGGACACAAGACAAGGAGAGACAGAAGGACGCTTCCTAGGTGGAGGAGATGGTGACCTTGTTACCTCTCTCTCTCTCTCTCTTTCTCTCTCTCTCTCTCTTGTTTTGTGTACGGAATATGTGTGGGTTGTGATAGACAGGTGGAAAGAGGGAGTAAAGAAAGCGTGTCAAAGGAAAAGAGAGGGAAAGACAGAAAAAAGTGAATGTTTATGGAAGAGAGTGCGAGAGAGGGAGAGTGAGAGAGAGAGTGAGTGGGTGGTTTTATGTTTAAGGATTCACAGCAAGACTCATACACATGCATTAGGGTCAGTGTTCTGTCTCCATACGTCCTCAAATGGGTAACCTCGGACCTCACACTCACACCCTCACACACACACACACACACACACACACACACACACACACACACACACACACACACACACACACACACACCAGACTCACCTTTTTCACAGTTAGGTCCCAAGAAACCAGGGAAACAATGGCAGTGACCGGCCACACACTCTCCATTGCCATTGCAGCTGGTGGAGCAGCCATCCATGGTGTCTGTAAGAAACACAAACATACACACACACACACACAAAGAGTGAGAGCGAGAAAGAGAAAGAGTTCAACACACACACACACACACACACACACATAAGCATATGA
>NC_085014.1:10164967-10167467 GCF_963854185.1 Sardina pilchardus | reverse complement strand
CTGCCTGCCTGCCCGGCCCCTTCTACCTAATTGAGCTGTACCTCTGAAGGCTTAAACGGGAGGTCAACTCATACCCCCCCTCACACGCACAAAGCCACTGAAACACTTACACACACACATACACACACACACACACACACACAGAGCTGCCCCCAAACAGGAGGTCAACTCATCCGCCCCCCTCACACGAAGCACATACACACATTCACACACATACACACACATACATTCACACACATACACACACACACACACACACACACACACACATACATACATCTGCCCTGTTGCACCCTCCCGCATGGACGGCGCTATCAATCCAAATGAGGAGAAATACCCGAGCAATTCCATATCTCTTTTCCCTTACTGCCCCTGAGATGATGAAGCGCACACTGGCTCTTTCACTCGATGCTGTAAACAGACCGGGCCATAAATGCCAATTAATATGACAGATAATAGGGCGGCGTGTGTCCGGGAGAGAAAGAGGCGGCCGTAAAAGTGGCCCGGTGATGGCGGGGCTTCTTTAGAGAGCGGCGGGCTTTAACGCAGTGCCGCCGCCGCCGCCACCCCGTTATCTGTGTCATCAGCGCAGAGATCCATTCACAATCACGCCGTGACGATAGTGAGAGAGAGAGAGAGAGTGATTTTTATGGAAACCTGCCATGGATTCCAATTGCGTTTTTTTTTTTTTTTCACGTTTGCTGTGAAAGGACCTTGAAGAAAGGAAGGGAATGGAATCAGAACACACACTGGCATCTTTTGCATTATTTCGTCTGTGTCAATGAGACATGCTCGGCGTTGTGCTTTTAGAGAGAGAGGGAGGGAGGAGGAGCAAGACAGCAAGAGAGGAAGGAAAGAAAACAGGAGAGAGAAAAGGAAAGAAAAGAAAAGGAGAGGAGAGAGAGAGAGAGAGAGAGAGTCGTCTCTCGTCTGGAAGTGTGCAACGTAATAATCTCAAAAGCCTCCACTGCAATCAGAGAACAATGGGGTAGTGCAGGACTCCCCCAGAGTCAAAGATTACAGCCATCAGTCAAGCTCAGGGGATCAGGGCACCCACCGCTGCCTGCAGCCTCTCTCTCTCTCTCTCGCGCTCTCTCTCTTTCTCTCTCTCTCTCCCCCTCTCTCTCTCTCTCTCTCTCTCTCTCTCTCTCTCTCTCTCCGCTCAGCGCCAGAGGCCCTGTCCCTCGTTCCACATCCATCACGCCGCCGCACAACGCCATCACATCTGCTCGCGCCCCATGTCCCTCGCATGGCAGAAATAAATAAAGAAAACCTGGAATGCACGATCCACATGGGAGCTGGTCTGGTGTCCAGGAATAAGGCCGGAATGCCAAAGAGTGCCGCGGCGCTTTTGTTTTCCGATCGCGTTTGATGTGAGTCGACACAAAGAATGACACTAATTGTACAGAGAATTAAACATTCAAACGGTTGTTGTTCTAGGCGTAACATATTTACTGCATTTTTTTGTCATTTATAGAGAAGACAGACTTCAGGGCATAGCCATGAAATAAAAACGATGAGTGTTTGAAAGTTTGTCAAATACAGCTTGAAAGGGAGACAAAGTGAACGGATGAGTAAATAAATGCCCAGCACAACTCTCCAAAGCTCAGTTAGCGATGAGACGTGTGGCTTTGGCTGTCCGTGTTGCTGGACCCTGCCTTTCAGCCTCAGGCTAACACAGTCGGAAGTGGCCAAAGAGAGTGTGTGACCATCTACTGGTTACCAATACACACACACACACACTAGGGTTGGGACTTTAGATGAATTTTCATGTTTGACTAATCATAACGTTATTGAACAATTAATCGATTATTTGCTAAATCATGACGTCACATGGCATTCAGAGCCGTGTAAACATTTGCCCCCACCCATCACTCCCACATGTACAACAACACGCACACAATTGATATTAACGATGATATTAAAAAAAAAGCCTTTATCAAGAAATAAGTTGTTTACAACAAGTTGTAAACTTTATTTTACAGGGCATTATGCCATCCGACGTAGGTCCTATTTGAACATGTAGGCTAGCGATTGCAACACTCACTGGTCATCGCCGGTGCTGGTTTCGTTTATGGTCGGATGAACATTTTGTTACCTTGCCGGTCGGGCCCGTTATCTTTCACTTGCCGGCAGCTTGCGAGGTAGGCTAATCGTTCAAACACGGGTTATCCTAGTGGTATATTGGTGATGAAACAATTAAGAGGCTTGATGTCTCAGAATACCAGTTTAATAGGCTTCTTTTCGTTTAACATGGAGATGCTTCACAAAACAGTTCTCCCGCATTCATTAACATAACACACACTTCTCTAACTCTCGCACTTCACGTTGTTCTAACCACAACACTTTCTGCTTACGTTTTACTAGGTACCCCGTTCCCATGAGCCCCTAAATAAAGAACAGGTCCAGCACTTTTCCTCGCTCGCTTCGTCTCTGCTTGTTTTTGTCATGCGAGCAAAATACCGGAAAATGTTGCTGTTCTCATATTGCGTGAGACTAA
>NC_085014.1:10154967-10159967 GCF_963854185.1 Sardina pilchardus | reverse complement strand
CTTTTCTCGCTCTCTCCCTCGCTCTCTCTTGCTCTCAGTCTCTCTTTCTCTCTCTCTCTCTCTGTCACACTCTCTCTCTCAGTCTCTCTGCGCATTCTGACTGTGAATTGAGCTTGAGCCTGAACGGAACAGAACGGCATTCTGGGAGTTTTTATTCTCCGCGAGATGTGAAACCCCGACTGAGGCTGTCACGGCTGCCTGGCAGACGGCTGCGCAAGCTCCTTCCGTCGCTCCTCAAGCTGCTACATTCTAGGCACGCAAAGTAAATGGTAACAAGATTAAGCAATTACACTAACGTCCTAATGAATTTGTAATCATTTCCGGTGCGATCTCCTGATTTTAAAGTGCTCCGTCCTAATACAATATTCATCACTGGCCCGGTTACAGAGCACGGGGGAGAGAGAGAGAGAGAGAGAGAGAGAGAGAGAGAGAGAGAGAGAGGAGAGAGAGAGAGAGGGAGAGAGAGAGAGTGCCTTAATCTAATAGATGAGACGCTGAATTTGTTAGGAGCCCAGTGAAATGAATCTCCAAATGTCTAATAATAACATTGTTCTTCTGCTTTCTCCTCTTTGCGCCGAGCAGTCACAGATGAAAGTAACTTTTCAAATCTGGCCAACACTGATCATCACTGGCAAGAAACATAAGTCTTCAAGGCGGCGACTGAGCGACAATGAAAACAAAGGCAGTGACTAAATAAATCTGTGCAAACATTGCTGGTATCTGATACATACGACTGCCGACTGAATGGCTGAATCTCATATAATATCTCACAGTACACACACATAGGCTGTACATATATACGTACAGTATATGCATATATATCTGCAATGCACACACTCTCTCTCACTCCCTCTCTTGCTCACACACACACACACACACACACACACACACACACACACATACACACACACACACACACACACACACACACACACACACACACACACACACACACACACACACACACACACACACACAGACACACACACACACACACACACACACACACACACACACAGACACACACACACACACACACACACACACACACACACACACACACACACACACACACACACACACACACACACACACACACACACACACACACACACACAGCAGGAGACTTGTGGAGAGTGATAATTGAAACCCACTGACGTCTGGATGCCAGGCTGGATGAGATATATTCATTTCACTCCGGATGTCAGCGGAGAATTGGGCGTCATAAAAATGGTCTTTTAAGGCATCATTTGAAAAGAGGAAAGAGACAGTGGGTGTTATCTCCACCCCCCCACCCCCTCCATCCCCTCCTCGTCTACCACTTCTAATGTGGCTGTGTGACGGCGAGTGGAGATAAAATGAGACACATTATGCCCGTCCGCGCGTCGGAGACCGATGACGGGCCCGAGCGTGTGTTTCGGCGGCTGGGAAATCATACGTTGGCTGATCAAACGCCGGCCGAGCTCAATGCGAGCGAGATTGGAGAGGAAAAAGCGAATCAAAACTGTTCTCAGGCTGTCGTTCGGTGCTCTTACGCAAACAACAAAGGTGGGGGAAAAAATAAATAAAATACAAAATATAGAAAAATATAGATGTAGGGCCCTCTCTTATCAACAGTGAACATTCACAGCTGCAAGCAGCATCTCAAACGTGATAGTCTAGCCCTTGGAGACATAGAGAGTGACCTTCCTCTCAGCTAGAATGAAAAAGAACTAGATTACATCATACTACTTGGACATGACAAGCTACAGGCATGACCATGTTCCAGACCTGTCAAAGAAGACACTCTCTCCTGTCATAAGTGGCTATGACAACTGGTGTCTACCCACATAATATGTCAGTATCAGTAACATGCTAGCGTGTAATCATGAAACCACTTTTAATGTCAAATAGTATCACTGGCCATGTAATGACTTAACGAGCTGCCACAGCATAAAACATCAGAGCTGTCATGCTGATTACTGATATTGGTGGAAGAACATGGGTAAGGAGACATGACAGGCATGACATCTGATTTGACGTGCCAAATGCCTTGTATCTTGATAGAGGGTCAGGTGAATGTCTCTGAAGGAATTCTTTCCCTTTTATGCAAACCATAGACGCTATAATATATACAGTCTCTATGATGCAAACAGAATGTTCAAGGTCCCCAAAGGAACCTTCTGATGAATGGTACACGGCTCTTTGAAGAACTGTTAGAACCCACAGCTTTCACAGCTTCATGTCGGTTTCCAGCTCTGCAGACCCCTTCTTGCAAAGTGCTCTACTGATGTCTTTTTTTAAACCAATAAAAAATCCCAGAGAATCTTGTCAATCTTCTGCCATCTAAATGGCAGAGATGGGAAACATGGATACCGGTACATAGTTTTTCTTATTGAATATGTCAAATACACAGACATGTTTTTGGCATAGAAAACCAGTATAGAGCCACTGCATTTCAGATGCTCAAAACATGTATGCAAGTGTGTATCTTCTTATATTTTCTTTACATACAGTACATCCATTTACATTGGAAAGCAACTTGTACTCTAACACTGCACAACATGTGCTGTACAAGTACTGTACAAGATTCATTTGATTTGAGGTGATTTGGTTTGTCTGAAACATGTCGAGTGCATCTCGCTTCCATCCAACTACAAATTTTTCCAATTGCTAAAACACAATTTTGATCAATCTACCCAGCAAAATGAAGCACTGCAACCAAAACATATAGCATTATCAAAATCAAACTTTTTGCACCACATGGCATGCACTTCATTCATTCACCATGATTGTTGTCTAACCAACAACACACTGCTGGGTGTAATGAAAAACACTCTTATCTTTAGTCTGCTTTGCCAAAACACTAACTAGCAGGCGCTGCTGTGGTGCTGTGGAGTGAAGCCCTTTTCGGCTGCTTGCCCCCCCCAGGCGTGAGCGTGGCTTACCTCCTTTCCCGCGGGGGCTCTTGTCCGGGCCGAGGCCCTCCAGAGGGGGGAGAGTGGCCAGGCTGGCGTCCGGCGGCCGGTTCAGCTTGCTCACGCCGTTCTCGTACAGCTGCGGGTCGGCGGGGCGCAGGTGCCAGGTCAGACCGAACAAGTGCACCGCTATACGGAGAGGAGAGTGGAAACAAGCGCGCGCGCACACACACACACACACACACACACACACACACACACACACACACACACACACACAGAGAGAGACACACAAACCAGGTAGTTTAGGTTAGAAAATGGGTCAAAAATGCATAAATATATCTTCACAGAGTATGTAGTCTCCAAAGAGCACTACACTACAGGCCCCCATAGACACACTGTACATACATATGTATGTACATGGACAGTATGGTTCTACATATGCATGAACCAGACACACAAACTACATCACTACATACTGTATGCATTACGACATACAGTACACGACAGCAGACCGGGTGACAAGACAGCAGAGCTTGTTTCAACTATTTATTTATTTATTTATTCACTTCTTTCAAATCTTTTTTTTTTTTTTTTCAAATACCTCACACAGATGATATGCTTATTAGACTGTGCTAAAACAGAGACAGGCAATTAAGCGAGATCTTCTGAGGTTGACCCTGAGCGCACATTTAACAGTTAACGCTGTCTTTCAGACATGCCTAATGATCCGCTCAAAGCAGCTATGAAGTCCAAATCCATACGGACCTTTCAAACAACAAAGAGCTTGTGAAGCACTCCTCATTTACAAAAGGGGGAAGAAAAAAAAAAAACATGTTTACGACCAGAACAATCAAGGAAATTCCGTAATTAAAATAATAGTGATAAGCGCTTGCTACCTCAAAGAGCAGTGCTTTGTCTCTGACACGGCTGATAAGCTCTACTGTACTGTAGGTGTTCATTGAGGAAATGGAACGGAGCCTTGTGGTTAGCTATCAATCAATTAGACTGCGTCCTACAAAATCAAGGGGGAACTCAAGCTTACAGTTGAGATGACTGGTTGTCAAGGGATGAATATAAAATACTATGACGTAAATAAAAACAACTACTCACAATAATAGTGCTACATGAATTGCTACTGTTACGACTTCCGCTGCTGCTACTACTCATAAGGGTAAGTACAATAATAGTAAAACAATACTACACTAATAATGATCGTGATTTCATTACACTCCCTATCCTCCATTAAAGTAATTTCCCCTGCCACTAAAAGCAAAGTTAGCTGCAGAAATGGAAAGTGAGCTGAAACTATTTGCGAGGCCGTGTGGAGTTTGAGACAGGCGGACAATGCTGCAGCATATTAGCCTTGTATTTAGATCAAGATGAGGCTTCCTGAGCACATCAAAGCCTTTAAAATGTCTTTCTCCTGTCTGCAGCAAGCACATGTGACACCAGCGCGCCAGCACAAAAGCCTGCTAAGAGATGCAGACACCCAGGTCCCAGCAGAAGAGGAATACCTAATTAAAAACTCAAAGTAGTTCAAACCAATTTGCATCTGCTTTTAAACTTCAGTAGTGAAAAATTATCTTTCTTTGAAAATATGGTAAATGTGTGATGAGCTCGGAGAATTGGTACGGACTTTTTTTTTTCTTCCTTCCTTTTTTCGAGCGGCCCTTTTTTTTCGCAGTAGGAAAAGGGGAGAGACGATGCGCGGGAGACGTTAGTGTGCGCTACTGTACGACGGAAATCTGCGGGGATAAGCGGAGTGGGGAGGAGCGGGGATGGGGAGGGGGAGGGGGAATGTCGCAAAGCCACGCGAGCCGTGGTGCACACTCCTGGGCCGCGCGGCGCCACCGCTATCCTCTGATGGTTTATTTGTCTTCAGTAATTAGAACTGTGGCGGAAAAATGGGAAAAGGTACTTTTGCAGAGAGAAGAAGGAGAGGAAGAAGTAGAAAGTCACACCACTCTTGCCTGAGACTTAAGTCTCTATCTGACTGTGTGTGTGTCTCTGTCTCTGTCTCTGTCTCGCTCTCTCTCTCTCTCTCTCTGTGTGTGTGTGTGTGTGTTATTAACCTATATATGACCCTGACACACAGGGACC
>NC_085014.1:10147467-10149967 GCF_963854185.1 Sardina pilchardus | reverse complement strand
CAAAAAGTCTCAAAGTCCACTTCATCTCAACTTCTCCCCTCCGCCCCACACACACCCCACCCCCTACAGCCAAAACATAAACTATTTCACTTTAAAACTGCTGATGGTGATGATGTATTTGTGATACGAGATAAACTGCAATTTACCGAGTAGCCTGCTCCTTGTTTGAAAGCAATAAATCTGGTGCTGTATTATTCATGTTCCTGCAGAGGGGGGCCCTACTGCAGCTCCCATAGTGAGAGGGGGGCCCTCTCATAGGAGATGACACTGCACTTTGTTGATGTCTCAATGTACAGGGGCCGTTGTGGGTAATTTGGCACGGGTAATTAATGCTGGTTGGGTGAAATTGGGTCACTGTATGGCTGGTGAGCGAGCACTGGGATGTGTGTGTGTGTGTGTGTGTTGGGGGGGGAGGGGAGGGGGGGCATCTCCGTTTGCCAGAGGAGAGCAGGGGAAGGAGCTGGCTGGACTTCAGTAGGGCCCAGGGCACAAAGGCACAGCCGGGCCAAGAAACAGGGGGCCTGATGGAGCTCTGGATGGGCCGGATCCAGAGTCACACACGTGCCAAGGAGCACAAAGACTGGAGACAGAGATGGGCAGAGAGAGTGTGTGTGTGTGTGTGTGTGTGTGTGTATGGGGGGAGGAAAGACTCTGACAGGGCCATTATATAAAGGACGGGAAAAGTGAAAACAATCCAACAAGAGTTCAAAAGTGCAACAGTCCAACAAGAGTCCAACAAGAACAGCCAAGAGACTGCAGACTCTCGCCTCATTGTCATGCAGTGTTAACCAACGTGAAACCCAATCCCAGCATCTGCACTCTGAGCTGAGTCATGAAGGAGGGTGGACATGTAGAGAGGCCTCGTACAATAAACAGAAACACATTGGACCGGTACTTAACTTCACTTAACTTAACTTAACTACATGAAGAGAAACACAGAACCGCATGACCCTTTCGCCTACCAGATACAAGGGGAATAAAGTCAAATAATCTGCAAAGCGTCTTGTGCAAGAACTACACGGTGAATGGTGTAGTGTGAAGGAGCATTGGGATGACCCGGTGATGTCTGCGCTAGGATCTTGGTCGTGGCATTTATATTTGCATATAGAGGGCTGTGCACCATTGCATTAAAATGCTGTAGCTCCGGAATTCTTCCTCAGTTTGATCAGTAAATTAGCTGCAGCTAGACTTTAGACTTTGCACTTTGCCCTTCACTTGCATCAGGGCCCTGAAAGTTACAGCAAAGGCCATGGCACCCTTGGAGAACTCCCCTCCTCTCCTCTCCTCTCCTTTCCTCTCCTCTCCTCTCCCCCTTCCCCTTCTGGCGTCCTCATCCTCCTCTTATGCAGGAGCCAAGAGAGAGAGAGAGAGAGACAAATGGAGGGCAAGGGAGAGATAGAGAGAGACAGAGAGAGAGAGTGAGTGAGTGAGTGAGAGAGAGAGGGCGGAGAGGAAAGCTGTGGGGCGAGTCAGCGCAATCAAGGCCCCTCCGTTCCTCTCATTAGGCATCAAAACGCTGAGTCATGTTCCCTTTCAAATCCTCCGTGTCGCCGCCTCGGCTCAGGCCCCTGGCCCCCGGCCCCGAAACTCCGCCCTGGCGTCTTACGCTGCCGCAGGCTGGGGTGTGTGTGTGTGTGTGTGTGTGTGTGTGTGTGTGGAGGGGGACGGGGGGTGAGATGGATGGGGGGGGGTGTAGTTTCATTCGTCCTGTTGCTCTCGGAGGAGAGGAGCGTAGCAGCAAAGCTAACGGACCATCATGTTAGTGGAGCCGAGAGCAGAACCAGAGCAGAAAAAAAACCCACCAGGATCCGATACCCCCTGCAGCGGTACCAGAGCAGGAGCTGCAAACACTGGGGCTGTGGGGACTTTTTACTGCAGCTCTGCTGAAAGGGAGTTAAAGAGCACAAGGTGTGTAGGTGAAAAGTGTATGTGTGTGTGTTTCTTGAAGGGGTGTATCAGTGTGTCTGTGTGTCTGTGTGTGTGTGTGTGTGTGTGTGTGTGTGTGTGTGTGTGTGTGTGTGTGTGTGTGTGTGTGTACATATACGTGTCTGTGTGTGTGCTTGTGTGTATGAATGTATATGTGTGTGTGTGTGTGTGTGTGTGTGTGTGTGTATATGAGTATGTGTGTGTGTGTGTGTGTGTGTGTGTGTGTGTGTGTGTGTGTGTGTGTGTGTGTATATGAGTATGTGTGTGTGTGTGTGTGTATGTGTGTGTGTGTGTGTGTGTGAGTACTAGTGTGTATGAGTATGTGTGTGTGAGTGTCAGTGTACGAGTAGAAGTGCATTTGTAGAGGTTAGCGGCCGGTCACAAAGCAGCATTGTGATGACGGGTCAGAGATGGCGGTGTTGATCCAGGGGCCGGCCCCCCTTTCCCAGCTGGACACCGCTGCGGCTCTGGAGGGAGGAATTTGACGCGGGTGAGTGGCGCGCGGCCGGCCGGTCAGCTCTTTACACACACACACACACACACACGCACACACACTCAGGAATAATTCATGGAG
>NC_085014.1:10139967-10142467 GCF_963854185.1 Sardina pilchardus | reverse complement strand
GAGAGAGAAAAAAAGAAAGAGAGAAAAATCCATACCAAGAGAGGGAGTAAGAGAGTGAGACTGAAAGACAGAGAGAGAGATAGAGAGAAAGAGAGCGAGAGAGAGCGAAGGACAGCACCTCCCAGGGCTCCGAGACATTGGGCTCTGTCAAAGGCTTGTGCCACTCCGGCTGAGCCAGTGATAAACCCAGCACGGCTCCCTCGCCTCGCCCTGCGGGGGTCACCCAGTCGCCTAAACACTCCTCGCCCCCCCCCCACCTCCCCCCCTCCCCCACCCACCCCTCCCCCGCTGGCCTCAGGTGTCACCCAAACACAACCCCGCCACTCCTCCCTCCGCCGGCCTGGCAGGTGGTATATTGCCCCGTCGTATTTTGCCCCGGACGTACCCTACTTGAGTGGCACCTCCAATAAATAGCATAGAGCCCCCCCCTCCAAAAAAAAAGGAAAACACATACACACACACAGACTCGCACAAACGGCTCGGTTCAGGATCCAACCTGGCTGAACTTAGTGTGAGTTTATTTATTTATTAGGTATTTATTTTTCATTGCTGGCAAGAAAATGATTTATTTTCCCATCTCCGTGAGTAATATGCATTTTAATGTGGGCTGACATGACATCCATTATGTGTTTGTGTGCGTTTGCAAAGGCACCCTCAGCCGGCAGACTGAGGAGACATGCCGGCATGGGCATGGGGGCACCCACGCCAACGCAAACGGAAAGAAGCACACACACACGCACATACACACACACGCGCGCACACACACACACGCAAATGCACACACACACGCAGATGCACACACACACGCAGATGCACACACACACGCAGATGCACACACACACACGCACACACAGGCACACACACGCACACACACGCACACACACACTCACACCGATTAACACTTAATCAGTTGGAGGCGCAAAGCACTTGTGGTCTGCACACACACACACACACACACACACACACACACTGTGTTTGCCATTTGTCACTGTAGCGTTGCGGAGTCTGCTGGGAAGCGCTTAAGTAATACAATAAACCTCCGAGAGGAATAGCGTCCGAGATGCAAGTCAACAAATTAACAAAGTAATTCACAGAGCATAAAGCATTGTGGGGGGAGAAGGGCACAGATGTGGGAAAGTCCAGCCAATGTGTGTGTGTGTGTATGTGTGTGTGTGTGTGTGTGTGTGTGTGTGTGTGTGTGTGTGTGCATGTGTGTGCGCACTAAAATAAATTATCTGAATAAAGGTGTGTCTACACATCTGTGATTATGTGTGCAGGAGCGACAACTTTGTTCTGTGCATGCTTGTGTGTGTGTGTGTGTGTGTGTGTGTGTGTATACGTGCATCCAGGCATAGTTAGGGCTCCTTTGGTTTTAGCTTCCCCCGCATCATTACTCCCAAGCAAACACCTTCGCTGTGCGGGGTTATGTAAATGATTGGATATAGGATCTAATTGCCTTGTTCAGTGCTTGTTGCTGTTGCTGGTTGGCTAACTTCATTTGCGACGAACAGGAATGATTCGCTTATACCTCCCTCCCTCCCTCCCTCCCAACCTGTCCCTAATGACAGCCATGGTAACGTCGCCAACAGCACTGGTACTGTAGGTGATGTGGGGAAGAGAGACAGAGAGGGGAGGGGATGGAGAAGAAAGAGTGAGAGAGAGTAGGGAGGAGGTAGAGAAGAAAAGATGGAGAGGAAGGGAGGAGGTAGAGAAGAAAAGATGGAGAGGAAGGGAAGAGATAGAGAATGAAAGATGGAGAGGAAGTGAGATTGTAGAGAAGGAAATAGGGTAAGATAGGGAGGAGGAAGAGAAGGAAAGATGGAGAGGAAGGGAGGAGGTAGAGAAGGAAAGAGGGAGAGGAAGGGAGGAGGTAGAGAATGAAAGATGGAGAGGAAGGGAAGAGGTAGAGAAGGAAAGATGGCGAGGAAGGGAAGAGGTAGAGAAGGAAAGATGGAGAGGAAGGGAAGAGGTAGAGAAGGAGAAAAGCAAATAGAGAGGAGGCAGTGAAGGAGAGGAGAGTCACAGAGGGGGTCAAGAAGAGAGAGAGAGAAGAAAAGGAGAGAGAGGCAGATGGTAGAGTGAGAGAAGGGGAAGAGGTAGAGAAGGAAAGATGGCAAGGAAGGGAAGAGGTAGAGAAGGAAAGATGGAGAGGAAGGGAAGAGGTAGAGAAGCAGAAAAGCAAATAGAGAGGAGGCAGTGAAGGAGAGGAGAGTCAAGACAGAGGGGGTCAAGAAGAGAGAGAGAGAAGAAAAGGAGAGAGAGGCAGATGGTAGAGTGAGAGAAGGGGTAGAAAATGAGAAGTGGGGGAGAGAGAGAGAAGCAGTAGAGAATGAGAAGAGAGAGAGAGAGAGTGTGAGGGAGGACATAGAGAAAGAGCGAAGGGAGAGAGGGATGGTGGAGGTAGAGATAGAGAGATGCGTGTGAGAGAGAGAGAGAGAGAGAGAGAGAGAGAGAGAGAGAGAGAGAGAGAGAGAGGCGGTGGGGGACTGTGGTGGTGTCC
>NC_085014.1:10127759-10139767 GCF_963854185.1 Sardina pilchardus | reverse complement strand
TGATGGGCCGAGGCGCTGAGGGCGGTGCACTTCCAGTTGCAGCACTTGTAGGGCTTGTTGAACGTGAACATGGGTCTGGAGAAGGTGCTTCTGGGTAAGGGGCGCGGGGGCGGAGAGTACACCGTGTTGGAGGTCAGCGGGTAGTTCTGATTGGCTGCACTCAGGAGGGTCGAGGAGCCCGAGCCGTGCTTGAACAGGAAGTGCCTGAAAATAATCAGGCCCCCCACCAACACACACACACACACACACACACACACACACACACACACACAACATAAGAGTCCATTTCATTTCCATCTATTCCATTTTAATTCATCTGAGCAAAATGTTCCAAACACAGAAACAGAATCATGCTGTGTCACCATGAAAGATTAATCTGCGAAAGTAAAAAAGCTGAGTACCAGTGCGAGCTCATGTTGAGGACAGACTCTGTGTAGCTAGCTTTGCTGTGGGATCGGTGGCAGACAAAATACAGAAAAATGAATCAACATTCTAGATGAGATTGCCGACCTCAACAAAAAAGGTCACACAAATGCCAAGCACTCATGAAAGGCTGAAAGAGAAAAGGTTCAAGGAGAAGAGGCATTTTGCTTTTTCTTTTTTTTTTTGTGCGTGCTTTAATGTTTAACTTTCAGAAGGAAATGCTTGAGGAAAACATGTCATAAAATGTAATGGCAACTGCAACTCAGGCTCACCCACAGTCTCTCTCTCTTTTCTCTCTATCCTCTACACACACACACACACACACACACTATATTTATAGTGCCTGCGAGTGAACGTATTCCAGGGCCTGAGCAAGGATTTCACAGCAGGCTGGCTCACCAGAGGGGAGAGCCCAGGAAGCACTGCAATATTAACACTGTGTGCCAACTCCAGCGAATATGAGCACAGCTTTCTCCTCAGTTCCCCTCTTCTCCTGCTCCTCCTCCTCCTCCCCTGCCCTCTCTCCTCTCCTCTCCTTTACTCTCACTCTCTCTCCCTCCTCTTCTCTCCATCCCTCTTTACCTCTACAATCCCAGTACTGCTCTCTACTACAATGTCTTCTTCTTTCTTTCTTATCGGTAACCTTAAACACTCCATTTTTTTCACTCTAGAGGCCAGAGGAAATGTATAGAGGTGTAGATGTATTTTCTCTCTCTCTCTCTCCCCCTCTCTCTCTCTGTGTGTGTGTAGTACTGTATGTCTTATTGTGTAAGGTTTTTATTGTATGTCAAGTGTGAATGTGTGTCCATTTGTGTATTTGTGTGTGTGTGTGTGTGTGTGTGTGTGTGTGTGTGTGTGTGTGTGTGTGTGTGTGTGTGTGTGTGTGTGTGTGTGTGTGTGTGTGTGTGTGTGTGTGTGTGTGTGTGTGTGTGTTGGGGGGCAGGAACCCATTGTGAAGGGGGCACCGGAATCTCCATATTGTCTGAGTGCCAGCCGGAGCTGTGGGTGAGTGTGAAACCACAGCTCCAAGGTCACCGCGCAAGGGCAAACAGAGGAGGAGGAGGAGGAGGAGGAGAAAAGGAGATGAGGGGAGGAGAAGAGGGGAGGGAACAACTGCTCAAATCCAGAGAACTTTCCCTTGATGTCTCCCTGTAGCGTTTTACGACGAAATTGAAACAAAATTCAGACGATCACAGTACATTAAAAATCTTATCCAAATCTATTTTTTATTACTTAAGTATATTTTTCACTTTGAAAATGACGCTGAACAACCTCTTTTTTTCCCCTCTTTATTCATATTCTATTTATAAATTCTCTTCACATTTTGTGGTCTTTTGAAGACAATATCCACAGGCTACACCCAACAAGCTCAAATCTCATATCGGCTGCCATATTTTCCCCTGGGTCTCCAGCCAGAAAATGAGTGTTACCGCACTTCAGGAGGCTAGGAGGCAGCTAGATGATGGCACTATTCTTAACTTTTCAAGATGATGAAAAGTAGTGCACATTTCAATTAGGATCCCATTGTGTGTGTGTGTTCCCCCTGCTTGCACACACACACACACACACACACACACACACACACGCACACACACCACCGTCCTTTCCATCTCTGGTCACAGACATGCACACACACACACACACACACACACACACACACACACACACACACACACACGCACACACACACACACACACAACCGTCCTTTCCATCTCTGGTCCACAGACATGCGCACTCTTTCCATTTCCTGGTGCCGTCTCAACTGACAACTTTGATGCCTTTTCAATCGATAGCTTTGATGCCTTTTTTTTCTTCTTTTCTTCTCCACTTCACTCAGCTTACTGCCATTAGAAAACTTCGCCATCAAAGGCAGGGCCGACGATTCATGGGTCCATCTGTGCTTACGCATGTAGGCTGCATGCTGCACTGTGCTTGTAGTGTCCATCGCGTGGAGGAGCTAATCCGCATGTAGTCAGGAGGCTAAAACGCCTAATGTAGCTGTGGGGAAAAGCCCATATTAATACACACAGATTCACTTATTGCTGTGGATTACTGTCAGGGGAAAGCGGGCTAAAGACCATGCGATGACCTCGGTGGCACGCCCCTACCCAAAGGGCTCGGATAATTGGGAGTGACAAAAACATGGAGGACCGATATGAGCTGCGGGATTAGCACTGTAAACATCACGGAGCAATTAGGTGACAAACAGAACTGAGTGTGTGTGTGTGTGTGTGTGTGTGTGTGTGTGTGTATGTGCAAGCCTGTGTGTGTGTGTGTGTGTGTGTGTGTGTGTGTGTGTGCGCAAGTATGTGTGTGTGTGTGAGTGTGTGTGTGCTAGCGTGTATTAGTGTGCGTGTGTGTGTGTGTGTTTGTGTGTGTGAGCATGTACAGTAAGCATACACATGTGTGCGTAGAACAGTGCGTGTAACAGAGTGAGTGTAGAAGAGTGTCCTCATTTGAGCATGTGTGTGTGTATGTGTGTGAGTGTACTGTATGTGTATGTGTGTGTGTGTGTGTGTGTGTGTTTGTGTGTGTGAGCATGTAAGCATACAGATGTTTGTGTAGGACAGTGCATGAGTGTAGAAGAGTGTCCTCATTTGAGCATGTGTGTGTGTGTGTATGTGTGTGTGTGTGTGTGTGTGTGTGTCTGTCTGTGTGTGCGAGCTAGAGAGAGATAAACAGAGATAAAGGGGCTGAATAACGAATAGAGGGAGTGAAAAAAGGAGCGAGTGAAAGAACAAAAGAAAGAAAGAAAGAGACGGAGAGGAGATGCAGCTCATTCACTCTCACCTCTGACCTCGCCCAGCTGTCGAGAGGGAGCCGTTCTTCCTCGCTGCTTATCAATTATCCTTCCTCCTGCCTTGTCACCTTGTCTCATCGCTATGTGTTGTGCGCGCTGAAGATTGACTGAGCCCAAGTCAATTACCAGTAATTAAAACGCCTTAAAGAGGGGTGACACAATCCTTTTCCTTTTTTTCCCGCCGTTTTTTTTTTTTCTTTCTTTCTCACAGGCATGGGAGAAGGCGTGTGTCTCGCTTGTCCACATGTAAGCAAACGATGAGCAAGAAATACTCACAAAATACGTCTTGAACGTTTGTGTTGTTTTTTCCTGTTTGTTTGAGTGAGCAAGTGTGGCTGTGAATGCAGAAGAGCTGAACAGGATGACTCTAATTGGATGGACCCTGTAGCCTGGGGGGGTTGCGGGAGGGAAATGCATTGGTCTTTTGCCATCTAGGCACAATATGCATGACAAATTAAGCATATTGGAAGTGTATACGCGCATTAGTTATACATAAAGATATATAATTACACTTGACCTATGATATATTTTGTCCAGATATCTATATTTAACTAATAATTAATCTAATTTGATTTGCCATGGTATTATTATTTCCCCAGCTCATCTTTTCTTTCTCTCTGTCTCCCCTCTTTCTCTCGCTCTCTCCATCTCTGCATATCTCTCTGTCTGTCTCTCTCCCTCCCTGCCTCCCTCCCTCACTCCCTCCCTCCCTCTGTCTGTCTCTCTCTTTTAAATGAGAGAAAAGGATCTAATTATGGACAGATTCATATCTTATTAAAAACCTTTCTTCATGGCTGGCTGGCTGCCAATCTCATCTTTGCTCAATTTAATGGCGGAATTCAACTGTTACCAGGCCTTCATTAAAAATGCAAACATATTATTTATCAAACCACGTACCTCATAGACTACGGTCAGCATTCACATTTGAGCCGACTGAGAGATAGCCACTCTGATTACCATCAATGCCACTCACTGTTTTGTACCTTTTTGGGAGAGGTACACTGCGCTTTGGTATCCAGCTTTTATAGTTGGCAAAGGCGTGCGGGTGATCAAAGTTTTGATAGAAGCTGTAAATATGACAGGCCATTTCTTTGTTTTCTTGTTTTTTCATGAAATGGACTCCAGATGAGTGAGGGGAAAACCAGACAGGTTTGACATAAAAAAAAAAAGAAAAAGCAGAACCAGATTTGTCAAACATGTGTCGGTGCTCTAATGAGAAGAGAAAAAAAAATCCTCCATCAATACAATGTTTTTCGCTATTTTCCTTTTCATTTTTGTTTGTTTCTTTTTTTTGCTCTGTTTCTTTTTTTTTTTTGCTCTAAATTGAGTGGATGGCTCACATCTATCACAGCTGGTAGTTAGTGTGACAACAACACTATTTTATTGAGTGCCAGGACAAGTTCTTTAAAGTGGCCGGAGAGCAAGTCCCTTTGTGAAGAGAGAGCTCCAGTGTGGAGCTCCCCGGGATAGGGGCATATGACAAATGGCATCTATAAATATTCACAGGGTATAAACAACTTTGTAAAGTAGGAGTTTGTCTCAGCTAAATGATTTCTGAAAGTATAACAATATGTGTGCGTGTGGGTGTGTGTGTGTATGTGTGTGTGTGTGTGTGTGTGTGTTTTAAAAAAGGAAGGGAGGGTTGGGGCGAGGGGAGGTTGCAATATGTGTACTTTGGAGGCCATTCGGTGCCAGCGTTCTCTCAGCTTGTTCATTCACAAGAGAACTTGAGTGTGGAATGCTAGATGTGGGATGTGTACATGTTTGCACAACATCTTTTTGTGTGAATGCCCTGAGTGCAAGTGTCTGTCCTTGCATGAATGTCAGTAAACATGAACACTGTGTCAGGTTTGTTTAACTCTGTATCAGTGTATGTGTGTGTGTGTGTGTGTGTGTGTGTGTGTGTGTGTGTGTGTCTGTGTGTGTGTCTGTGTGTGTGTGTCTGTGTGTGTGTGTGTGTGTGTGTGTGTGTGTGTGTGTGTGTGTGTGTGTGTGTGTGTGTGTGTGTGTGTGTGTGTGTGTGTGTATTTACAAAAAGGAAGGGAGGGTGGGGGTGAGGGAGGATGCAATATGTGTACTCTGGAGGCCATTTGGTGCGTGATTTGTCTGTGTGTGTGTGTGTGTGTGTGTGTGTGTGTGTGTGTGTGTGTGTGTGTGTGTGTGTGTGTGTGCGTGTGCGTGCGTGCGCGTGCGTGCGTGCATGCGTGCGCTTGAGTGCGTGAGAGTGTGTGTGTATGAGCCTATACTCATGCTCCACACTCATCCTTCTGTCCATCACCCAGCCCTTGCCTCTGCACCCACCTAGTCTCCAGAGGAATGTTGCTGTTGAGCACCCAGTTGTTGCGGTTGACCTGCGAGCTGTCGTTCTGCCCGATGCCATCTGTGCCCTGGCCGTCCCGGTCCCTGGCGTGGCTCTGGGCGGGCATGGTGCTGCGCTGCAGGGTCACGTGGGCGTACGGTGCCGGGCGGGCACAGGTGCAGGCGTGGGGCGGCGGAGGTGGAGGGGGCAGCGGCCGGAAGGTGAACTGCGTGGCTGGACTGCTGGGGTTGTCTGGAGAGAGAGAGGCACACAGAGAGACAGACTTTAGATAGATACAGTAGATAGATAGATAGATAGATACAGTAGATAGATAGATAGATAGATACTGTAGATAGATAGATAGATAGATAGATACTGTAGATAGATAGATAGATAGATAGATAGATAGATAGAGATACTTTATTGATCCCCAAGGGGAAATTCAAGCATATTTAAGCAACGCTGCAGTAACTGTGAAACGGAAACAAACCTGATCTGTTTAACTAACTACCGGTATACAACTAAATGGCTAATATAAAGTGTAACCCAAGGATGCCCCTGGGAGCTCCATGTTGGAAATATCAGAAATATTTTCACAGCCCCACGTCCTGTATGCAATATATATCAACAAAAGACACCACCTCTCACCAAGCTTTTCAAGCTTTCGCGGATGTTTGCAAAGTGCACTCCCTGGGTACAGTAGATGCTAGAGCTTCATAAAAAAACTCCACTTGCTGTTGCTTTAAGGGGATTGGGAAGAGGATGGCTGCAGACTACGAGGGACATTTATTCAGAAAATAAGCAATCTTGTGTTGAACAAGACATGTCCAGTTAAATTGAAAAGAGTGGGGGAAAAAAAACATTAGAGGAGTTTCTGTCAAGAGGAATCTCTGGTCAAGCTCAAATCAAATTCAATATTCAACGTTTAAAACTCAAATATTAAAGTCAGCCATTACACTCAGTTAATATTTTAACATGAAGTAATAATGTCTATTATCATAAATAATTTCCTTTTTTTTTTGCTGACCCAAGAGATGGATGAATGAAGAATGGATCGCTTTGAGATAACCAGGCACATAAGTACATAGAGTATGTCCTTGATCTCAGTAGCTTTCATTTTAGGGCATGCTAACAGCTTCACTTATTAAAGCAAAACATACACTCTGAATTTCCATTTTATTTTTTACTTTTTTAACTGACTTCACATATCATCTCTTTCAAACACGTGTTCATGAACAAAGTCAAAGTGGAAAAGAGAGAAAAAAGCATCTCTGCAGCTGTGCATGGAATGACCACATACAGCATCAAACAGGTTGTATGGAAGACATGGTCAGCAGCACGACTTTGCAGTCATGAAAAGGTGTCTGTTTCAAACAGTCTAGTTCAGACCACTCAGCCAGACGCCTACATTCTCTTGGTGAGCCGAATGAATCGGAGCCAGGCAAGGCCATTTCTGTGAGGCTTAGGGAAGGGTTGTGATGGTGGTAGTGTGCTATGCATGTGTGTGAGTGAGTGAGTGTGTGTGAGTGATATATCAGTGAGTGTGTGTGTGTGTTTGAGCATGCCTAGTCAGAGTGTGTGTGTGTGTGTGTGTGTGTGTGTGTGTGTGTGTGTGAATTATATGTTTGTGTGTGTGTGTGTGTGTGTGTGTGTGTGTGTTTGAGCATGCCTAGTCAGAGTGTGTGTGTGTGAGAATTATATGCCTGTGTGTGCTTGTGTGTGTGTGTGTGTGTGTGTGTGTGTGCCTGCTCTATGTATGTGTGTGTGAGTGATATATCTGTGTGTGTGTGTGTGTGTGTGGGAGGGGGGGGGTGGATGAGGCAGGGTGGGTTGGTGTAGAAAGAAGAAGCACCAGATGGTGCATTTGAGGGCTTATCTACTTTAGCTCAGGGCCACGACAGCGAAAGTGCCATAAACCCACCCAATATGACTTCTCGGGCGACACACATGCAACAGCAGCCCGGGCCGGGCACAGGAAAACAGGGATATTATTAAATAGTGAATGAAGCGGCTGCTCCGAGCTGCCAAACGCCTCCGCCGCTGCCGCTGCCGCCGCCGCCAACGCCAACCGATGTAGGCCAAAAGATCCCGCGGATTTGCAACGGCGGCAGATCGCATTTCAACCACAGCGCGGGCAAATGTTTGCTCATGTGGACAACTCTGTCAACAAATATTTAACAGCGACTGATACACTTATAACCTCAAAGGGGGGGGGGGGGGGTCACAGCTGTAGGTCTGCTGATCCAGAAAACATATGGGAGATGGCGCATATGGGAGATGGCACATGTGTCTGTATAGCGCCTGCTGCATCGGGCCAAAGGCCTCATTCAGTCAGGCGCTGAAACGATCTCGCCGCGCCACACACACACACACACACACACACACACACACACACACACACACACACACACACACACACACACACACACACACACACACACACACACTGGCATGACCGTTTTAATAAAACATGACATTGTTTTCCTTCCCCTTGCCTGCTGCAAATGCCAATAGGAGGTGCGAGGGCTCTGCCAGCGGCCTTATTGATGCTGAAAATCCTTTTCTCTCAGAGGTGGGAGGCTGGCCTACACACACGTCTGTGCCGACCGCATTTCTGTCAGCATGACCGAAGGGAGTGTGTGTGTGTGTGTGTGTGTGTGTGTGTGTGTGTGTGTGTGTGTGTGTGTGTGTGTGTGTGTGTGTGTTGGGGGGGAGTTGATATGCCAAAAAAAGCTGAGGCAGGCCCCCCCACCGGGCTGGCGTCTGTAGATACGCCCTCTGATGATGTAACGCCCGGGGATTTCAGTTTAGCTAGACACCCCTCTTCCCCCGCACACACACACACACAGGCACACATCACATCCAGTGCGCCTGACCTTGATAAATGTTAATATTGGAAATAACTTCTGCTAAGATGAATAATTAAAATAAATTGAGATTTTTTTTAAGAAAAGAAAGAACATCAAGACCCATGAAAGCTCTTCCTTAATCAACACGAGTGCACAGACCTGTAACATGGCAGTGGAAATAGAAGTGATTGCTTTGTCTTCCTCACCCTCTTTTTCTCTCTTTCTGTCTTTCTTGTTCTGTATATCCCAAGCCCCTTGTTTATGTGCAATTGAAGATTTCCTGTCTAATGAGGTGCTTAAACTCGTTTATCTAACTGTAAGTGAGCATCTTTCACAAAGACGTGTTGCTGTTGTTGCCTGTATTCTCATGGCACAAATTAGACAAGAGTGAGCCAGGGAAGCCAGGGAGATAGAGACAGCAATACGGGAAACAACTGTGACATTTCAACCAACTACTGCCACAGTGGCTGACATAGCAATAGGTTATTTCCTGTCAAAAACAATCTTATTGCGGGAAAGGAGGGGGAAAAAAGTCATATCAGCACTACTGTAAGTCCCCTAAAGAAAGTCCTTTAACTGTCTCTTCTCCTGTCCCAAGGAGGAGGAGAGAGCGGTATATGCACTGACAGCTTCCACTGACACAAAGCAGCATATGTAATCTTCTCTATGAAACACAACATCCTATCAGTAGCAGCAGAACACAAGTCCCATTAAGGGAGCTCACACAGAGATGGAGTGTCAGCCGTGGCTGTTGCCAGCTGGCCATTACAGAAGACTGATGAAGTGAAGCACCTGCAAAATTTCCGTCCTAAATGTTTAATGCGTGTCGTCCTGGGCGGCGAGGAGAGAGTGGCGCGCGGAGAGTGGAGTGGACGGGATCGCCGGTCGGACGCCAAACAATCCGGCAAATAATTCATGACGAAGCTGTCAGTGTGTGTGTGTGTGTGTCGGGGTTGCCTGGAGTAGCGTGTTGATCTGTGAAATGCAGACGGGTCAGAAAGAAAGATAAATAAAGGTAGTTCCGGGCGGGTGACAAGACGAAATGGGAGCTCACGGAGGAGGTACAATCTTGAAAACATCTGCGATATTTGGGGCACTTTTGGGTTTCAAGTGTTTGTTTTACTCTTTTTTTTCAATGTCTTGCTATATGTTGGATAACTGGGCCCAGCTTTGTCTGAAATTAGACATGACATATAAGAAGCAAAAAGTCCATGATGTGAACCATTTTCACGCAAACAACACCTTAAAACCTTGCCATACAGTGTGAGGGTTGAAAAAATATGAGCTCTGTAATTTGTAATTTATTAAGAGGACACCCCATGAGATGTGACCTCTATTACCAGATTCATGATATCAGATTTACTGATATTTCATCTGTATCTGAAAGTCTTTCAGATTATCTTTGTGCGTGTGTGTGTGTGTGTGTGTGTGTGTGTGTGTGTGTGTGTGCGTGTGTGCCAAAAACTCAATTCAGTCCAAGTTAGTTAACATTGCATTTCCTGATTAGGCTACTTATATCTGTCAAATGTCCCTTGATTGACAGCTAAAACAGAAGCTTGAATGATTCACAGAGACAGTGAATCTCTGGAGCTCGAGCTACAGAGAGACACTTAAGACCTCTTTTAATACAATTAACGGCAAAAACAGCTGTCATCTTGGGCTGCCTCACAAAATGCAATGTTTTATTCATGTTTTATGCCATATTTTCCTGCCAGTCTCCAGGAAAAAAAGGTAGCTGTGGTAGACTTTCATTTCATAAAATGACACACTCATCTACACGAAATATTATGGAGGGGTAATTTCCCAAAGGAAAGGACTCTATCTAGTCCTCTCGTAATTGTGTAACATTTACTCCAGGCAAAGTTTATTTCCCTCCTATTCTAATGTAAAATAAATAATTAACCTCTGATAAAAGGTCATCCTGTTGAAATTAGTTTTCTTTTAAAGTACTGTTAAGAAATGGCTCCTGTCTTTTGAAACATGTCATTTTTAATGAATATCCCTTAATGGAATCAATACTAACAGACACCCACAGACCTGCGCGCGCACACACACACACACACAGACACACAGACGGAAAGACCCAAACACAAACCCAAACACACACTTGCCTTTACCATCATTGGATTTACCTCTACTTTGGGTAAATAAGACAAAATTGGTTTTACAATATTGCCTTGGCACAATGGCGCATTGCAACAGTCGACGGCTCTTAGGTAATCTAAAAGGCTGCTGTGATTAATGTAGATGTGCTGTGGTTTAATATTAAACAGCGCGCAGCCTTTGAAGACAGCTCGTTTGACGTCTTCATCATGAGCTCTCCATCACCCTTCAATAAGGATTCCATTAGCCAGCTCTGCCTGCTTAAGGCGATTGCTGTAAATATCTCCCACTGCATCTGAAACACTATACACACATACAGTACTGGGTCTTTTTAAGTCACTAAACACGCTGTCCTTCAAAGGAACCGCTTGTGATTTTGATAAGGTATCGTCGCAAGTCATCGTGGTAGCAAAAAGCCTAATTAAGTCGGGTTATCAGAGCTTTATGTAACGCTATGAAAGAGTCATGTAGATTTTCATGTCGCTTCTAAGCATCGCTCCATGCCTGACATGCAAGTAGGGGACAGGTGATGTATTTCAAGCACGTCACCGTGGTAATGAATGGTTACGCCCATTGCAGATAATTGATGGACACAGAGTTATGTTCATTAGCATAATGAGCTTAGCGCCGAGTTAATTTAAACAAAGAAGAGCCCACTTGATATGCTCTGACCGGAGGCTAATTTGGACCACACATGTCGTTCATCACCTCAGAGCTTTACTGTCGTCGTCGTCGAAGACGACAGTAGTCACCGTATGGCAGATTACAATGGCGAGTGTCGAGCAAAAACCCACATGAAGAGAGTGGAGTAGGCTAATTTAAGCGTCTTTAAAAAGACATTGTCATGTTTCCGTTAAGCCAGCATTATTCAGGCCTTTTGCTACGAGCTAAAGAAACATGACACGATTAAGGTGCTCATATTAGTCTACCGAAATCCAACATGAGGCGTCTACAGTGAGGTACAGCGATGGTAATGTGCAAGTTTAAAGCCACATATTTCGTTCAAAGTGTCTGCGGTCCCCAGGGGGGCAAATACTGCGTTTCCTTCCCTGTGGGACTGCAGCAAAGCACTTTATTCTGCGACTCTTGTCAAATGCTGCCGAGTTTGTGATCTCTCTCTCTCACCCTCTTGCACTGCTGAGCTGTGAGCTCTCTCTATCACTCTCTCTCTCTCTCTCTCTCTCTCTCTCTATCTCACACACTCTCTCACTTTCTCCCCCATTGCTCTTCCAAGTTTGTGATCTCTCTCTCTCTCTCTCTCTCTCTCTCTCTCTCTCTCTCTCTCTCTCTCTCTCTCTCTCTCTCTCTCTCTATCCCTCTCTCTCTCTCTCTCTCTCTCTCTCTCTCTCTCTCTCTGCCTCTCTGCCATATTCTCTCGGGCTATATTCTTGCATCTATCATGTTATTTTTCTTCCTATCTATCCTTCCTCTACAACTTCACTTTCTTTGTCTCCTCTTCCTTTCCTCTTTCCTCTCCAAACACACATCTCTACTTCTCTTTCTCTTTCTCTCCCTCTTTCTCCTTCTTCATCC
>NC_085014.1:10112759-10120259 GCF_963854185.1 Sardina pilchardus | reverse complement strand
ATCACATAAGCGTATTGGCAGTGCACACACACACACACACACACACCACACACACACACACACGCTAATGTGCAAAACAATGAACCGCAGCCCAGTGAGACTGTGAGAGATGTTTACCTCCTCGTTATGCAAATCAGAAGTCTTAATGGGAGGGGTTCCAGAGTCAAACCGTACATTTACTATCCGACCACACCGGCATTTCAGGCAGATTTAATGGCTCTGCCAAAGGTCTATTGAAAACGATGACAAATGCTGATGAGTCTCTAGGCAGCAATAAACAGCTGGGAGATGAATTCGATACCGGAAGAGAGAAAGAAGTTAGAGAAAAGAAAAGAACAAGAACAAGAAGAAGAAAAAGAGAAAAAAAAAAACAGAAAGAAAATGAAGACAGGTGCTGTTAGACTACTTCACTAAATGGAAATAAAAAAGAAAAACAGCTCAAGGACATACGTATGTGGTGGTGATGCAGGCAAACGCATCAGCTACACAGACACGCTCTGCACAAAAGAAGCAAAAATTCTCCGGACTGCGATTTTAGGGGAAGAAAAAAAAAATGCATTGAGAGGGAATCTTTTCAGTGCGCTTACCTTTGGTGTGTGCTTGCACAGCAGCCTGTCAGTTATATGCAGGAGTGGTGGGGTTACAGTATATCAGAGATTGAGAGCAGATTGTGAAACTATCAAGTAGTGCAAAGTCTGGGCTCGCTGTGTTCAAAACACAGAGAAGGCACTGGCCTGAGTTTGTAAAAGTCATTGTATCAAATTTCCCCTCATGATAGTAAACAGACATATCCCTGTTTATCCATGTTTTTTGCCTTTCAGTTTTCGCTAAATGGCAAAAGCAAGGTATCCGAATATGTGCCTTTTGTCCAGATGAAGATGGCCTTGAATGTCTGCCACTCAAATTTAACACTGAATTTTCTGGGGGTTTGTGCTTTGTGACTATGCCACTGCAAAGTTCATCGTCATAAAAAGTAAGCCATGCCATCTCTGACTTGAAAGACCCATTCCATTTGCTTTCCATGTGGGGAAAATTATATCAGTTAAAGAGCATTTTCACAGGTTTTGTTCCGTCTGACGAAAAAAAAAAAAAAAAAAAGATTCCGCTTCATTGAGCATTCCCAGCAGGCTTTCACTCTGGGATACAAAGAGCGGAAAAACGAGGGTGGGGGTGACGAGGGATGGGGATGGGGGGGGGGGGAGAAAGTGTAGAAAAAAAACCCTCTGATTAACATCAAAGGGTTTGATTGCACTGCTTAACAATCAGGCCTTCGCTGTGTGCCGAGAAGATGCCATTTCAAACAAGAGGAGGATAAGGACAAGAACTCTACGGTGAGGGCTCGCCAAGATTGACCTAAAGTCTCTTCAAAGCCGTCTCCCTGCCAGTCTGACATGCATCAGTTAGTGTTTGATGTCTGAGGCTTCCGAGCCTCGTCTGTCTGTTACAATCCCGTGTTTTGTTTTAGAGGCCATGTTGTGTTGTGTCCATGGCCATCACCCTCAGGGCGAGGAGACTGTGGGGATAAGACTGACCGAACACACTGGTCAATCCCGGCCAGCCTAAGGGTACAAAAATGAGGGATAACACCTTGCTGAGAAAAGAATGGAAAAATGTTTTTTTCTTTTTTTTTCTTTGAAAGTGTTGGTGTTTTAGTAAAAAAAAAAAGCATGCCATGTTCTTTTCAAGCAAAACGAGCATGCTCTTGTAAAAGAGGAACCTTGCAGCTATTCACTAGACAGCCTGTTCACTCAACAGTTATTCTTACGTGTAAAAATACAGCAGAATAAGCGAATGATACGACCCAGAGGCTGAGGTGAACTATGGATCCGTGTTATCGGAACGCAGAAACCTGACATGTCATTTCCCAACTATTAGCCGCGGCTTATACATTGATTTTGAAAAATGTCTTCAGCTATGAGGTTAATACAGGGGACCAGTTAATATGGTATTAATAATGGTTTTGTTTCTTTTAACTTGCATAAAACACTATCCTGCGGCTTATACTCAATGCAGCTAATACACAGGAAATTACTGTCTGTTGGAGCCATGCATTATCACCTACACATTGTTGTGATCATCTTGAGCTCAAGTCAGTGGTCAGTGACTTGATCTGGAGAAAATTATTATTGATATGATATGATATGTCAGCCCATTTAGCTGTCTGTCCCTGCAGGTTGCTTGCTAGCTACACAAACAAAGGTTCGTTAATAAACGTAAAAGGATAGTTTCTATCAAATGGTATAGCTACCAAACCTAATTGTTGATATTTAAAATTGATTTTCGAAAAGAATAGGGTACTTCAAGGATCGAAATCAAACATACCTACTAGCTATAACAGTTATAGCTTCCTACTATAGCTAGCTAGCTGTTTATCAAACAAAATGTTACGTGTCTTTCATTCTGCAATGTCTGCAGCCTAGGAGCAAAGCATGAACTGAGGTGGCACACGGCACTTTTCTGTGTTTAACTGAAGTGGATAATACGTCTCCTCTTGTTGGGATTCCTGTGGGGTCTGTTTATCAAGGCCTTCTGAGAGAGAGAGGATGGGCCCCGGACAAATGAGCACCCGGTGGCTCTCACTAATCCAGGAAACGCCTCCTGGAAAGTCACTTTGGTCATGCATGTCCAGAAGGACACACACGCACACACACACACACATACACACACACACACACACACACACAAACACCAGGAGGTCTCTCTCTCTCTCTCTCTCTCTCTCTCTCTCTCTCTCTCTCTCTCTCTCTCTCTCTCTCTCTCTCTCTCTCTTTCTCACTCACGCACACACACACACACACACACACACACACACACACACACACACACACACACACACACACAGAGAGAACCACACAGAGAGGCAACGCCTCCTGCCTCGCAGCTCTAGTCCTTTGCCTCTGATTCACAGGACATTACGATGGCAGCTATTTCAGGTCATTAGCTCCGTAAAAGATTCAAGACGTGAGGAGCATGAATCTCATCTCGCTCACCACCACGAGTGCCACAATGGGGTGGAGGGACAAACGAACGAACCAACGGACGAACGGACGAACAAGCGTAACACTTTCTCTGCCGCACCAATGGTGCACCATGCCTCATCTCAGGCGCTAAAAAGCTGATGAGCAGGCCTTGTGACAGGGACACGGTCTCCGTGAAACAACCCCCACCCCCCTCCCCACATCTTCACCCCACACGCAGACACGTACACACTTGCGTACACACTCGGCTGACTGTGTCTGATGGGAAGGGCGGGAGGCCCTGAAATGGGTTCCTTTCTGATGAAATGTGATGCCGGCACTTTCCTGACAAGCCGAAATAAATCCATCCGTCAGGATTTATCAGAGACGGCTCGCACGAGAGGAAACCGACGAGTAGCGGCGCTCGCTGAAGGAGAGACGATGAGGAGGAGGAGGAGGAGGACGAGGAGGAGGAAGAGAGAAGTGCGGTGGCTTTGTCGTTGGCTCAAGGAGGCTCAGCGATTGGCACGGAGCGGACAAGGAGTACGAGACGCTCTTAAAAATACGCCCGTCTTTCAAAGGTCCTTCAGAAAAGCTCGGTGACATCTCGAACATGCTCCACCAGAGTACGCTTCAGGGACTACGTGTGCTAGCCCGAAGAGCCTCTGTCATTAGGACACATCAGCTTTTCCAACTTGTCAACACTTGAGAAGGAAATTTTCCAAATGAAACAGAAGTTAGACACAAGCGCGAGAGATAAGATGTAATGCCAGTTAATAAGCAGGTGCTATAGGGGTTGTGCTCTGACTTTCCGTCGAGTTCTCTCCAGGTCTTATCCAATCCTCAAGAGTCCTTCAACTCTGCCTCCGCATAAACCTCAAGCTTATCAGCAGCTCATAAAAGAAAAAGAAAGAAAGAAAGAACAAGAGGAAGAAAGAAGGGACGAAAGACAGAAAGAAAGAAAGTGAAGGGGAAATAAAGAGCCAAAGCTAGCGTAAAAGAAAGAGCGAAATTACAAACATATACGAACGGAGGAACGAACAAATATACAAACAGATATGTAAATCTAATTGAATTTTGGGGAAACCACTGACACATTATTAGGCAAATTGTAAACAAACATGATGGATTATACTGTAATACCATGCACCAGAGGAGAAACAGATGCATGTAAACATCCCTCCCGCAGAAGCAGAAGACAGAGAAACAGAGCAGACACCTCGGCCTAAAAAGATGTTTTATTCTGCAGAGAGAGAGAGAAAAGAAAACGAGAGCTCTGGTTTCTCTGCCTCGGACTCCCTGTTCGGCCTCTCATATAGATCTGGGGCGAGCCTACAGCCAGAGACAAATGGGGACATGAGCGCCCCATTACCAGGTCCCCATTAATCCCAATATCTTTACAGTTACAATTAGCTACTTAGCGTTTGCCTTCCGCAGTGGCATGGGATGGGGGGTTAATTTAATATAGACGCCGGGAAAGAGGGAGGATAGCTCACATCACATGCACACAGCCAGGCAAGCTAAGTGGGGATGTACAAAAAAACTGCCAATCTGCCGGTGATCAATGAGACTTAGTAACGAATCTATGTTTTCACGAGCTAAAGCTATCACTTCTACACTCGTGCATCTCTCATCGTCCGGCGCTTTCCCCAAGCCAACCTTCAACAGTGAGTGTATTTTTAACCTCCGCAGCCAATCCCTGCTCCCCATAGCTGATGGGGATCTCTGAGGTTGCTTTTTCTCGTGGCGTGAAGTCCGCTGAAAGTAACCACTTTGCACCGGAGCGAGTGACCCACGGGTGCTCTGCAGTGACAGCGTGTCCTACAGGATAACGGTAATTAAACCGCCTCGGAGAATCAGGCCTGCTATCAAAACCTCCAGAGTTTACAGGGTTGCAGAAAACGTCAAATGGCTAATGTCAAACAGGCTTTGGTAACACACAAACACCCCAAATGCACACACAGACACACACACACACACACACACAGGCACACACAGACACACACACAGACAGGCACACACAGACACACACACACACAGGCACACACAGACACACACACACACACACACACACACACACACACACACAGACACACACACACACACACACACACACACACACACACACACACACACACACACACACACACATTCCTCAGCCACTGAAATATGTATAGCATTACAAAATGGCACTGTGTTTTTTTTCTTCTTTCCTCAGCGATTATTTGCTGCCTTCAGGCAGACATTCTGTCTCGCTCCCAATCTCAGTTGTTTGTCTCAGTTGTCGCCCCGACCTGCTCCACAAAACAGAGGGAAAGACCAGAAAGAAAGAAAGAAAAAAGAAAGAGAGAGGAAGGAAAGTGAAGAAAAGAAAGAAGGGAAATAATAATAATAAAAAAAAAACTCTGCACCTCGGGCATCCCTCATCGGCGCACCGGTCTCCACTTGTGCTTCACCTCGCGTTCCTCCCGGTGATGGAGACCTGATTCTCATCTGGAGAACTCTGTAACACGATAAATCCTCCCACCCTGGCACAGCTTGCCAGGCCTGACTCTCATGGGCTGGGAGCAGAGCAGAGCAGAGGAGAGCAGAGCGGAGTGGTGCGGTACAGTTCTCTGGGAAGGAGCGTCAGCCACGACTACTGAGAGCTCCTCTGGCTCGCTTTGCCTCTGCCCTCCTTCGGATTGATAAATATTGCATGACACGATTTCTGGGCAGCATCGGAGATGGTGAGCCTGATATTATAGCCCAGTGTGTGTGTGTGTGTGTGTGTGTGTGTGTGTGTGTGTGTGTGTGTGTGTTTGTCCACCTTTGGCTATGTACAGTATGTCAGAGGAATATGAGTGTTTTGTGTGTGTGTGTGTGTGTGTACACGTGATTCTGTGTGTGGGTGTGTGTCTGTCTGTCTGTACGTGATTCTGTGTGTGTGTGTGTGTGTGTGTGTGTGTGTGTGTGTGTTCAAATGCATGCGTTCATGGGTGTGCGCCCATTGCGTGGGAGTATGTGGCCCCGTGGTTGTTGGTGCGTGTGAGTGCAACTCCATCCATCTGTGTGCATATATGCTCTTTCATAGGTCTGGGCGCTTGTGTGTATGTTTGTTTGTGTGCATCTGTCTGCCTGATTGTGTCTACCGCTGTGTGTGTCTGACTGTGTGCTCGTCTGTCCCAGCGAACCATACTGTGCATTCTCTGTGTTTGACTCGCGCACAAAGAAACACGGTCGGGCTGGCTTGTGTGTGTGGGTGTGTGTGCGGGGGTGGGTGGGCCTGCATATCTGCATATGTTAACCTCTGTGTTGAAGCGTGGGCATCTCTGCTCTGTTTTTTTTTTTTTTTTTTTTTCCGGTGGACACCTGTTAGTGCCGTCGCCGCCGCCTGTCTGTCTGTCTGTCCCTGCGCTGGGGAGCCTCGGATGCTGGAGGAAACAGAGAGGCATTCAGCCTCCACACTCAGGACCAGGCCGCCCACACGCTTTCCAGAAGCCCTGTCGCTCAGAGACATCGGGAGACACAGCCAGAAAGTACTTCTGCGAAGATCGGTCAGAAAGTTGATGCGAAATCGGAGTTCCTCCTTCCTACAGTGCAGGTGTGCCATGATACACCTGACCCAATGGCTGTGTGAGGGGTAGAGTTCAGGCCGTCTAGTTGTGAGGGACAAGGCGATGGGTCAGGTGAAACGCACAGGCTTGTGACTGAGTACCTGAGAAGGGCTGTCCCCACCAGCCCAAATATCACAGTAACGGGATTTGGGGGTAAATTCACAGTCGCCCGACAACTCGCGCTTATTCCATTGTGGGAGATAGACAGAAAGATAGGCTGTCTCAAACCGCACACTTCCACTAGTATACTGCTACTGTGCACTCAGTGCTTGCTTGTGTCGTGCCTACTCTTTTGAGGGTTAGTAGTACTATCCCAGTATCTGCACTATACACTTAACCCTTATGTTGTCCTTGGGGTCAATTTGACCCCAAGCAGTGTTTAACATCATAAAATATATGGTTCACTTTTTTTGTTTTGCTTCAAGTTTCATGACTTTTCCTCATTTGAAGGGTACAACAGAGTAAACATGAAATTTGCACAAAAATATGTTTCCAATGTCCTGTAAAAAAAAATAGTTACGTTGGTGGTATTGGGGTCAATTTGACCCCATTTTTATGAAACATGATGAAAATGAATATTTGACAAATTATGGATATTATTATTGTAATAGTATGAGAACATGTAATTATTATCATTATTGCATATACAAGTACATATTACATATAAGTTATTTTGGCAGGTCTGAAAAAGTCCAAAAAGTCAGCCTTTGGGCTGTTGACACTGGATTGGCCATATTGCCAGTCAGGGTTCCAGGGTTCATAAAGGGGTGTGGGGGGGTGGGATTGTTTTGTATGGCTTTTGATGGTGGTTATTACACTCTTGTTAAGTACCTACCACAAAAAAAATTGGGTAAAAAAAATAATTTGTATCATTTTTTGAGAGTTTTTTTAGCTGGGGTCAAATTGACCCCAAGGACAACGAACGTCGGTAAGATTTGAGGACAACA
>NC_085014.1:10102759-10107759 GCF_963854185.1 Sardina pilchardus | reverse complement strand
CAAAGGAGATGAAAAAAAAAAAAAATAAGTGAGGGGAAATAAACAACCATTCAAGAGTCCACAAATACCTCCTCACATCATGACTTTCAGGCTTTATCTCTTTTTAAGGAAGGGAGAGGGTGAGTAGAGAGATGAGGCATGAGAGATGCGGAGGGGAGGAGATGGGGGGAGGATAGAGGAAGAGAGAGACTGAGAGAGGAAGACTGAGAGAGAGAGAGAGAGAGACTGGGAGAGGAAGACACAGAGACCTGTGGTTGCCATGAGACAGAACTCACTGACAAGGCTGTCAAAAGTGGTAGATGGAGGTTGTCATGGTGATGGCGCCCTTTCCCCGGTTACAGCCTGGTGACCAGCTTCGCTGTTCTTTCCTCCATCCGTGGGCGCCCTAAAGAAACCGAATATCTCCTGGCCAGTCGATAGAAATGCACTTGTGCACACCGCTCTATTCTATCTAAAAACCGTGAGAGAAAGAGGACCAAAAATCCCTGACAAGTGTCTCGTCAGGCTTAACAAGAGGAAGCTCGCCGCCTCACTCGATGCAACAGAACGCAACCGATGGCACGGTGGCTTATAGCCATTAGAAGAGAGTAAGTGGATATACAGTTGGTCCTGTGCCTCTGAATACATTTATGACATTCTCTCCAGGTCACTAATGTCTCTTTCATTACTATTTATTTCCGTTTAATCGCCAGGGGACTACTTTTCGGCACTAGATCAACTGCACAACGTAAAGAGCCCCTAAATGTTAGCGCCAAAATGATCAATACCGCACTGAGCAATGTTCTTTCGGAGCTAATAGACAAATCCATTCTGACTGTCCCTCAGGGCGACGGAAAACGGCTGGGAGAATTCATACCACCTTTGTAGCCTACCTTAAAAACTTCACTTGGTGTAAGATAGTTACTTTTCAAGGGGCAACAGTACCAATCCATACATTTCAGCTCAGCACTGTAAGGTACAGTAGGCAAGTTTGGACAAAAAGGTTGTTGATATTTGCTCGAAACCAATCATAATACCTGCTTCCCTTCTAACCTCTTGAAGCAACATGTTAGCCGGTGGAAGAAACGCCAACATTTATTTTGGTTCCCGAACTCCGTAACTAGGGCTGTGTATAAACACACCAAACAGACAACAAAAATGTCGAACTTCAGACTACACCTTTAAATAAAAGAATATAAAGACACTTTAACAAAGAACAATCCAATCGACAACGCAGGGACACACACTTTATCACCAACAATGGTTAGTGCAGCGAGCTCCATGTCAGCGTGTCACCGCTGAGGCTTTCTGTCACCATAGGGGGGAGGCTAATTAGTGAAATTAGAGAACGCAGGGGGTAAACCAGCCGTATTTCCCTCCATCTGTGCTATGGAGTTCGGAACTAGTTATCGACAACAGAATTAACATTTAGGATTTAGGAGTTTTTGCCCTTTGATTCAAAACCACAACGCACCACAGACTACACATTTGGAGCCACACACACACACACATACACACCCTAAAAGGGAAGGGAAGATAAGGCTAAAGCTGTATGATTGCATCTATACCTTGGTAAGTGAAGAAGCTAAAAGGCATTCCATCAAAGAATAGTCTGAAATCAAAACATCAGAAGATATCAGTGATCCTTGCGGTGGGGAAGAAAAAAAAACTTCACTAAATCTAAGTATTACAGAGTAAATGTCATTATTTCATCATAAAACTGAAAATGTGTCAGAAAAAAAAGACTTTTATTCAGTGCAGGTGGGCCAATTTCATATCTCATATTTCCTGTTACGTGTCTCTCACATTGTCGACATGCACAAAGCAAAGTATGCATTTTTAATTAGCGACAGTCGAGACAAATAGACTTACATGGGCTGAGCAAAAGCGAGTCGGACAACTCTTGACATTAGACCTACCGTCTCCCCTCTCAGCATCTCTCTCTCTTTAACTCTCTGCATCCCTCACTCCTAAATCCCACCAACCCCTCCTGCTCTCCTCTCCTCTCTGCTGTCTTGTTCTCTCTCTCCATCCCTCACTTCTAAATCTCATCACCAGCTCCTCCTTCCTTTCCCTCTCCTCTCCCTTTCCTCCCCTCTCCATATCCTCACCCTCTCCTCTCCTCCTCCTCCAGTCCTCTCTACTCCCTCTCCTCTCCTCCTCCTCCCCTCCCCTCCCCTCCTCTCCTCCCCATTACCCCCTCCCCTCCCCTCCCCTCTTCTCCCCTCTACCCCCTCCCCCTCCCCTCTCCTCCCCTCCCCCCCTCTCCTCTCCTCTCCTCTCCTCTCCGGTCCGCTGTCTTGTTCCCACTGTTCTCTCCTTCATGATGGCTGGCTGGCTCGGCTGCCTACCCCGCTTGCTCCCTCATTAAGCGCTAAGGTCAGCGCCTGATTCACTCACTATAGCGTTCACTTTGTGTGCTCGTGGCCAAGCTGATGATCTCTGGGAAAGGATAAAAAAAAAGACTCCCTAACAAAATCAGTTCGTACCGTGAAATAAATGCCATTATCAGTGGCACAGGAGGGGGGGGAAAAGTAAAAAATGGAATAAATAAAATAAAAAAGTCCTTGCGGATGTGTGGGAGCAGATGCCTACCTGCCAAACGTAATATTCTTACCTGACCACTGCGTGCAAGCTGAATATGCAAATAAAAACGAATGAATGCATAAATTATCGCAACGCTTATGAATGTGCCGAGAGGTTGTTTAGCAGTTGATCAGAGATGGTGCTTCTTCCTCCTTAAAGGTTTCAGAAGGCATGAGTCATTCTCAATTAGTCGGGGCCAGAGTGCCCCGCTCCCAGCCTTGTTGCAACAGTGGGTGTGGGTGAACAAGCTTCTGATGCTTTGAACCAGATAGATTTGTAATGTGAAGAGATGGACATGTGATCCAAGTCTGGCGGGACACTGAAAACAATATGTCTGAGAGATGTAAACTTTGAATGAACCTCCCCTGGTTGGCCCGACGGTGCTCGCTGTTGTGGAGAGGTTTGTTTTTTATTATTTATTTAATGTGCAAATCACATCCACATCAATGTTATCCTGGCAGCCGATTGTTGTTGCCATAGATTTGTCAGCAGAATCCTGAGGCTCCATCACTCCCACAGCTATCTGTCCCTGAGGGTAGCAGAGTGACTTACTTAAACCAAACAGATATTCCAAATTGAGTTGTCAGCTTCAATCAGACGGGGAACAAAAGCGTTCCTGGCATTTTGAAGCTCACATCATTAGTTTTTTTTTTTTTTTTTCCGGGGTGCGAGGTCTTTTGAAGACAAAAAGGAGACCAAGGGCAGGCAGACATAAAGTGCAGAGCTGCGTTTTGGTGGTGCGACGTTCACATTTTATTTAATCTCCTCGTCTTTTTAATTCCACCCCCACCCCCATTACAACTCCTTTCATATATCTATATTATATACTTTTATACACCCTTATATATATATATATATATAACACCACACACACACACACACACACACACACACACACACGGACACACAGACACACACAGACACACACACACGCACACACACGGACACACACACGGACACACACACACGGACACACACACACACTTCTTTTCTCTTCCTGACATTTTCGGCTCACGCCATAAGTGTGGTAATAGGTGCGAGCACAAATGCCCTGGCGACTTTGTTGTGCTGATGAAAAAGACAGAGGCATCAATAATGTAGTGGCCGCTCACGCGGGATGGGCACGGACGGAACCCGCCTGCATGCGAACGAGCCGGACATCCGTAGGGAAGGGGGGGGGGGCTGGTGCTGAACTAGGAGTGGTGCTGGTGGTGGGGGCAGTTGGTTATTTTGTAGCTTGGCAAAGCCACACTGTATCAGTCTGCTTTTATTGGGATTATAAACTCTCTCTAACTCTCTCTCTCTCGTTCACTCTCTCTAACTCTCTCTCTTTCACTCTCTCTCTCTCTAACTCTCTCTTTCTTTCACTCTATCTCTCTCTCTTTCTCTCTCTCTCTCTCTCCCTTTCTCTCTCTCTCTTTCTCTCTCTCTCTCTCTCTCTCTCTCTCTCTCTCTCTGGAAAGCAGTCAATCCACAAGAATTGTAGCCAGCCAATTAGTGTGCTGTGAGGATTTGTTGATCCTATTTAATTTTCTTGTCAATATGCAACGTTCCTAGCGCCCGAACGAAGGGCTACACAACAAATGCAATCGAAATATGCCACCTGGAAAATGAGCTGGGGCCTTAACGCCTCCGCAAGTAACTCACAAGTGTCTTTCCCACTGCGCTGAGCGCAGCTCACCATATGAACTAACTCATTACTTGCCCTTTTATAAAGACTGCCTTATAGCCAAAACAGGGAGGAAAGATATTTCAGAGAAGAAAAAAAAAAAAAACAATACACCCTGTGGCGTCTCTGAGTGCACGCGAACCCCCTAAGACAAAGATAAATGCTCTTCGCGAGCGAATCTCCGCTCCCGCATTACGGCTTTTCGGCCCGATCCCGGAATGAAAATAAAGGCGGATGAAGTGGAAAGAAATAAATATATAAGGAAACAAATGAATGAATAAAACATGGCGAAAGACGCAGGCCTCTTGTCTCTCGCGCTCTCAGACTGATAATGCCAGCGGTCGCCCCCCCCGCCCTGACTGCCTGTGGCAAATGGATGATTTTCTAATACAAAGAGTACAGTCCGACATAAACATCTGATTATCCCGCGCCCTCAACAATCTCCTGCCTCGACGCCGGCCACATCGGACGGTAACGGGGCACCGTGTGGCATGTTAACCGCAGATGGGGGGAGTGGGAGGGGGCAGGTGGGGTTGAGAGAGTGAACGAGGGAGAGAGAGGAGAAATGGAGAGCAAAGAGAGATAGAGAGAGTAAAAGAAAAAGAGTGACAGAGAGCAAAATGAAGAGAGATATAGTGAAAAGAGAAGGAGATATTGAAGGAAGGAGAGAGAAAGAAAGAAAGGGAGAGTTTGAGAGAAAGAGAGGGCAAGACAAAGAAAGACAGAGGAAGAGAGAGAGAGAGAGAAAAAGAGAGAGAAAGACAGA
>NC_085014.1:9982759-10097759 GCF_963854185.1 Sardina pilchardus | reverse complement strand
TTTAAAAAATGGGGGTCCTCCTAACCGAACGAGCAGGCATTGAATCAAAGAGCAAAAAAGGCACGACACGGAAACCGGTACGTCTCATTATGACGGCTGCCATCTTGATGAGCAACGACTGGGCTAACAAGCAATCATCTCTCACAGTGCTGCTGTTCACAAGCCCCGGCTGCAGTGTTTCTACTGGCTCAGATGAAGACAATGTTGTATGCAAGGAACTAAGGGAAAGACAGGGTCTTTGAAAAGCAGTCCATGGCGTACTCGTAAAAAAAAAACACGCTGCTCGTTCCGGGCCTCCCACACGTTTGGTACGCTGGCTTCTGCCTGAGGAACAGATCAACATCTATGAATATTTACTTGCAAGGGGGAAAAAGTATTTTTCACCCAAGATAAAATGAAATGTCAAATACATTTCAGTCATGCCTTTCCACACCGCTGGATTTTTTTCTGGTTGAAAGTATTACAAATGGGATGTTTATCGCTGCCTGAAATCTCTTCATAACTCTTTTCCTTTTTCTTTCTCCTTTGTTTTCTATTAGATTTTTTTTTTTTCCCCCTTCCCCAGCCACATTTGTAGCAGCGCGGGTTCTTGTTTTATTTAGAACATTGCTGCATGAAAGTACAACAGGAGGAACAACAGAAACTAAACCTACAGCTTCAGCGTTCTTCTGTCATAGGTAATTACCACTCCGGAGCTGCGGAGAGAGACGTGCACTCTCTGATCTGTGGTCTGAGCTCCCGTCCTGATGTGGCCATGCAAGCACATAATGTAATGCCTGATGATGCCCTGCGTGAAAGATGCCGAGCTAAGACTGTTCTGGTGCTGGGGGAAGTGTAAGGGAACGGATGTGAGAGGCCATCTATTGATCAAACTCCTCGCCATGCCCCTACTTCACCACTGCTAATCAGTGATCTCTGGGTTTACTGGACGAGACCCACAAGAACAACATCCATCAAAACCTAATGGAGGCCCTTTCCCACTTTTCCTCCATCTCAGTTTAGCTCTCCTTTCTCCCTCTGCTCTCTCTCTCTCTCTCTCTCTCTCTCTCTCTCTCTCTCTCTCTCTCTCTCTCCTTCTCTATCTCTCTCCTTCTCTCTCTCTCTCTCTCTCTCTCTCTCTCTCTCTCTCTCTCTCTCTCTCTTCTCTCTCTCTCTCTCTCTCTCTCTCTCTCTCTCTCTCTCTCTCTCTCTGTCTGTCTCCCTCTAACTACCTCTCTATTTCCATTAGATCTGAGGCCAATAAGGTTTGAGGCTGACCCATTTTCAGAGCGTGGAAAAAAAAATGACCTCGGGAAAAGAACTAAAATACTTCCCATCACACCTTAATAATGTTCGTTTTTTAGATGATGTTGTCTTTTGTGGCAGCCATTTTGAGCCAAATCATAAATAAAATAAACGATATAAAGATAAATAAAAGAAGAATAATAATAAAACAAAACACGAAAACACATGAAATACCCCTGGCAGCACCCACCTTGTGCTGTTTCGCTGAATGTAGTCTGCCTCTTGCTGTGGCTGTTGTAGTTCAGTCTGAGTTCCTGGCTGTAGTCTGGGAGCGTTTCCCTGGACGTGTACGACTTTGCCCTGCGGCGGCCGTCCTCGCTCTCGTCCGACGAGCTGGTGTAGGCCATTTCCATCTCGTGGCGGGCCTTCGACAGTGGCTGGTACGGTTTGGAATCCATCTCTTCCATGTCCGAAGAGGTCTAGCGAAAGTGCTCATTCACTCATATCTTTCCTCTATGGTGAGCACAAGGGAATCTGAACAGCCGAGAGAGAGAGAGAGAGAGAGAGAGAGAGAGAGATGGGATAAGATGGAGAAAGGAAGAGAGGGGAAGAGAAAAAGAGAGAAAGACATTGTTTAAATGTTTATCTAGATACTTTAAACGTTGCGGTTTGTAGTGATGTTCCTCTGACAGGTGCGTTTTTTTTCTGTGTTTATTAATTCATGACAATGGCCCAGCTAGGGCCGATTCACAAGATCTTCAGCCCCATCGGCATTATCAAAGCACCTCTTTTTGCCTCATTTGCATTTCACTAAAGGGACTCTTATTACTCTGCGGAGCTGGATAGATAGATGTGCCCTGCTACAGGTTGAGATCTGCATTAATCTGAACACAGTGAATCCTTCATGTCAGGCAGCAGCCGTTCTAACTGCCCTCTGGAGCAAGGCTTTCTTTTTTTTTGCTTTGGTGAGCAAAAGAACCTTCCGGTGCCTTTGTTAACATTCTATGGAACGTCCCTCCACTTGTGAATAATGATTAATCTCGTCGCCTGAAACAATATCTGAAAAATATATTCTCCATTAATATTAGCCGCTATCACGTTCCTCTCTACCACAGGCCATTAGAAACCGTTTCGGGGGCAGCGGAAAAATGCTGCTAAATAGCACTTGAGATGGGGCTCGTTTCTCATCTAGACAAAGTATGGCGGCGTTGACCTCTTCAGAAGGTCCTGGAAAACTATATATCAAGCCAACTGTAGCCGGCCAGTTCGATACAGTGGAGGTGCATTCGACTAATCACACGTGTTTGTTCGGAGACACACTTACAACTGACCTTTCCGCAATGCACTTGATACTTTTATTCTGCATAACACACACTGCCCAGTGCAAGTCCGCCCCATTGGATGCGGTTAGCAAGCCGGAAAAAAAGAGTCTGCATTTCCCTAAATATACCCCTGCTGATTTTTTTTCATCATACTCGATATGAATACTAATTACTTTTTTTTTCCGTGGCATACTGAACTCTCTCAATGGGCAACTGACGAATTAGAAATAATTTGAGACAACCACGGCAATCAAAGTCTTCTTAATGTGCTCCCTTGCTTGCCTCTGCTGTTGCAAGACCATTGCAAGTCTGTACCCCAGAACTGTCTAGTTGACTAATTGGGTGTTAGACTTTTGTATGGCCCATTAGCAAGATGAGAGAAAATAAGTTCAATTTCACTGCCTATGCACAGCTGAAGCAAGTCATGCCTTAGGCGTTTATCATATCTGCTATTGAGTTCGTTTTTTCTGTTTATGTACTTTTTTCCTCCCACAAGTCAGACTTATGGTAGATATAATGCTCTAGCGAGCTGGTGACACCTCTATTCTTGTGCTGACTACTGCCATGCATTACAAAAACAACACAGTGGACAAAGAACAAAATGGACAAACAACAAAATGGACAAACAACACAATGGACAAACAACAAAATGGACAAACAACAAAATGGACAGAGGTTACTCTTAAATGGCACCATACTATACCATATATGCTGTTCATGCGAAGGGATGAAGCTGCTGACACCTAGGCTGGGTGAAGCTAGCTTGGATTTTGACCGGCAGCCCAGGCTGAAAACCTGCACATCTATCTCCTCTGTTCCCTGCCAGAACCTTTGGCTCCAATCACAAACTAGCTTATCCAAAAGATGGTTTGATTGGTCGAAGGATTATCCAAGCGTACAGAGTCATGATTTGAACGATCCCGCCCCTCCTCCCGTGCAGTTGAAATAAAGCGCAGACTCCCCAGACTAATGTTCAATCAAAGATTGAGCTTAGTATGGTGATAGCCAGACTAGGTGAGATCTCTATTATTGTTCTGACTACTGCCATGCATTACAAAAACAACAGCACAATGGACAAACAACAAAATGGACAGTTGCTACTCTTAAATGACACCATACTATCTGCTATTCATGCCCAGGGATTCCCCCTCATTGCCCATGGACAATTCAACTGATTCAATTTAACCAACAAACTCATTTAATTTTGTTGTAATGGCATATGTCTTAAATTCATGTGCATATAAAGTGATCTGTGTTGCACTTTGTGCATGAAAAATGTACAGTATAAATAAACACTTCCTTGCCGATTTCAAGGTGAAATGGATACACATTAAACATGAGCTGGGAATGCACAGAGCCAAAGCACAAACCTGGGCCTGCTGTTGTAAAATTTACCATGGCCTGTTACACACGCGGGTCTGGCTCTGGTTAAGGGCTGCAAGGCGGCTCCAGGCGTTAGCCTTTGGCTCGCTCTCTGGTGCCATGCTTTTCCACAAGCCTTGCGCTGTGAAGTATGCATGCGTGTTAGCCTCTGCTGCCTGGCCGTGCCATGAGAGGGTCATTAGCTTGCACAGGAACATGCTAACCAACCCTCTGTGCTAATCCGTCGGCTTAGGCAAAAGAGCCATCCTCGGGCATAAAGTGCCGCAGAACAAAGACCAGAGCATCAACATCCCCAGCTACTTCAGGTCGAGAGATTAAAAAAAAGAGAGATATAGCAAGATTTAACAAGCAGAGCACAAAAACATATTGCTGAACTTTTGTTCCGAGTGCAAATCATGTCAAATGCATTCATTTGTAAACTGATTGTAACCATCTGAGTTTCTTTTTTTTCTTTTAACTCTTAACAGGCTAACCATCAAAAGCAGCAGAGGGCCAAATGGCAACCCTCTGAACAAAAGGTTCAGCCTCAATACATGTTTTTGCTTTATGCTTAATGCTTTAAAAGGATAATAGTGAACTGGAGTTAATTGATTAATCTCTTCCCAGCAAATGGCTTTGAACAACACCTCCAAGAGATCAATAGGAGAATCCCATTTCCTTCCTTGTGTATATCAAGCGCGATTAAAGGACCATTAACAACCCATGTCATATTTAAAGCTGTTTTTCCCCGTTTCTACAATGCAAATCCTCAGTATGCTACCCTGTTAGTAAAGCAAAGTGAACACAATGTAATGTAGTAAACAGTTTAAAATCATAACCGCGCCAACTTTAGTACTAATGAGTTTAGCGGTGTAAACATCTGAATAGTTATGACGATGCCTAATTATCATGTGAATGAAAATTAATAAAATAACGCCGTAATGATGAGAAAAAAAATCAAATTGTATAACCCTCTAGACACTGACACAACCCTGGCATTGCCAGAGGCGTAACCCCACACACATGCAAATTGAATTTCATTTTTAAAACATCCACAAGGTTTCATTCTTTCAGATTCTGGTGGCATCTTGTTATGAGCACACTGGGATATGGATCCCCCCTCCCATCAACAGCCCACCCTCAGCCCACTCCCTGCCCCCCCCCCCCCCCCCCCCCCCCCCTAACTGCCGATCCCCACCCATGTTCTTACCCCCCCCACACACACACCCCTTAACTGCCTACCCCCACCCACGTTCTTACCCATTGCCCCTCCCCAGCCTCCCCTTCCCTACCCTGTGGAGGTCGGAGCCCTCTGAGGCCTGTTCCTTTAATGCCTATAAGCTGTCTTGACTGAGGTTATTCCCTCTAATTCTGCCCCACCGTGGGGTGCCCATTAGGTGTCTTGATTTCCCATTTTGATGTAACACCCATCAGCTTGTTCCTGGAGGCAAACTCATTTCGAATGTTGCTAAGCCATCCTTGCGCCTTGCAACTCCTCAAGCTAGGCTGGTAGTCTCTGCAATACGATGCTCACCCTGTCTGCCTCTCTCTCCCTTTCTCTTTCGCACTCTCTCTCTCTCACTCGCTCTCTCGCTCTCTGTGAAGTGAAAATCACAGACATGGCACATTTATATAAGCACTGCTAGATCCAATCTCGGAATAAGACAACCCTAAATATAAAACGAAACGTCCCCCCCCCTTTTATCAGAGAATAAAGAGAGGATTTCTAAATGGATACGGTGCGGGCGGTTGGTTGGCATCATTGACAAGTTGGTATTGACAGCCTGACCGGGCATGTCATGCATAAGAGACGCACCGCTGTGGTGATCTGAAGACAAGGCTGATATATTTAGACACCCAGCTCCTCAGGAGCAGCCACAGATGTGAGATGCATCTCTCTCGTAAACACAAACCTGAGGGACAAGAGCGAGCGCTTCTACGATCGTCCATTTTGGGTCAGTTTGACGGAGTTGAAATGCAAAACTGTGCCGGAGATGAATGTACTTTAAGATGGCAGTAATAGAGCTCAGCCATGCGGATCTCCGAGACCTATTCTGCGAGAGGCAAATGAATGCATTTATTAATTGTTATTATGATGAGACTCACAGCGCACTGCTCACAGCCAACGAGTCTTTGGGAGTGCGTGCCCACCGATAGCACAGACAAAAGTCACAAATGACATTTCCACACAAATTGCTTTCCAATTTACAGACGCTACAGGGCTCCCGTACGTTCCACAAGCACGGCAAATGAGAGAAACGCGCTCTAAGATCGCATACATCCAACGCATGGAACTAATTTTGTGGCCTGGCTGCTATATGATCCATCAGTTTAATTAATGCAACTGTCTGCTGCCTGGCTTTATTTATTCAACTTGGCCCATGCCTTTGAACGCTTGAAAACAAGTAAAACCCAGAGGAGTAGAGACTGCAAAGGTGTGGGCTTTCAAAGCACATCAATCCATAATGTTTCCCTGCCGTTTTATTTATGCCACGAAAAAAAATCAATGGGGGTTACACAATGAAAATGGTTGAGGGGCGATATCTGGAACCTGGGCAGGGGGCTGGGGCTGGGCCGTACCGCTCCTTCACACCTCGTTTCCAGTGCCCTTGCCTCCGCAAAGCCTTCAACAAACTAATTATGAAGTCTTAACTTGTTTTTAACTCGCCTCTGATTTCCCACAAGGGCACTGGTGGAAAAGAAAGATAACATGGCCCAGACAGCTGTGAGAATTCCTCGTGTCACATCAATTAGATTTGACCGGACTATTAATAAGCGCTCTGTTGCAGCACGCCAAGAAGACAAACACATCCTTGCCGCAAAACCCAACAGTAGAGGAGAAGGACACACAGACACAGACACACGCACACAGACACACACACACACACACATACACACACACACACACACACACACAGACACACACACACACATACACACACACACACACACGCACACACACACACACTGCACATAGACACACACACACACACACACACACACACACACACACACACACACACAGACACACACACACACACACAGACACACAAACACACACTGCACATAGACACACACACACTCCTCAATCCGCCATTATGTTGGTGTCGTAATGAAAGACGGAAGCATCTGACAGCTTCATCATCCCTCCTTTTCTGCATGTGTAACTGCAGAGGACCTATGCTGGCATGCTTTATGTTCTACTTAGGGGGGTGATGAATAGGCATGTACCAGTGGCTGCACTTAAGGCAGATTTATGCTCCCGGCCTGGCGGTATATTTCATACGCAGGAACTTGAGTGTCAAAAAAAACCGGCAGAAAGGAGAGGGAAAAGAGAGAGGCGGAAAAGAAAGCGAACAGACGAGAGGACAGAAACGTGTGGGAGAAAAAAGGAGGGTGGAGGGAGGAAGAGAGGGGGGGGGGCTGGCATTTCAAGGATAACGTTCACACTTTTTGAACTCGGTGACACTTAATTTACAGCGTGGCAGATGACTGTGGAAAATGGAGAAGCTCTTTTAGAAAGAGTCCAGCGGCAAGCCGAGCGAGCGAGAAACCGACACCTGTTGTTGAGTCACTGGCTTGACTCCGTGGGGGGTCAGGGCAGCCCAAGAGCGCACGGTGTTGTTTATTTGTGTGTTATTGTCTTCACATGACGACAGTGCGTGGGGAAAAAAAACAACAACAAAAAAAACCAGCCAGATGTTCAGATGATGAATGGGAAGAAAGCAAGTGATAATAATCTAGGGAAGTCATTAGCCAGGCATATGTTTGTAAGTCTTTGTTTTTGTTTGCAGGAAGCACCACAATGAGGCTGCCATCCGCACCTCAGATGCCACTGTTGGGAGACACATCTCAGGATGACACACACATATGCCACATTGCACATGTGGTATGTGGTGCCTTTTCCCACACGCTGTGGCCGGGTTTTTCATAACCTGTTTGAAATGACAGTAAAAGCCTCCAAAATGCAGCGGTCAGCTGTTGTCAAAATGACACAATGTTGACTATTTTTATTTTGAGGGGACCCGAGGAGTGAGAGACAAGGACCACGAATGCTTCCGATGACGGGACCTGGGTACTGTACTGTATGTCAGCTTGCAGCAATGCTATGCCAATCCCGTCACTTTTACATGGGCCCAAGCTGTCACACTGCTGGAGGAATAGACTGGCAAGATTTAAGACAACACCAATGTCATACTGGTTTATTTAATATATACAGTATATATATATATATTTCCAATTTATTGTATTATCAAATACCAGAGAGGGAAAACACACACACACACACACACACACACAGGCAGGCACGCGCACCGCGCACACACACACACACACACACACACACACACACACACACACACACACCACACACACACACACACACACACACACACACACACACACACACACACACACACAGGCAGGCACGCGCACACACACACACACACACACACACACACACACACACAGCTGGCCAACAATCCCGAACGAAGAAATGAAACATTTCCTGCCGAAGCTCAGAGACAATTATGTTCCAGCTCTCCTGCTGAGAGATGCTTCTTACCGCAGCCAGAAGCGGCAGCTAAAATGGGTAGACATGACTGCGGAGTATAAAACACTGCCATTGGCCAGCGCTAACACTAAGGCTATCCCAGCCCCTGTGAAATTACACAACTAATTTAGGCACTAAACATGACTGAAGGTTTTTAAAGCAATTATCGCAGCAGGTTTAACACCTAAACTAAATTTATAGAACTTTAAAGAGTATGCAACCAGGGACGGATCATTAAGCTAGAGGATATTTGATGCAACACTGTTCAGAGTCGGCCATCACTACTGCATTCTAATTCCACGCAGCTGCAACATTCACACATGATTGCAGAACTGTATGGCACAATGCAACACCAGTGAAAGTAAACTGAAATGAAAATATGCTTTCAAAATGAACTGGGTCTTGATCTATAAATCACGTGTTGACTATTAATGATTGGACATCCATCTCTTACTGGAACAAAACTATTGTAAACCATATGGATATTGTATAGACACAACAAATACAGTATTATGTACCACATTACTGCTTAGTCTAACATACTGCTTTTTGTCAGATTGAACAAGGGCCATTGGTATCCATTGGTTGCCAGATTTGTGGTTAGCTTGCTTCTTTGACTTAATTTGGGCAGGGGCTTCTTAAAATATGTTTTTACCTTGGATTTTGGCACAAGGGACTATAACGTATGTAATAGTCATTACGTAACATATGTAATGTACAGTATGGTTGTATATTGCTTTCTACTCTCATTGAAGTAGGCATCATTGTATAGAAATGTTACTGGTGGTGGTGATATCAAATGTAACATTATTCCCTTTCTTTTGCAGAGATACCTACAATTTCTCCAGATACAGACTTATTCAGTGCCAGTAAGGACTATTTCTCCAGGAAAACAACCAGTGCTGCATGATTCTTGATGCTCCAACGAACTGGCACTCCCGTAAAACAGGCAGTAATACTGTACCGTTGGACACTGAATTCTCCCAACTAACATCTTTCCAGGAGATGGAGTTGAACACAGTTTCTATCTGTGTGTGCTGTGGAACTGTGCAAACACATTGCTTGTTTTGGTATAGGATTTGTGATGGTTAGTTTCAAGCGTGTTTGTTTTGTATGGTTTTCCTGTTTTCCATGCCAGCTGAAATCCAGTAAATCCGTAGAGAAATATCGAAAGAGCACATAGTTCTCTGTTCTTCTTCTCGGGCGATATGAATTCATGTATGTTCTTTTTGCCTTTTGGATGAAATAAATGTTTTTGCGCAGGAAGGGTAGCAATCACCACTCCTGTAAAAGAGTGAAAAAAAGGATCCATTTCCTAGTGCCTTTGAGAATGTGCAAATGCCACAGAAAAGCACGGAGACTGAGAGACTTTCATGTCAGTAATGTGTGCATGTGTGTGTGTGTGTGTGTGTGTGTGTGTGCGTGCGCGCATGTGTGTGTGTGTTTCTTTGCCGTCCCTCTGATGGCTGGTTAATAAGCAAGCTGTTGCCGCAGTTAGTCCAACACAACAGCCCAAGCATGTGACAAGGCCATTTCAAACTTGGCCTGCCTAACAGCCCCGACGCCTGCCATGACGAGCCTAACAAACAAAACAGGCTTTTTAATTAATATTATCTTTTTTTGGTGTATTGGGGACACCGAGGAGCCAAACTCTGGGTCCTTGCTCTCGAGGGAAGAGGAGGCAAATTAATCGTTGAAAGCTGCTGTTTCTGCGGCTGCTGCTATAGCCCAGTTGCTTCAAGCAGCAAGTGATGTGGCAATCCCTTCTTGCTGTCTGGATTTTCACAGCTGGTCGGGCCCGTAATCTCCGGACGCAAAAAAAAAAAGAAGGAAAAAAAAAAGCCCAGGCGACAGCCAAACAACAATCAGATTAGATGTCAATATGGCATGCATCACTCTCACACCAATCCCTCTCCCTCTCTCACCCTCCGCTCACACGTGTCAGCGTATCGAACACATGTTGCAGAACGGATTAAAAAAAGAGAGAGAGACGCTCACGATACGACGGGTAGAGAGGGGTGTGATCATTTCATGGTTCGGATACAAATAACCTTGTTTTTAACCTCTGTATATGCATTTCGTCATTCAGACATTGCAGCCGGGCCAATGCTGTCCCCCGTCCCCCCCCCCCTCCAGAAACCGAGGTTATGAGGTTAATAGGCACATGTGCAGGGCAAATTGTATGTGTCCGGTGAGCTGATGTCGCTCATATTTCTAGCAGCGGCGGAATGTATGCATGAAATCTGGCAGAGTAATCACAGAGTCCTGTGTGAATAGTGTGGAAATTCAGGGAGGGGGAAGAAGATGGAAGATGATAGAGAGAGAGGGCAGAGAAAAAGAAACAGAGCTAGAGAGAGAAAGAGAGGGCAAGAGAGAGAGGTGGAAGGAGAGAAATAAATAAAGAAAGAGCATTAAGGGAGAGGGAGGGAGGAATGGAGGGAGAGAGAGAAAGAAAGAGAGGAGAAGAGAGAAGCAGCCAGAGGTGTGCTATCACAAATCCTTGCAGTGTGAGAAATAACTTTGATCGAGTCCTACCAGTTGCCGAGATTGTTTGGGTGTTGGACCGAATCTAAATTTCAGCACATGAAAGAAATATACACAGGAGTTCAGGGTTATTATTAGCAAACAAACAAAGAGAAAAAAATACAATAAGAAATCAGAACCCAAACAGTGTGCACATTCACCCATTTTTGATCAGGTCCAAAGTAGAGCACATACCACTAAGCACATTCGATGGAAACCAGCATATCTGGTCAGTCAGCATCCTATAAGAGTCAAGTTGGTATGGACCAGTAAGTCACTATCAAAGGTGACTTCCATTTTCCCATACAGGCCCTGTGCTCCTGACCCTCGTACGGACCTCTCTGCCTCACCAGGCTTCTCCTCCGCCTTCACTGCCCTCTCTCAATTGTGTGAGACCAAAATGCTGATTTCAGCTACTTGTCGTTCACACCAAGCCCCTGGATTCAATTGCCCCCCATCCCCCCCTCCCCCCTTTCCACCAGGCTCATTGCCCTGTGAGAACGAAGATACCGTGCACAGCTTACCTTGCAACACTCACCACCTCACAATCAACACCTACAGATTATAAAGGCAGTACAGTCAATATGAACAGTGCATCTTCCATTGGCTTTTCTGATGCTATGCCGCAAGAGATGATTACGAAACACAGTGTATGTACACATGACCGGAGATACAAATGGGATATTATTGAGCATTTTCACCCCCATCTCTTGCAGTCACATTCCATCATACGCTCATTTGTAAATTCATGATCTGGAGAATACAATTCATCTGGTCCCATAGTGTGAATTACTTTATCATAGACTCAGTAGATACTATGAATATGTTCCCTACCGAGTCTAATCTTTTTAGATATCTAATATTTAAGACAGCCTCTTAAGGCGGTCTTAACTTAACCCTCATAGGCTACCCATTTTATATAAAGCTGCCAATTAGCTTCTACTGCGGAAAGTCTCCAAGTCTCCAAAATTGATAAGTCAAGGTCCTTGAAATACTGAATGAAGGGGATGATCTATATGATACTGTTACACACTGAGCATGGGATTTCTAAGGAAATATTCCACTGTATGCAAAGGTACCTGACTCAAGATGCTGACCTTGACTTGCAATTCAGACTTTAATCTGAAAAACTGACAAGCGTAAGAGAATCAAACAGTGACATGCGAAGAAAACATGTGTGCTAGGAGAAGCCTGCGTTGTTATTACACCGCCAAGTGACTCAGAATATTGTCAGTCAGTCCACATGTACCGTGTCAGTTTGACATTCACACTTCATCTTCCCAGCTGGATGCAAGAATTGAAAACATATTTGCCCTTCATTTCTCGCTGGGTACGGCTTTTCATCAGCACAAGAAACATGTACAGCATGCCCCCCTCTCCACCCCCTCCCCTTATTCCCACTATACAACATTTTCACCAAAAAAAAAGAGCAAGATATGAAAGTAAGACCTCTGGTCAAGGATCCCCTACTGAATAACATTTAAATTCATCAAGTGTACTGTAAATCCATCTTCTAACCACATCCATCTAGGCATCTACAGCTTTCTGTTGCTTTCTTTACAGTAGGTCAATGCAGCAGTTAAATCTGTGAAACAATTAGACCTTCGTTTGTTGGCCTCACAAATGCAATAGATTTGCTTCTGTTGCAGCTGCCTCCTCTCCCAGTTCTTCTGACGCACACAGCCAAAGTTGTATGTATTGCAGTCATGGGCGATTTATGTCCCGATACGTTCGGACGGAAACAAAAATTGATTTCTCCTCTCTGAGATTTTGTTCGTGGGCGACTTGATTAATACCTGATTTCAGTCCGAGCTACAGGTCCTGGCAGATGCCAGGCTGCTGTGTTTGCACTTCATCAAACAGATGCTGTTGTAATGTGTGCGAGGGCGTGCCATTTATCCTCTTTACGCGTCCGCTTCGCTGCGGCCCCCTGTCTACAGGACAACTGGGAGTCACTCGCCAACATTAACGCTTATAGGGGGAGAGAGAGAGATTCTCTGACCCCCCCCAAACAGTCACTATCGTTGTACTTCCTGTTCCTTTTCACGATCCAAGCCCATAAATATGGAGCACTAAAAGGGCACATGGGCCCGGAGGTGAGCGGCTGCTAAGCTACTTCTGGCCTGGGTGGGAGAGAGAGAGAGAAAAAAAAAAAGAAAAGCTGTGTGTGACCTTGGAGACCCTAGGTTGTCTGCCTTGCGCAATGTCCCACGCGGTACCTGGAAGCGGTGGCAGGCAGGCAGGCGGGCGGGCGGGCAGGCAGACAGCTGTGGACCGAGACAGCTGGTTCACCACTAGCAGCGAGGAAGCCTCCAGCACTGACAACATCAGACTCATCAGGCCAGGCTGGGCAGGACACTGACTGACTGACTGACTGACTGACTGACTGACGCAGGGAAAGGACACAAACACGTCCCCTTCCTCCCACCACCACCACCATCATCAAAGCCTCAGCTATCTGCTTTCCAGCAACGGGATTGATTGATTATGTTAACAGCTGCTACCATCTATCCTGACTTTGGATCTGAATGAACAACAACACAGTTAGTGGCACTAGATGCTACACACTGCATACCTCATAATTACATCCATTATGTGTGTTTTAGCATCATTTTTTGAGTTGAGTCACACATAAACATACAGTACTATATATATATGCCCCAGCTCACTAACATGTATTAGCTAATGTACCATATCTAAGGTCTAGGTTCTTGCCCCTGAGTGATTCCAATGTGCCACTGCTGGTAAGATCTAGATGCGCCCTCCCTCATATTATCATTCTGATAAATATTTACACGGGCATTTCTGGACTCCTTTGAAGGTAGATGCAATATAAAGTAATGGATGCTCCAAGCAAGGTTCTTCAAATATTCTCTTTTGCCTTTCCTAACTAAACCGTGGGATGAGCGGCGGCATGACACTATTACGTCCTTTTTGGATAATGCACTAACAGAGAGCAGGGGAAAATCTGACTTAACAGCAACATTTATCTCATGGCATAGAGTAAATATGTATATTATAGTGTGTTTTGCTTTTATCCTGGGGGATTTTCTGTCTGAACTAACTGATCCTCATGAGTGAGATAAGGGTCATTACGAAATATCATGACGGAATAACAAATAAACATCCTAATGGTTCAGCCCCAGACTTCCCATGGACATTGTCCCATTAAAGTGAAATAAATTCTGCAAACACAGCCATAACAATACCAAGGCCAAGGCCATCTGAACAGAAAGTCTCTCTCTACTTCTCTCTATCCCTCCATCTCTCTCTCTCTCTCTCTCCTTCTCTCTCTCAATCTCTTTACAAATTAGTATCCTAATATCAGGAAGAGAGAAGCAGCACAGGGTGCCTCGCTGGCGCTAGTAGCAGATGAGAGAGCACCCGTGTGTGTGCGTCTGGGGAAAGCTGCTGAGTAATTGTGTTTTCTGCTGCGCTCATAAGATAGTAATTTGCAGGAGGGAAGCCTGCGGGACGAAGGGAGCCTTTTAAAAACGTGCCTGCTGCTTAGGCAGGGAGGCTGTTCAGTCGGCTTACACCCGGAGGGAGCCCGCATGCCACTGTGGCGGAAAGGCACTAGCTGTTACCGGCGCCGCGCGGCGTGGCTAAGTGACATGTGACACGACCGCCGCCGCCGCCGTCACTCCCGCCGCTGCAGAGGCCATGATGTTGACATGGTCATCTAGACATGCGCCGGCGAGACCGGAGTCAGCGCACAGGACAGACAGCGAGGGGAGCACCAAATCCCACATACAGAGACTTAAGAGAGGAAACAACCACAACAAGAGACCCTGAAAAATAGCGCTCATAGGCAGGGATTATAGAAACGGTTCTCAAAGAAACAAAAATGAAAACTGGACACAAACTAAATTTTGGGGTGAATGTAATGGAAAACAGGAACAAAATGAATTTCACTTGTTCCAGAGAGCTTTAAATAACTGATTAATAATGATGTTTATTGTTCCAACTGAGTATTATTTATAAGTCAGTAGGCCTGGAATATCAGTGTTCCCCAGACCATTTTTATTAGCTAAATTTAGTCCGATTTTATGAATCGATGACTCCACTATAGGCTAGTATTTGGCCTTGCCTATCCAACACTAATATCTGTCACCTTTTCCAAATAAATTACTGACACATAGTGTAAAACAACTAATAAGTTAGGCTTTTGCAAGGCTTAAAGAAATAAAATGTCTGTGCCTGAAGTTAGGCAATCTCATAATTAAATAGGCTATTTGTCCCTTTTCAAATATCATATTATATAGGCTATTTACCTAATTACAAATCTCGGCCCATGCCTCAACTCAGGCACAGTGCTTTTCACAGGTAGCCTTGCCCTTGATGGGCTTGTTTTGCAGAAAAAGCTAGGCTGTCATCTGCCATAAATCAGGGCATTGTAAGGGCAATGTCATTTTTAAAGGAATGTTATCAACCGTTATTCTGTAACGCTCTAACCGGTTAACCGGAGTAGAGGCCTTGGAACACTGAAATGAGACCGTAAAAATAATGCTTTGTTTTTTTTTTCTTTTTTCTAAAAGAACTGAAACAAAAATCATTCTGTTTTTAGAGTCAAACGCCATAAAGTCAAAAGTGCACCATGTGGCAAGAGAAGAGACACAATATATACAGTAATAAAAACAAAATAAACATCAAGCAGTTATTCGGCAAGATCTAAAGAAGAGATGGTGGGGAAGGAAATCAAGGGAATACACTCATTTTTTTGAAAGGATGGCAGGTAACAAAGTTAAAGAAATAAAAGCACTCATTTTGGAAGGTTACGGCCAGGAAGAAAAGAGAGAGAGAGAGTGGCTGAGAGTGGACAGACCCTGTGCCACAAGCCTGTCACTCATAAACTGAGGAGGCTTAAATAATGCAGCCACTGGCAACAAAACAGGATCTGGTTGCAGTGTGGGAAGAGGCAACAGAATTGAAGGAATATCGGGGGGTTCCACGGGATCATTCAGAACGATTCTTCTAAGACGCAAGTTGATAAATAATTCACAAGCATGAGACCTGCAGTAGTACCACACGCATGTCTGAGTGGTGAAAGATACTGACATTTATCATACAAAGGCGCACAAACACACTCACACTCACGCAGGTTTATGTGCTTAGGTCATTTATACCATTTCACCTCTGTATTGTCATAACCTCTTAAATTCTAAGTGTGTAAGCCTGTAAGTATTTACCCTCTGGTCTATAAACCAGATAAGCCTGCAGTTCACATGAACACATTTTTACAGACACGCACACGCAGAAGTACTCACTGTACACACACACACATACTGTATTACACACTCACACACACACACACACACGCACACATACACTCACACACACACTCACGCACACACGCACGCACACACGCGCACACATGCGCACACACACACGCACACACAGGCACACACACACACGCACACACAGGCACACACACACACACACACAAAGATTTGTCACAAAAAACACCACACACACACACACACAAAGATTTGTCACAAAAAAACACCAGTGTGCTATTCATAGATTTTTAGTCAATTAGCGACAATGACTCGTCCCCAAATGGCCATTATGGTAGTCTTTCGTCTCAAGGGAGAGCTAGCAAATCCATGCGTGGCTCCATGTGTTGACCCTAGCTCTCCCATAACGGAGCGCTGAAGCTCTGCATATATCAAGTCTACTTGTGCCTCCCTACAAGTTATTCAACCATGCTGGTTTGACATCACAATTGCACTAAAAGCACTTATGGCTGAGCAATGGTCATGTTGCAGTGTTTCCCGCAGAATGCTCTGATATTATGTTGGGAGGACCTCGCTTGGACCATCTACCCCTCTGGAGGAAAATCTATCTGTATCAATCTGATACAGTTTGAGGACAAATTCATGTTATGGTTCTTCATTTATGATTATATGTATGTAGATTTTTGCGTTGTAACATATGATGTGCCTTGGTAATTTAACCATAAACTCACTGGTGGTATAGGTAGGCCTATGAATAGTGAGGATGCCACAAATTATCACATCTACAGTACAAAGTATGGTTAAGGAGTTTAACAGTTCGGAAATGGTCAAGAGGAAACAAATGACTATTAGCCTCGGCTTATACATTGATTTTGCAAAGTTTCTTCAGCTATGAGGTTACTGTAATACAGGGGGGCAGTTGGTGTTCATATGGTTTTGTTTCTTTTAACTTGCATAAAACACTGTCCTGCAGCCTATACACAATGCGGCTTATATGCTGGAAATTACTGTAAGTAAGATATAGATGAGACTCGCAGGTGATCATGAAATCTTGCTGATTTTTGGTAAATGTAAAGACGTTGTCAAACTATTAAAAATCAATTAAAAGGGGAAAAATGATTCATAGTGAAATTTTGCTGTGATTATCACGATTAATTTCTTCCACACAATCAAGCTTTTAATAATGGTGAGGATATAATCATGGAATTAATGTAGCTTTAACAAGGAATTGAATTGAAGCCAATAGATTTCTAATAAATCGGGCGTTGACTGGCTGGAAAGGCATAATTCTCATGCACTAAAAGAAGCAATAACAAGGTTCATGATATTGAAAAGAAATTGGAAATTTGAAAAGTAGACACAGAGGGAGAGAGAAACCAAGTACAGTACATTCAGATGGAAGAGAGGCAGAGAGAAAAAGAGAGAACTGTTGCCCAATGTTTTGGCTGGATGTAGAGTGTTATTTAGCCCCTGCGTTATCTAGCCTCTTGTTAGCAGGTCAAAAGTGATGCCAATGGCTGCTTTAGGTTGTCTAGTCTATTTTGATACCACGGGTCATCAGCCTCACCCATGTATCTGAGCACTATTTTGAGGTGCAGCACAAACTCAGTGCTTAGCGCTTTAAAGAAGGCGCCTCCTATAGAGACATTATTTAGCCTTGATGGGTCTTTCTGGATTGCAACGGAGTGCCACACTGATTCACCAGCTGTGCCGCGGTCTCTCAGAGCAGTTTTTAATCCAAATACAACCCACCTCACGCTGGGACCCACGTCAGGGGGAGAGAGAGAGACCCAGTTTGTGCTCAGCTATTGGGACATAAAACTGCCATTTGCAGGTTAAGTAGTAGCAGTACATGAGGAGGAGTACTGTGGTTAACAAGGGTTAATAAAAAGCAAGCAGTCCACACTGCAGCTAATCCCTCTTCTAAATAGAAATACAGTAACCCTTAGTCACCGGTGCTACTGTACATATTTTCAGGGTAGTCTTTATTAAAGCCGCCAGAGGCTTTTACAGCCAGGAACCATTAAAATTTACATATCAAGAGCACAATTTGCTTTGTTGGGGTTGGCCGCCATCATGGCAAACTGAGCACATTTTATTATTCAAAAACTATAATCCGAATTTGGCTGGGGGAAAAGAAACAAATGGAAAAAAAGAAACATATTTATTATTGCCACACTCTGCCAAGCTGCCAGGTGTTGGACATGCCTTCAAGAGTGGCACTTGGACCTCTGACGAATGACAGGTAGATGAACTCATAGGTGTTTTGGCGTAGGGGGTCCGATTGCCCGTCCAACTCCAGAGTGCCAAAAAGGGCCAGGAGTGGCCAGGGTTATTTTCGCAGACAGGGGGTTGTGAACATTGCTTAAGCCCTGACAGGTTGGACTGGTTGCTGCTGCACCACTAAGCCTGGGATGATGGCTGGCCAGAGGTAAAAATAGAGGTATCTGGTGCACCCTTGAAAAAGAGGGTTCTTAATCTTAGTCCCCACTGGCAAACACTACAAACCAAGCACCAATTAGAATCAAGTGGGTTTTGGCACCACACCTTCGACTAGAATAGTCATCGACGCCAATGAAGAGGCTGCATCATACTACAGTATTGGAGTGCAAGTGAGAGGGCCTATTTGAAGTGCTGCCTTTCAAAAGCATTGAGTTGGGAGATTTAATCTGTTTTTTTTGTGTGAAAGTTTCAGAATAAAAGGTGACTTGGCAAGGACAGATTAAGGATTTCTTTCCCCCACTGTTTTGTTCTATTAAGGGTCCACTAACTGATAACAAAATGAGTAGATACTAGACAGCATTAGAATGCAAAGGCTGCCCACAGAGATTTGGCAAAGGGCCCTCATTTAGTATGTGACAAAGATAGGAATGGCCCACATGGCAGATGACATTTGACACTGGCATTTGACAGATGACATTTCTTATTTCAGTTATGAAGACTAAATCCCAACAGGAAGCTAGCTACCTGCTATGACTATGTGAATGAGGTGGGAGTACTTTGTAAGCACTTCACATCAGCGTTAGTCAGCCGTGTGATTGCGAGGTTCTTAGAACAACTGGCGGAAAGGGTTTGATACATATTAAAAGAACGCCAGATTCCAGTGCCACAAAAACACAAAAAAGCGGGTTATACTGCACAGATCAGCTTTAAAGCTTTGCAGTTCATGTGACGCAATGTCAAGAGGACAAGCCAATGTACAAGTGGAGCCAACTAATAAAAAGGAGACCTCAGGGGTGCTGGATAAAACATGGAAGAAATATCCCGATTGCCATGAAAAATGCAGTTTTAATACCCAACTAGACCAGCGGGGTGTACAGTTCGGTTAGTGAGCTATGTCTGGGATGCTGCTGAAAATTAATGGGTCTTTCGACGAGCAGATCCTGCGTGGAAATTTCCCATTAGTGAAGATGACGAGATGATGAGCAAGCTTCTGATTGCCACTGGCTGATAAAAGATAAAGATGGATGGACACAGTGACCTGATTAAGCGTCCGCTCGCCTGAGGAAGACGGTTGAGGACTGGAGGCTTTTTCTTTCTCTCTCCCCCCTAATACCTGTTCTGCTTCACAGCCACGCAGGTATACAGCTGCAGCTCAGTGACAAACACCAATGAAGCACGATCTGCATTATCTCTCTCAGGCACAAAATGAAGGCAGTGGCAGTGCATGCATTGCAGCAGCACAAGAAAGAATGTGTTTTCCTGAAATTGTGACACTGAAATAGATCGTCTGACGGCAAGAGCCAAGCTTCTGAAACACATCAGTGTATGGATTTTTATCTGGTAGATATATGGTGTCTTGAAACCACCTGGCAAGCTCAGAGCCGAGCCGTGTAGGGTCACAAGCTGCCACAGTGGTCCCAAAAAGCCAATAATTTGCACTGCCATTTTGGAAATGCTAGATCTATCGGGATGAGGAATGATAAAGCCTTGTGTGGGAGATACGCTATTCCATTCCAAATCATGAGGGGCGGGACACCAGTCGTATCATTCAGCGTGTAGGGCACGAACAAACAAGAGAAAGGTGAATGAATTTCCGCACACATTTACAAGTGATGAAGGCGGAACACTCACTGCGTGTGGGGACAACTCTCTTTCTTTTTTGTTGCTTTGCTGTCAGGCCTGCAGTCCACAAAACTCCAGTAAATTTGAAATATTTCAGGAGCGGCTGTGCTTATGATCCATCGGCCTCTCGTGAAAGCCAACAAGGTGACACAGCAGCGAAACAAACAACCAAACAAAACGTCAAGAGGAACCACAGAAGACTTTTCTCTCATCCCTCGGACACTCCTACTCAATAATTCCCACACAACACAACACAACGTAAGGCTGGTGTTTGTGGCCTGCATGTTCCCACAGTGCTAATCCCCCCCCCCCCACCCCCAAGTGCAGACACTTTACATTGGAGAGAAGCCAAGGAGGTGTCAACCGCTCACTCAAACCGCCTCAGGGACTCTTGGGACCTGCCACCGCGGAGTGTACATTTGTTATCACACTGAATCGAGGGCACACGCATACACCGCTCAAAGAGAGAGAAAGAGAGACAGAGAGAGAGAGAGAGAGAGGGAGAGAAAGAAATAGAGAGAGTACACAGCTGCTATGGCTGTTTGGCAACAACAGTTGTTTAGGGCAAAGTCAGTGGCACTGTTCTTCCTCGAAAGCCAGCATGGAAAATGTAGTATATCATATGTAACGCTCCTCAATACAGAGCGAGGTAGCACTAAGCACACATCCACTGGCTTCCAAGGCTTTTTCTGTTATCTGTTAGCTACCATATATTTCCTACCTACTCAATCCAACGACAACAGTCAACAGCATCGTTTATTGTGTAGGTGTTTCATTGTGCACAAACACAGATGCCTGTCTATCAAACATCAGTGACAGATTGCCTGCTGGTTTATGAAAATTAATTATAATGCACGGAGAGATGAGTTTCAGTTAGTGTCTGAGGAACCATTGTGCTTTGTTGACGAGAGGAGTTGGCCAAAGCAGGTTTCATGGGCAGGTAGACTTGCAGTGATTCATATCATCATTCGACTGTAAGGGACAGCTACGGCACATGAGTTATGGACCCGGAGCAATACTCACTGAGGCTGGGAAAACAACAGCTTCAACCACCTCTCAGAGGCTTATAGCTGGCTGGCTGGCTGGCTGCATGCTGTAATATCAGTGGGCATGACAATGCATGATGCCTTTGAAAAGAACGAAGCAGACATGGAAGAGCATATGCACGCACTCACACACACACACACAAACACACACACACGCACACACGTAGACCTAAGCATATGCATGCCGCGCGCGCGCGCGCACACACACACACACACACACACACACACACACACACACACACACACACCAACAGTCAACCAACAGTACGTCCATTTAAATAACAACTGTAAATGGATTAAATGAATCACAGTGCCGCTGTATGTCAGTTGTGTGAGAATTGAGCTCCCCCTGGCTTGCTGCTGCAGGCAGAGAGAGAGACACACAGGCTGAGATGGAAGCTGAAATCAGTAGCCTACTATAACACAGAAGTCCGACACCCCTCTATTCCGAAGTCAGCATCATGCTGCACGTTAGATTAAGCCAAAAACAACATGGGATCACCATGCCCTTTGTGAACCCATCAAAAACAGTCCTTTGAGGAAGTCTATCCCAAGGTAGATTCGAGGCTCAGATGGATTCATAGCATAGCCTACATTACCTGTTTTGATTAGACATATCATAAATTGTCAAAAGGGCATCACACAGTAGGGGCCATCTTCGCAACAGTGTATTGATAAATTGTTAACATTAAATGAGTAGCCTACGCTATTAATTAATACGGCCGTGTCAAATGTATAGGCTACCGGCAAGACCCATAATGACACTGCTGATGCTATTCAGTTGAGTAGGCTATATTATCATATGTGCTTTTAATAGACTAATTATCGGTTGGAAATCATATGTTTACAATGACATATTGCTCAACATTAAACACTGTAGGCTAGTTAATAAGGAATATTACATCTAGTCTAGTTTGCCAAGTTTCCAATGCGTTGTTCAACGGATTTCTCACGGGGCTTTCACTGTAAGTGATCATATTTTATAGTAGGCTAAACCTTTATGGACTGATGGCCAGAGCAGTTTGTGCCCCCATCTATTTGACAATTCACAGACATAGCATGTCAGGCACATTTGTCATTTGCAAGAAAGCAAATCCAACCCAAGAGAAAATCGATATTACAACCTGTATAAACACTCATTCTTTTTTTTCTCACGTTGCGAACACACCTCGAACATGGAATGTTATACGCTACATAGCTGCACCTTTGGTTAAAATACTGCTCGCCGGCAAAAAAACATTGTTACACTACTTCTTACATATTTCGAAAACGACAAAAAGCAATATTTTTGTGTATTGTGCACATGGTAATTGCCCACCTAGATGGACAGTCGGCACACGAACGAGTAGCCCAGTCTAGTTTATTCACTTGTCGTGTACACTTCTGTCACCTGCCCTCAAGATGAATGTAACATGTAACATAGAAGTAGCCTAATTAAGGCGCGAAAAGGCACGGGACAAATGCGTTCACGAGGCATTGCAGAAGTCAAACGGTAACATACACACATTCGAAGGAAACGTCGTATATTTCAGATGTGTTATCGTTTAAGATGGACCATGACCTTTTTAGAATAGGTACTGCTATAACACTCTATATTTAAATGCCACATAGTTATCTTATCACAAAGCACGGCTTTCCAGGTGTGAGTGTAGCGTTACGCATGTGAGGTAAAGACAGCAACAAAATGAGAAATAATTCATTTCAACACATGTGGGCTATGTACGTCGGCATCCTGAAACAACTGTTACCTTTCCGATTTGCTGCCATAACAGGTTAGTCCCATTCCATTTCGTCCAGACAGGCTCAGTTATTAAAACCATGTAAATCCCTTAGCCTTAATTTCTATTTTTTTTGTATTATCCCTCTTGGTGGGCAGACGCGAGTCGTAGGCTACATCTAGCGACCTAGCTCCGTCAGATATCTAGTGATTTTGAGACGCGGCAACGAAATAGAGCAAGTGGCACTTCGTGAAAGAAGTGAGAGGGCATGTATTCAAGCGATATGCTCTCTTCCAGAGAGCCACGGATAAACCGCAAATCTTGCTGTTGCGGAGACAGGCTCCCATACTCGCTATATCAGCATCTCTGGAATATACCAAGGGGTTGTGGCAAAGGGGGTGTGGCAGCGGAGACAGCGACTGAATGTATATTTCTAACCGGCTTGGATGATGCGGGTAAAACTCAGCAAATTGACGGTAGCCTAACACAGACTAACAAAAATACTCATCAACATTGAATAAGAGAACACACTTAGACCTATCATATGTTCAGAAGCAGATAGCCTAGTTGATAATGTTCCATGGAAACATCCAAACATTTTTCTTCTGCTGGTCCGTGAGTAGGTTACCTCCAGCTGTGTGCGATGTGAATTCTTCTCCTATCCCGTAATTAGAAAGACTATTAGAAATACTCAGGAAGAGGCCCACGCTCATTTTATTGTCTTAACTGAAAAACATTGAAGTCAGTTATAATGTAATTAATAATGGTGTAAAGCGGTCCTTAAAGTGTCATTTGTGTAGGCCTATTTGTAGGCTATAGGCTACTCTAACCAATAGGCTTGAGGATGATAATCTACCACTTTAGCAGGCTATAGCCTCAGAAAATCTAATGTTGTGATCTGTAGCTCTTAGACCTAAAACATGCTTTATCCTGACCTACAGATTATGTCAGTATTACTGTCACTTGAGAGTATCCTACTAAACCATAGTTCTCCATAGTCCAAGGCTCCAAGCAGTCCAGTCATTTCCAAAAAGAGTCTACACGTGTAAAACTTATTCTTGACACCATTGGTATAGGCCTACTGAAAACTACACTTTATATTTTTTGGTCAGAGTCAAGGTTATCGGCAGACATGACTCATGCGTGAGGGAAAACCCTGAAAAATACATGAAACTTTAAAAAAAGAGAAAAAATATCAACCGCTGAAACAGAGTTGACGATATCCCCAAAGCTCTGGTTTGAGCTGCTTGCAAATTATTCTAACAGCTGTTCAAGTACAACCACTAAACCTCAGAAGTTCTCTCAAAGCAACAAGAGAGCATCTATTTTTTATGGAACTTCTCTCAGGCATATTTCAGCTGTTTCATTGTAGACCTAGAAATATGTCTGAAGGAAGGCATATGAAGTCATTGACTGAAATGAAAAGAAACTGTATATCTCTCTCTTACCCCAAAGTGGATCTGGAGATTCAAAGGAGTTCTTTTGTCTATCATTATATCTTTAAAGTCACTCTATGCAACAATTTGCCACTTTTTGAGCAGCTGTGGTTTTTGAATTTGTAAGGGACATATGAGTATGCCTGTTGCCAATCCAGCAAACTGGCCAGTTTGTAGTTTTGCTGTTTGGATGGGATTGCCCTTTGCAATATTGAAGAGCCTTCATAATTCATCACCTTAACTGCCACAAAATAACTCTAAGCAGGCTTTATCACACACAGCTGGAATGTTGGCGGTGTTCGCAAGGTTTTTGCATACTTTAAAGGCAGACAGTTAGACAAAGTTGACGAAAAACTAGAGTTGTCATGACTGATGTTAGACATTATGGCACAGGGCATTGCTCTCTACAGATTTTGGTTAGTTTGGTGGGTTTGTTTGTTTGTATTCTCCCAGATGGTATACTCACATAGTTTTGGCTGAAATGGAAAACAAATCATATGTTTGACTGTGAAATCCTTAAAGCAAAACTGTGTTCCAGACACCAAATTCCACCAATATAGGTGATCAGACATGAAAAGACATTCACATTAATTATTGGGCCATGGCAACATGCTGGTGTTTACGAGTCAAATCTCTCACCAAGCATTTTGGAGACACTGTGAAAACCCTCAGGGAGCTGTTTGTTGACAGCGAGAAACTGGAATAGATTATTGAGTGGAATGTGATATTTTATGGGAATCAATTTGAAGATGCCAAAAGGCAGACCCTGTGTGGCTGTGTGGCATTAATAATCATTTTATTTTTTTTAAATACGCACTATAGTCAGAGACAAGTTGTCATAGCAGTTTGGGTAAAAGAAATACTGATAAAATTTAGATGTGTATTGATTCATTACACCCACAGTTCAAACTATTAATCATGTGAGGGTTCGGCAAAGCAACAAATGAAAATCAAATCAAACTCCCAAAATGATCAAAGACACGCTGAAGAGGCAGAAACCCTCCCAGTGGTAGACAGATATGATGAGTGCACTCTTGAGGATAATTTTTTTTCTTCATATAGGCTATATTCCATGCGGTTCCATTGATCTTTCTCTGTCTCTCTCTCTCTCTCTCTCTCTCTCTCTCTCTCTCTCTCTCTCTCTCTCTCTCTCTGAGAATGTTAAACTGGCTTGTTTGGGATGCACTTCCTAGTTCACACAGCATAATATGAGCACCACAACAAAAGACCCACTGAGTCTTTCTATTCATTTGAATTTTTTTGTTGTTGCGCTTTTCCTCGCCATCCATTAAAAATCACCCTGAGAAGCTATTCATGTCTATCAGTAGAAATCTCAAATAAAACCAAAAACACATTTACAATTTATGTGTTATTGGGCAGCGCTGCTGAAACTCCTCATCTTGCCAGCATACTGTAACGTTAGCTCACACACTCTGTCAGAATTACACTCACTACCTGTTTACAATGTCAGTGAGCGTGAAACATTTCACTCATTTCCTTTGATTCCATCTCCTCCCCGGCGCCAGCTTGCTTGTTTGAAAAAGGAAATAATTGATTAACAAGTAATCAATTTGCCCGTGGTAGACTGTGGTTACCCAGCAGGAGCCCCTAATGGGAAGCTCAGTGGCTTAAAGGACAGTTCAAACCCACAATTACCTGCCTCAGTTGTTCCCCTATTTTCTAAGTCAACAACTCTACTGCTGGCTTGCTGGCTCGCTGGTCGTATAGCAACCTGAGGTTACAGTCTCCAGCAATGGGGCAGCAGCAGCAGCAGCAGCAGTAGTAGCAGCACTGGACCTCTGGCTGAGACTGCTGCAGTGAGTGACAATTTTTCCTAATTTTTGGAGAATGTATTGTCTGTGTGCAGACCAGTATGCCGCTGCAACCTTAAAGAGGAACTATGCAGGATTGGCGATTTCATCTCTGGTTTCGGTTTCGTTGTTCGTTTTCGCTCGTTTTATGCTTGCATTTTCTCTGCAGAGCTTCCCCGACAGCTTTAGCGTGTATATTTATACATGTATAGGCTATATTTAAATATATAAATTGCAAGCGTGGTTCCTCGTCTCCAGATGTAAACAAAGAGCGATCGTTCATAATCATATTATTGTTGCATTTTTTTGTTTGTTTGTTCATTTAATATGGCATTCATATTGCAATGATATCCAGTTGGCATGGTGATATTAGATCTTTTGCCCTAATAGTTCACAATTATATTAGCTGCCACATCAGCTGTTCAGATGTTTTAATTTGATGTTAATGTGATAGTTATGAGCGCCATAACACTAAAATAATAAAGTAGATGTGTCCCTATCAGAATTGAATGCCACACAGGATTCTGCCAAGATATTGCTGAAAAAAAAATAATTCGGCTGCTAATCAAAAAGCAATTCATGCATAAACCAAGTTACGCTATTAGTGTGCTTTCTGACGAGCCGCTGTCGTCCAAATGCTCATCATTCTTAAATGCGAAGAGCCCGGGGCGCCAGTGAGTTCTGTAAGTGTTGTGCCCTACAGTCTCTGAGTACCCCTGGCTATGTGCTGCTCGTGGCACTGCAGATGGCAATGGCAGGGGACCAGCTTGGCAAACAAACAGTGCCAATGAAAGGAGGAGGCATTGGACTGGGATTTATGGAAGTCCCATCGTAGTTGAACAGGAATATATATATATATATATATATATATATATATGTATAGATAGATGGATAGATAGATATAGACATAGATACAGTATATATACTCTATATATATACTGTATGTGTGTGTGTGTGTGTGTGTGTGTGTGTGTGTGTTTATATAGTGTCTCTCTCTCTCTCTCTCTCTATATATATATATATACTGTATATACTGTATGTATATTTACTGTATATAAAGCCATGCTCTCTGCTAGAGGTTAGTGAATGAATTTGAGGATGGCTGGAGATTAATGATCATTTAATTATGTACAGGTTAAGGTGAAAAAGTCGCTACTAAAACTCAAACTTTGGCTCATTACATAAACTGGAATTGCAAGCTCTGAATGTGTTGTAGCATGTTTCCTGTTGGTTTAATCTTTCCCAGGATCTGGTCTGGTTAGACAGATGCGTACTGGAGGTGGTGCTTATTGAAGACATCAGTCACTCGTGCTGTAGATCATTTCAGTTGTGATGTACAGTGCAGTGTAGGCTACAAGTACATTGGAGTGAAACATTGCATGTGAAATAAGATGGAAATACTGGTTTGTTGCAGGTGATTTGTTCACACATTATTGATTTACAGTACACAACCAGTCACTTGTTGCTAGTCAACATGACATGACAGGGAAAAAAACACATTAAATAATACATAACCTCACAACTGCTAGAACATACAACTTTCTTAGTGTTTGTTCTGAGTGACTTGTGTCTGTTTTAGATTTTTGAAAGTCACTTGAATAATCAATCAATAGTCTCTTGAATGAATAATACACAGTAATACAAAGTATGGCTTATACACAATAATACAAAGTATGGCTTATAGCACTTGACAGGACTTTTTAAATGCATGTTAATCCGTCCCCTTAGGCGGAAAGCAAGCAGATAATACCACTAGACAACACTTTAGGCCAATGGATAACATTCAAGGAGTAAGCAAGTGTGTGAATTAGGAGAAATAATATTGACATCAGGACATGTGTGCCTTTTCAATGTGCATTTTAAATGCAATATATATATATATATCTTTTGTATATAGTAATCCAACTGAAGTGCATCCTTTATGACATCAAACACTAACATTGTTATCTTTACCCCTGTTTTAGCCTCTTAAAGGGCTCTGCTATTACCATTTGCTCTGACTGATTTTCTTGTTGTTTTTGGTGTTGTACACCTCTTAAGTGAAATGAACTGCTTTCACTGCTTTCAGGAAATGCTCCTGAAAGCAGTGAAACAGCCTTTTGCAGTGCAATGTTTCGACATCGCATTCATCAAGTTGTGTAAGAATGTGACTTATAAATTCGAGGATGGGTTAAGAGTTAATACTCTTTCCATAACACTAAAATGAATGGGTTCTTATGCAGGAGAACAGCCAGTTTTATATGACTCCAATGCTACATTTCAGAGCATTCTTATTGATTTACAAGACCCAATTTAGGCACTGCAAAGTAATGATTCTCTCCTCTTTCTGTTTTGCCTCAGTCGGGTCTTCTTAAGGACATGGATATTTTTTTTACATTTTTTTGCTGGTAAAGAACATAGTCTACATAACTCCAAAATAGAAAGGACATCTTATCATTAATGATGACGGAGTTTATCCCTATCTTCATCGCCATCATCATTCTCATCATCATCATCATCATCATTACTCAAAAGAATCCCAGTCCTGAGTTTGTGTCTCTAAAGCCCCATTATCAGATTTGGGTGTCTGATCCAGACTGCAGCTGTAGCCAGTGAGAGAGTGTAATTTCCCTCTCCCATTACCCCTTAAAACCCTGCTAACGCCTGGTTCAATAATGAGCAATATCCTTTAAAGGGCATGACATTCATAAATTTCATATCAAACACACATGCATAAATTGCAGGGAAGGAGGGGAAAAGGCAATATTTTTAACCATCTCAGTGACATTCAGTCCTCTACAGTACCAAGTGAAGTGAGTGAGTGTTAGGGTATAGAGTATTCTTCTAGAATATCCTTCTCTATATTCTCCCTATGGTTGCAGCACCTCTGTCAAAAAAAGAACAAAAACAAATAAACAGCCAGGCCCTTTAACCAGACCAGATGTCCATCCCTTACTTTTGTTTTGTTCTCTTGTTTTGTTTTTATCTTTTATATACATTTTTTTTGTTTTCTCATTTGAATCCTCTGTCACCTCATCCGTGAGAGAAAAAAAAGTTTCCCCACATTTGTGTGTGTGTGTGTGTGTGTGTGTGTGTGTTTCTCCCCAAAGAAAATTACCTTGCAGATCAAAGTGTTTGTGTTGCAGTGTGGGGGCTGTGCAGTCCTGTGTTGGAGCGCTTTTATTTCTCTGTGCTAAAAGACCTCATAAGTGTCACCTTTGGGGATGGGCATCGCAGTCCTTTTATCAGTTCCCTCGCCTTGCTTTCACAAGTGTAGTTACCTGTGACAGCGACACACACACTCACACACACACACACACACACACACACACACAAGTGTAGTTACCTGTGACAGCTTGCTTTTTCAAATGCATCTTATTGAATTTCAAAAGACAGGGACCTCCATGCTCTGCAGCAGCACGGCTGCTCACATCAACCTGACAGTGTTGCCCAAATATTATTTTCTCCGGGTTTTCATCAGCCAGAATATTCTGGCAGCCATATACCCCTTCCATGCTTCCTTGCTGTTTCTTTTTTGTTTTTTTCCTGTGTGTGTGGGGGGAAGCGGGGCGGGGGCGTTGTGTTGTGTGTGTGGGGGGGGGGGCTAATATTTTATGTATGCTAAAGCAACCCACACTCGGGTCTCAAGGGGAGCACCAATTGCTTGCATTTATGAGCAGTTTCTTGTTGCGTGTTCGGTTCGCCTTGCTTTTGTGCCGTCTGCCATTCGCTCTAAACTTTGGGTACTTCTGCGTCTTACCATCTCAGTGCAATTACCTGACCAGGAATGGTTCATTATGTAAATACTGCATTTATATGAAAAAAGTAAAACAGTCGAGAGGCAGAGAGAGCGAGAAAGAAAGAAAGAGAGAGAGTTATAGCAAGTCAGAAACGAGATTGCACAGCTACTCCCTTAAGGCTACCAGCGTTTTGTTTGATAGCGAGGGGGTAGGGCGATGTGGGGGTCAGAGTGAAAGATGTTGCAATGGCAATACCTACAAGCCGTTTGTCAGAAGAAAAGAATATTAAACTAAATTAATTTACATTTGTTTGAAGTGTCATTACTAATTCATGCCAATTAAGATGTACTTGGGAAGCCTTTACCCCCCCCCCCCCCCCCCGAAAATAGTCTCCCCAGCTTGAAATCATGGTGGGAGTGTTTTCGCGTCGTTGTTGCCTTTTGGCTTTAGTGGTGCTTATTTACCCAGACCAGACCTTTTGTGCCTGTAACCTTATCTTATTTAATCAGTTGGAGTGGTGTGGGTTTTTCTCTGTTTAATCACTGCTGCCAGTCACTGTCGGCTCAATTATGATCTTGTTTACCCAACAACATGCTAACCCTTGATAACAGCATATGTTCGAGCCGTTGGCCAGCCATTAGCACAGAGCAAATATGACTGAGCATCAGCGAAAAGTGCGCCTTTTTTTATTCGCCATGTGTTTTTGTGTAGGTGTGTGTGGGCACGGCAGCCGTAGGTGATGTATGCCTGCGAGCGGACTGGGGGAACAGGGGCAGGTGTGTCCTAACTGCCCAACAGGGTACACACCTGTGGATCATTAAACGCGTCAGCATAATCTGCAGCTCTGGCCACCGACCAGCGTTTTTGTGACGGGGAGCGCGGGAGTACCACGGGGGACAGAATGGAACTGTGATAAACACTTTCGGGTGTATGGGGACCTGCTCAGGAAGAAAGCAAAGAGCGGAGGAGGTAGAAGAGAGAATAAAAGGAGACGACAAGTGTTTCTCCTGTACTGAGCTGATTTGAAACGTCAGGGACGGAATTAGTAATTAAACCGGTGACGATTCGAGTCACCGGGTGCTGCTGTAGCCAGATTCACCTCGACAATGATTAATATCCTGCCCTGCGATTTTAGCCGCGCCGCCGAGCCATCAAATCTTGCACTGACACACATGAACACACACCTGGCCGGCTTGCCGCTCAATCTGCAAGGACAACCTTACTGTAACTAACCATTTGAAATAACACAGTCAATTAATTTGGATAATAGAACCCAGTGCATAATTGCATTGGCAGGGCTGTAGACTTTCGCTATAGGGCCACGGGATAGGGCTCGTCTAACTGTGGGCAGTTAGTTATCCTACAGCAACTTTATTTGTGCACAGGTCCATGGGCAGAAACAACTCAGAGGGCCATTATGGTCTTTTTCTCCATATTAAAGCAGAACTCTTAATTCCTCTCCATGTCATGTGGGTGGCAAGGCCAGCTTTCAACAGTTCCCTATGAGTCCATAGAGAGAGTGCCAGCGTGCAGCACAATGTCTCTTACCACCCACCGCCAGTGTGAAATGCAGTCCCGAGCACATTCGATCCTGTCCTTGTTGTTTCTTTAGCGGGAGTCGCGGCAGAAACAAGCAACATCACTATTATGTTATTGCTGAGAGAGAAGGTCAGAGTTAAAGGGAATCGAGACTCTTGGTGGGGTCTTTGTCGTGGGACACCTGCTGTCTTTGCTAAGGGTTGCTTTATAATGCAGCCATAGGCAGAGGCAAATGTGTGTGACACTTTTACACACACACACACACACAAAGGCACTTTTAAATCAAGCAAAGCACTCGGCAATAAAGCTGAGCTTGTGCAGGGAGCTGTCCGTGGTGCTGAAGTGTTCTAACACAGAGGCCCTCAATGCAAACAGAGGTATTGTCGCCATGCACACACACACACACACCAAAGCTGTGATTATGCTCCCATTCTTTCGCGGGCGGGGGGGGGGGGGGGGGGGGGGGGGCAATTTCCCCCTCTTGACTTGGCCACAGCCTAGAGCCAGCACTGTGATTTGACCAGCGGCAGGCACACCAAGACACCATCTCTATTTACTAGCAGAGGCACACCAGAGAATTCCCAGCCTCCAGCCCAGCACACACACAGCAGCATAGCATAGCACTGCACTGCACTAGTCACTTGCTCACAACTAGAAAAGCACTCAGAGAGCGCAGAACTCCGCCTGCATTGTTCTTCTTAGGTTGTCATACATTTGAACCTAAACTATTCAGATCGCCACCACGTGGCCATACCATGCCATTACACCGCTAAGCGAAAAACAGAAACGCCTCCAGAATCTCAACGGTGATATGGATCACACACAACATTAAATCGTTTCTTCCTTGGGGCATTTCTGACCTTCCCTGAAAATTTTATCGAAATCCATCCATCACTTTTTGAGTTATCTTGCTAACAAACAGACAGACGGACAGACAGACAGACAGACAAACAAACAAACAAACCCTGATGAAAACATAACCTAGAGGTAATGCACTTCTGTTTGTATCAGGTACAGCTGTATGAATGCCTGAAAACCCCAGGATGGAGGCTATCTCAAGGCTCAAGACGGATAGGAGAAAGGGTTTATTTGTGTGCATTTGTTTGCGGCCTTACATGTTTTCTCACCATGTTTACCTCGTCACAAGTACAGTTATTGACTCTTTTTTTATTGCATCAAAACACTAAAACACGCAGAGGTAAATATTATATCACATGTCTAGCAATATTTTATATGTGGGTCTGTCCCACTGTTAGCTTTGGATTTTGGCTGTTTAAGCGAGCTCCAATTCTGCACAAAAGAGCCCCACAGCTGCCATTTGTATTTTGTGAAGTCTCTGCACGGTCTGTTACAGTCGTGGGGGCCCCACAACAGGATTGTGCGGCGTGAACCTCATGCATTGTGAAAGGCAGGTAGCGTGTGCTTCCAAACAGGGAGACTCTCGAGTGGTGTGTGCTGGTGGTGTTCAAGCAGACACAGTGGGTGCAATTTTCTATTTGCTTTTAAAATGAAGCCAGAAGCCCACGGTTGGTGCTCCACTTTTCTTTCCTCTCATTTTGTGTGTGTGTGTGTGTGTGTGTTAGTAGTGGTGGTGGTGGTGGTAGTGGCTTTTGCTTGCAATCTCTGTGCTATGAGACGGGCTGGTAGCCCGACTCTCCGCATGAAGGTCCTGTGTGCTCTCCAGAGGTATGGACCCAAACGTGCAGAACTAAACTCAAAGCGTACAACTGCCTCACACTTGTTAAGGTGTACTTCTGCTGGAATGGACTGGATTATTTTGTTTTGATTGTGTGTTTGTTTCTTTTTTTTCCCCACAAATGGAGCTTCACAGCTGTTTCAAAGTGAAAAAAAAATGCACTTAGCTAGATATGGATGTCTGTACACTCTTTATGTTTTTGTTCCACTTGCATTTGAATGGACACACATAATGCTCAAACTGCCTAAATGTAGCGGTGTCCTTGACATAAGGCAGCAATTTCAAACCATTCGCTGTGGCAAATACATTTCAACCATGATTGATGCAAAAATAAAAACAGATTTTTCTTTTCCTCTATTTAATTCATGCATATATTCTCACACTCTCTCACTCATCTCAATGGTAATTCACCAGTTCATACTGCTATAGCCTTCTTCTCTAACAGCTACAGTGGCTCTCTGGTGTTTATTTTTTGCTCGGTCTCCGCTCTAGCCACTATCCAAATCAAAGCCTGTGCATTAGCAGGCATGCTAATTCGGGGGCTAGGGTAGCAGGGGGAGGTGTTAATCCATTTACAAATGTAACCTTATGTCGTCCCCTGCTGTGGGGCTAAAGACCATTGATGAATGGCGCTCATCTCCATATGACCGAAAGTGGACAGGACTGTAGGAGCATGCAGATTGCAGCTGCTGGGCCATGCCAAGCAAATAAATATATCTTTTAAAAAGACAAACAGTAGAGAAAGAATTAATGATATGAGAGAACAAGCACACATTCACACATGCACATACTGTACACACAGACAGACAGACAGACAGACAGACAGACACACACACACACACACACACACTTTCTATCTCTCTCTCTCTTTGTCGTTCTATCTCTTTCTTTCTCTCTTACACACACACACACACACACACACACACACACACACACAGACACACACACAGACACACGCTAACAAATTGTATCCTTGGAGCAAAAGACAACTGTTGACTCCACATGCCACAGTGCTAGTTGGATGTCTCCATCGAAGAGCAGGTGATTAGAAAAAGGGGGGAGAGAGACCTGCCGCTGCTTTACATAATTGAGCGAATAAATAATTTTTTGCTTCCAGTGGATAGTACACTTTTTAACCACTCTCTGCCAAGCCCAGTGTCAGGCTGAATTTAATTAATTTTTAATTAGGAGGGAAAATTGCAAGCCAATTCCGTTGGGATGTTCGGGACATCTGTGCTTCACAGATAACATTCTTAAATACCCGGAGCGGGGAATGCTTAAAGGGCATCATATCTCACATATTTAAGGAGTACACACACAGCCCTCCGCTGCCGGGACACCACGCAATCCGGAGCAACAAGGGTTCGTGCTGTAGAAGCCCAATAGTACTACTTGGCTCCAGTGACACGGGGGTTAGTGTGTGTGTGTGTGTGTGTGTGTGTGTGTGTGTGGGTGGGTGGGTTAAGATCATATGTATGTGCATTGTGCATGTGGCCTTGGAGCGCAGAGGAGCCATCTTCATCATGACTGGACTTCTCTGCTCAGGGGAGGCATTTGTGTTGTGAACTATCAACACACACACACACACACACACACACACACACACACACAACCCCTTAGCCTACTTTCTTTGAAGTGGAAATCGATGGGGGAAAAAAAAAATGAAATTTACACGTGAGCATTCATCATACCCAGAATCTGTGGTTACGTCTAAAATGGGATACTGTAAATTGAGATCAATTGAAGGAGCCCTCAGCAGCCATAATGAGAACCATGCAGTTGTCTCAGGAGAGGAGTGCGGGTGGTCTGCGGAACCACAAGGTTTGAGTTACCCCTGTTGGGAACGGTTTAGTGGGCATCATATGCTAATGAAGTGGTGACTCATGTATAACTAGCTAATTTACAGCACAAGGCTGTAGTTTTTTTTTTTATCAATCAAACACATATGAATAACATGAATAGATTAAATGTTATTACTGATTATTATACGGCTCTTCGGAGTGCTGCAGAAAGTTCCACTCACATGAATGGGCCTTCCCAACATAGTTAAAACTATTTAATGGCCGCTGCAAAGTATGATGGCCGCCATCGATGGCAATGGGTTTGGTGCTTTTGATTCATATCTTTCGTATCATTCCACAAGTAGTCCATAGACATAGGAGCATTTTGTAACAGCATCTGCTGTTATATTCTGCTCCTTGCTCTACATCTTCCCTCCGACACTGAATATATTGTTTGCTCAATAATAACAACTTCAACACACACATAAATACTTCTGATACACTAATTATATTGACAATAGCGGCAGGTTCAAACACGCCTGGCTCCACTGGAAACAAACAAGCACACAGAGAGCCTTTTGAGCATGTACTGTAGCCTATTCACTTATTGGAATGGAATGTCTTTGAAAGTTGAAATCAGCAAGTAAGATGTTAAAATAATGTCCGCCTAGCCTGGCTAGCACCTACCACTTCTGAGACGTGGTCTGGCAACCAAACATTCATTGTCTCGTATTTGAAAAAAAAATGCCCAGATCCGTTCATTGGGTGCCACGGATGTCTATCAAATGCATCTGTGCATAGCTCATCATCGTTTTGATTTCTCCCCTGTTCTGTGATTGGTTCCCTATCAAAAAATAGGGCGGTAGTTCCCATGCTGCCTTAGCAGCATGAATCAAATCGCGCCCCAGGCAGCATGGGAACACCCAGGCTAATGTCCGCCAGTAATTCTTCGAAAATAAGCCCCCTCAGGACAAAGCTAGACCCCTCCGCAGGCGCGTCAGGGTTCAGCTCGTCCCATTGGGACTTATCTCCATAATTACCAGCCAATTACCTTACATATGAAATACAATGGATGTATGGTGAGTTGACATTGTAAGAATACACATACTAGTAAACTCTCACATCATATTCCTGTGCCAAAGGTGAAACAAATCGAATTGTTGATGTCAGATGTTGACTTGATTCTAGAGAATTTGGAATCAATGTTTCTTGTAGAAGTTGACCTGAGAATACTTTTTTCCTCTTTATCTTGATACAGCATTTTCACTGTTCCATTGGGTTTGAAGGAAGCTGTGAAGAATGCTATTGTAAGCAATAATCTTCAATATTAACAACCTACCTATAAAGTTTTTTGTGATCAAAGCATTCTCAGACTTTAACCAAATAAACAGTGAATATTTAGTAGACAATACAGGCTTAATAAAAAGTTAATACTTACAACATACTAAAAAAAAAGAGGTACATAAACAGTCACACTCATATGGCAATATCACTAAGCCAATTTGTTCCCATAAAAGTTTTACCTTCATAATCATAAATGGTCACATAACTGCAAGGATGTCCCTTTCCTGTATCAAGACAGAAACCAGTTTTGCTCTAAGCAGTTGTGAATTCTTTTTGCCAGGAGTATGGGGGGTAGCTTCACTTACTATTATTTAGTGTGGCATCGTCTGCTGCAAATCTCTTTTATTATCTACTTCATTGCTTCGACTTCCATTTGCACCGACTGTACAGCCTGCTGGCAAGAGAGGCTAGCTGCATGAGGACCGGCTCGCTTTGGATCGGCTCCGACTGGTTCCACTGCAGATCATAGAGGCATTCACCCTACTGTGAACCGCCATCTGCAGAACTAAAAGCTCTCTCGGAATTGCATTACTGTACATCAAAAGCCTCTGGAAGTCTTAAATAACGCTTTCATTTACTTAGCTATTCCACCTTTTTTAAGCCAGTCTCACTTTAAGGGTAGGTGTGGGAACTAAACTTGTGCCACTATAGCAATATTCAGCTATTGCAGTAAAGAACGCCACAACAAATATAGTTTTACCATCCGGATACAAAGAGCCCAACAAGTTACAGCTACTGGAAATTTCAGCCATTCCAGCAACCAGACACCTTTCATCAAGCACCAAGACACTGACCAATACAAGGGCCCGAGTGCAGACTAGTCTCTCTTTGTTGATGCCGAGCGAGCCAGTGCATTTCTGCAGGATGAAGCTCTAATGACAGCGCGGTCTTCCCTGGCATGCAGACAGAGGAGCTGTCACCCCCCTCCCTAATCAAAAGGTATGGCTGGCCCCCGTGTCCAGGATTGTGACGCGGCAGCGGTGCTTTCAGACTCACGGCGACCTCGTTAGCAGGTTTCCTCACGGAGCAGACACTTTGATGAATACGGCGGCGTTGTCACATTAGGCTCAGCAGGTTTGTTATTTGTCAAGCCAAAGAATATGCATAGAAGCGTGCGTCGGCACTCTGCTGTGTGTGTGTGTGTGTGGGAGTGTGTGTGTGTGTGTGTGTGTGTGTCTGTGTGTGTGTTTGTGTGTGTGTGTGTGTGTGTGTGTGTAGCCGGGATGGCTTGGTTGCCGCAGCAGAAAAGGCGCTTCACAGTCCCCCATATAATGCCAGGCCCTTTTACTACAGACAGGCACAGCAACACACGAGGTGAAATTTATTAGGCCGGCTCAGTCAATCATTCTCTTTTATGGCCACTGTTGCCCGTGCTGATCCCAACAAATAATGTGTTTTATTAATAAATATTGTCCCATATTTTCTACGTCTGGGAGTCTCTGGATCGCAGGACATATGTCAGTATTGTAGTTCCTCTTCAGAAGCCCACAAATCTGAAGGCAAAGGCCTCTCACGCCAGCCCCCAGAGGCATCTACTTTATCAAGCAGTGTGTTTGTGTACGGAGGCACGGAGAGCAACCGAGCCGCATGTCAAACCGAAAAAAACACAACAAGCCCAATGTGAAGACACTGGTTGCAGGTCTGTGGCACACTCAGACCAAAGAGTTTGTGCAGCAAGATGGATAAAAACCTAATTAGCATTCTTCGTGTTACGCAGCCAGGGGGGACTGTGGTGAACAAGGATGAGTCACCAAAACAGAGCACGGCGTGATCAGCTAAGCCCAGGCTATTACTGACTTCTCACTGGAAATGTTTTCCAGACACCTCCTGGTTCAGAGTATGGCAGGGCACTGGCTGTGGGGAGCGGCGTGGAGAGTGGAGAGAGGGGAAGAAAAAAGGCAAATGGAAATTCATGTTGGCAGGGAATGAAATAGCCCTTTTAAAGATGGATCTCGACGCAGTGCATTTATGAATTTAGCCAAACTGTTTTTGCATGCTGTTAATCAGGATCTAATGAATCTGTTTGGGAAAGAATTACTTGGGAGAGAGAAAATTACAAACCGTAAGAATGTCTAATTAGGTTCTTGTCCGAGGTGCCCTCTCCTCTCTGGCAAACGTGTGCGGAGCCTGGCATTTAATTTAAGGTTGTCAGATCCACTTTATTTCCCCCATACACTCGTAATAGCTGTGTGTGTGCGCGTGATAGTGTATGTGTGTGTGTGTGTGTGTGCGTGCAGCCGAGGAGAGAAATCTGAATCTATTTCCCTTTCATTTTCTACTTGTGGATCAAAATTACACACCTATCATGTGACAATGGCGCTTTAATAAGACCACGGCAATTTGGAGTCATTTAAATTATGTAATGACGCTTTTTCAGGGAAGCAGGGTGGAGAACGATAGGAAGGGATGAAAGGAACCCTCACGGATGAGAAATCCACTTGATTTTACATCCCAGAAATGTAAGATTGGGATTTGAGATATTTCTGTAAGAGTAAAAGTGTTTCTTCTAAACCATACCCAACCTACTGGATATTCCTGGCTGGACAACCCTCATCAGGCTTGGATAGAGACAGAACAAACTCCCAGGAGGACTACATTTCATCCTTGCCAACACTATTGTCTGCAGTCTCCTCTGACATTTCCATTTTACTGTTATCTCTCTATCCATTGTGCAGTATTGACAATGGCAGGGGTTGTGGTTGGCTTGGGTTGAATCAGCCCAACCATTATACACCTCCCTACCCCCCACCACCACCACCACAAAACAATTCTGGACAAGATGAATTCTTAAAAAAACCAAAAAAACAATTGACATAGAAATGAGAATAACATGCAGAATATGTTCCAGGATTTCATGGAACACGTCAGCGAGGTAATGGTAGATAATTGATGATATTTCAAAGCGTTTAAAAAAGCCTCACTCAGCTTGGGCTCATCTGTGGCTAAAATGGTACTGAAACAAGCAGCTTCTTTTTATATGACTAAATGTTACCTTAGGAGATGTAAGGATAATGGCTTATTTTTCTATGGATAGAAAAAAAAGACTTAAAAGTTGGACTGATCATGAAGATAACTTTCAAGGTCCAGTTAAAAAGACATCTTGCTTGAAGAAATAAAAGAGCTTCTGCCTCGTGAAAGCACACATACATTGAACATGGACTTTCAATGGAGCGATCGATATAGACATCACTCATATAATACTCAGAACTGGGATGTTTGAATGGCCTCCATCGCAGCGTGATAGAATGGTTGGCTGCTGTCACTGTAGAAACAGTCTGTAAGGTTCTAACAATGCCAGCGTGAGCCGTGCCAATGCCAAGTTTATTATTTTATTTGGTGTCTTTTATTTGCCAGATTTCTTAGACATTCCCCTTGTGGTGCAATTTGTGTTGATATACTGAAAAGATACACCTACACATGAAAAGTGATCTCTTCCCCTAAATGTATATATGGACTCAAAATCAAAATGGCAGTGTTAATGCATGGGAAATGTAAAGAGGGAAATTATTGAATTTGTCAATCTGTTGATCTGAAAGAATGTAGAATATTGTCGTTAAAGGCAATTTAGCAGCTAGAGCCTCTTTAAAAAAACAATCAAGAAGAAAATTATTGTCTCATGCTGGTAACAGTTTGATGTCTCTACATTCGTTGGTTGTACAAACCAGCAGGAAATGATGAGGCAAGAGATGATTTGAGTGAAAGTGTCTGTTGTTCACTATATACTGTAAGCCATTAGAGACACATACTTTAGTACATTGCAATTGCATACATACACAAACACCCCTCCTCACACACACACAGACAGAGAGAGAGAGAGTGAACATAGGGAAGAGAGACATCAGAAATATTTTAATGACAGATCTACAAAGGACAATAATTAAATTAAAAAAAAAAAAAATACTGGCAACAATCGGTCATTACATCAGCCCTGATTAAAAGGACATTCATTCCCCCAAATTCTGGCTGGCTGTGCTAGATACATGGGCTATTAAATGGCCAAACGCACTGACCTTGGTTTCACAGAGAATATGAAATGAGTATAGCCATTATTTCCTTATTATAGATCGTCCCTTCAAGCATTTAAGGTCCCACCTTAACATTTTACCGTTCTTTATTGCTTGCTGACTTGGCTCAAGAATGCAAGGTCAATTATACAGGATTTCCCTCGCTGGGTATAGTCCTATTAAAGTGCAGGTTTTAGCATAGCGCAAGCGTTGTCCCGGGGGACTTGGGCGAGACCGCTAAAACTTTAAATTGAGCCTGTTCCGGAGGTTTGCTTCATGATGGAGGACAATGGACAATATCTTTGTGTGAGACAAGAGATCATTTGCGTGTTGGAAGAGACTTGCAGAACTTTATTCTTTTTCCGAGAGCATAGAGAGAATTGGAAGGAAGTAATGCAAAAAGACATTGCAACTCTTCCTTTTCAACTTTTTAAAACACTATTGAAGTTATTTTTTTTTTCATATCATATGTATGTACTGGCTAAGTATTCACATTCTGTTACTCACAATTATTCCCCAGAGTCATTTATACTCACACACATTCACCCATACCTAGAACACCCACACTCACGATTATTAATACACACATTCACCCATACATAGAACACCCACACACCATACACACTCCATACACACTCCATACATAAGCGACTGCTTCTGATTCTCATGACTGGATGATCTGTTCCCGATCGCATTTGCATTTGAACCAGTTCAGAGCATTTCCACCAGAAAATGGTGGTTGCTTTTTTCTTCCCTGCAAACCAGAGTGGGCATTCAGAGACAAGCAGGTTAAAAGCAAGTTTTCTTTCTACTTATCAACCGCCATGAGTAAACGGCTGGCGTACTCTAGCATTGCACAGCTAATAAAGTCTTACTACTACCACTTTTATGGGACCACTGTCATATCATTATCTCCTGTTTATGCATATCATTAACTCTTGTTTATTCCACTGCTCGGTTGAGTTCCCCATTGTCCTGCGTTCTATAAGGTGTGCATTGGAACCTTGGTGCTGCTACCACTTTTATGGGACCACCGTCATATCATTATCTCCTGTTTATGCATATCATTAACTCTTGTTTATACATCTAATTAATTCTTGTTTATGCATGCAAAACCCTCTGTTGGTGAGGCATCCTTGGTTCCAGCTAGTTCACTAGACAGCACCATGGTTCCAAATTCTGAAACTAACAGGTTCAAGAATGCTCAGAGAGGGGGGCCTTGAGATGGATGGTATCAACTGTATGAACTCATTCCAACATTTAGCACCTTCTATCCATCGTCCAAAAGTAATGTATGTACAGCAAAAAAAACTAAAGGCCACTGACATTTCTACTGGAACAGGTTTTTGTTTTTGATTTAACATATTTTACATATTCTGATTACATGGAAACACAGTCCACATTTCATTCTTCTCCTTCTTCTTAACATTTTTATGAAGAAGGTGTTTTAATTAAATTGCCTTATATTGCAGTAGAGAAGCTGATGAGTTTTGTGATCATAGAGATTCTAAATGCAGCTCTCTGTTCTAATGTGTCCAGTCCATCCCTTCACTGTAAGTGTGGCAGCTCAACATGCTGGCATGGATGCTAGAGCAGCTTATCAGCGTGATGTCTCGTCAGATGATTGTGCGAACATAATCGCCGTAACCATTATGGATATACAGTACTGTAGGTTCACTGTCGAAACTATTAGACCAATCATCCCTGTGTGGCCTCAATTTGAAATTGAGTTATAAAATTGCAATGGTTAACACACCTAAAGATGTTATACCGTTCTGGTTTCATTACATTACTGTGTTGTCCATTTGTATCTATAAGGGCCCTATCTTGACGATCAGTAAAGAGTGTGTGTCCAGCCCACATTCAAGAAGCGAGCAGCGCAAATATCGCATAGGTATGTTGATCGTCAACAGAGCATTTGAAGGAATCTGTTTGCACACAAGACGTCACAGAGGGATTCCACTAAACCTTGCTTTACTAAAACCTTGTTAGTGACTAGCAGAGTATAGCCCTCATGCATCTGCACTTGCCTACTATTTGAACTCATAGGGAAAGTGAAATTAACCACCGTGGACTCATCAACTCATCAGTTCTATACAGTTATTTGTTTTCACTATTGAGTGACAAAGGGTTACCATCAAAAACATAGCCTGAAGAAAACAATTACCCCAATAATGTTCAAATGACTGAATGAAAAATCCTAAAGATATTTATCCTGCAAGGGAGATGTTTGAGACTGGTTGCTAAGGGCAGCTTACATCGTGTGATAGTGTGTCTTCAGCTGTGTTTTATATGCGCCTTTCGATATAGACCAGGTCTTTCTTGGTCAGTGGTGTAATGATTTTTAGAGGATATAAGCTAGCGATTTTTGAATCATGCACCACACCACACCTTATGTTGTTAATTGCAACACCCCTGGGCTCAAGGTTAAATAGAAGTGGAGCGCATGGTGAAAAACTCACCACTTTATTGCGTATAACATTAAATGAATGGCCCTTTTTTCAGTAATGCATGATTTTCAGTAATGCATGATTTACCGGATAATATGATACATATGAGGTGCTTTCATATGTTGTACCAGCACAACTTATACTGCAATATACTGTGAGAAATGCCATGTCCAATTAACTACATTGAACTTCACTTACACTTGCTGTGTTGCTTGTACCCAAAGGAGATAATGATTCAAACCTACACTTATTGAGTTAATAATGTAATAGTCATCTTTTTGTTCTTCAATTAATATATATGCTTTGGGTCTACAGGTGCAGCAGGCCACAAACTTTGTCCTGAGGTCGGCATAAACTGGACCGCCCATGGTTGATGCGTTTCATGAGAAAACAAAGACCAGACTGAATGAGATTATTACATTGCTGTTAAATGTAATACCATACCATTGGTGCCAACCAATAAAACAATGCAATAGATATAGGCTATTTGTGAGGCTGCAGCTATAGAAGCCTCTCACTGTGACTCCTTCATTCTGGGCCTTTGCATAGCTGTGGGAAGCCGTGGAAAAGCCCAGGAGCTTGCGGCCAGAGAAATGAAAGTGCTCAAACTTGGCTGGACGCCATCTTACCCCCAAAACTCCAGCTGTGCCCGAGGGTTCGCAGATGAGCACTAAAATCTCTGTGTTCACCACATAGTCCTGCATCCAAGAGCGAGAGACATGTATCTGTTTAAGGCAACAAAAAGCAATCGTTGCTGTGTGTGTGTGTGTGTGTGTGTGTGTGTGTGTGTGAGAGTGTAAAGTGTGTGGTGTGTAGTGTGAGTGTATACCACATAGGCCTATATATATATATATTATTATTTATTTTTTTTTTTTAAAGTAGACACTTCCATCGCTTTTCACTCCGAATGTCAAAATATAATATAATACCTCACAGCAGACAAAGGCAGAACACATGGGTGGAGGAAGAATAATGGCAGCACAAAATGATGACCTATGAATGGCATCAATATAAAGCAGTCAATTCATAAAGACCTCAACCATACAAGAGGTTCATACACACCGTTAAAGTGCACAGATACCCACGTAATCACCGGCTCTTAATGATGTGAAATATTTTTCGTGGGTCCTTGCACTGCTGGTTTGACCATTTGCCGTAGATCATGTCTCCATTACGCATTGCGCAACCCGCCGCCACCCGCCGAATGGAGACATCACGGTGTTATTCTTCCATCTCATTTGCTGCTGGGCTGACCGGCTCACCCCGACCTCGTCACACTGGCGACGGTGGGGAAAGGTCACGCAGTGTGAGCTTAAATGCCTCCATCATTTCCATGGGGAGAGAGGTGCCGTCCCGGATCTCTTTTAGCACCCTGCACTGCATGCGCTGGGACAAATAGGCATCACGTGCCTGTTTTACAACGCTAATATAGATTACGATATAGATATAATGCAGATAGACAGACAGAGAGAGAGAGAGAGACAGAAAGACATACAGACAGGTAGATAGATAGATAGATAGATAGAATCCAGACAACCATATTCGGCTGCTCTGAAAGGCTTTTTGTGTATAATTTAGAATTCTGTCATGGGCAATTAGTTTGTACCCACAGAATAGGTATTGTGCAATTTTCTGACTGTTAAATTAAATTAATCAGAGCCCCAACCCTATCACCACCACAGAGGCAAATGGATTTTTTTTCACCCTGTCTCCCTTTCCCTCTTTCACCCTCCCCGTCCTTCTCCCTCTCTCTCTCTCTCTTTCTCTCTCTCTCTCTCTCTCTCTCTCTCTCTCTCTCTCTCTCTCTCTCTCTCTCTCTCTCTTTCTCTCTCTCTCGTATTTGAAAAGAAGAGAAGAGGGTATTTTTTGTAAAGCGCACCCCGAAGAGAGGGAGAGAGAGAGAGACAGCTGGGGGAAGTGAGAGTTTAATTTGCCACGGCTTCACAGTTGCCATGTGTAACAGAGGGAAAAAAACCTCCCCATATCCTATTTTTTTTTAAGAAAAGATTACTCTAAGTGCTAAAAGGATTCATGCATCACGACTAGACAGGCTCTTCATCTAAAGAGAAACTCACAATTATTCTGAGTGTGGCTTCAGACGGGGCTGTGCTATGCGTAGTGAATCTGATATCTTGGACATCTGAATTACACATGGAGAGAGCGACCCTGGCCCTGTTGTGAGACCCATCTCTCTTTTTTTCAGGTATAAATAATTTTTCTGTTTTTTTTTTTTTTTTGGAATGGTCCCCTTCATGCCCCTTCACCCTCCGACTCTCCCCGGCCAAACACCTGAGATGGTATTTCTTTTATTATTGATTTTGGAGTCAGAAGATGTTGTTGGGCTTTGCCAGGCTAGAGGAGTGAAAAGTCCACAGCTGTCAGCCAACGATTAACAGGATTTGATCTCAGACTTACCATGCTTGGGACGTATACGGCAGGGCACGGCCGTTAAAGGGGAAGTATTTAGATATAAACACAGGTTTGGCGGGGACATGGCGGTTAAACACAAAAAGGCAAAGCAGTACATTTGAAAGTGTCTTGCCCATAAAAAACTTTTTTTTTTGGTCATGAAAAGCATCTCCTTGTACCTCAGCTCAAATGATTGGGTCTGTTACAGAAAGGTGCCCTAAATACAGGGCTAACTCAAATAATTTTATTAAGAGCATAGGCATATTGATATCATAACATTTACTTATAGTGCCGATGTTGCGATAATCTCAGCAAATGATACCCTGATACCCTTGCAAATGTCAACAATGCCATGAGAGATTCAGAGAGCGAAAATGGTCTTTGTTCCATGCTCTGCAAAGTGCTCTTATTTGGGGGGAGGAGGGGGGGGGGTGTCTCCTATCTGATCCTCCTCAAAGCTTCAGTTCCTTTCTCCAGAGTGGCATGGAAAGATGGATGCCTCTCCCTTTATTCTTGTCTCCACAAAAGAGGAGGATTTAAGGACAAATTACAGATGAAGCACACAACTCATTTGTAGCTGGCACAAAGTTGTCGTTATTGAGCTCATCGTGGGGAAAATAATTACGATTCACAATGTGAAAACACATTGTCTTTCGCTTTTGTATGGGCCTTTTGTGGTTTCGAAGGGGGCTCTTTTTTTATTGCACGCAGAAACACTGCTTTGTAATATACAGGCTGGGGACATTATTACGGCATGCCTGCTCAATACGCGCTGTTGTAAAAGTACCCAGACTGCATGGGTGCTGCCTATGCAAATGAACATTTAATATGCACTCATTATTGAGCCTCTGCAGACATATTTCCCCACAAACACCGCTGAATCGTAAAGTATTTTTGTGGTGAGGTGATACATGTTTTTTCAACAAGGTGATATCTCTTCCATAATGAACAATATAAGAGCGATAAAAAAGTAGCTTCCTTTGCAATATCTTCTGTCCTAGAGTATTGGTGTGCAGATTCATCAGAGTATACCCAAGGCGACTCCTCTTACTCCCTCTCCTGAAATAGGAATATGCATGATAACAGCTAAAGAGAGATATCACATCCACTCAGAGCCTCACTACTTATCACAGCTTATAAATAGTGGGAGGGATCGTAGAGGGGACGAAGAAAGGGGGGAAAAAAATGTCCACGCTTGTTGTTTTCAGAGAAATCACAGAAATCTCCGGAAGCAGCTGGATTCAAACATTGAATGCGGCACGTTGGGGAAGAGAGGAGAAATGGGAGACAGTGACAGGTAAGGTGATGAATGGGCCCCCCTGACTATCACGGACTGTAAATCCACAATAAATAGGATTATATGACAGAAGTGCTTAGACGAGAGGGTCGCAGCTTTTACGGTTGCTTTTTACAGGACATTATTATTTATTTCTAAAAATGCGACAGTAAAAAAAAATACATTTTCATCAGAACACTTCAGATCTTTATGAAATATTAAAGGAGCATTTCCAAAGAGGTATGTTTTTTGTAAGCTCGTACAGGCTTGTATTATCTGAATCAACAGAGATGATCTGAAATACACCATACATAATGAAAGACATACTCCCTAGAACACATAGTTAAGGCCTCAGACAAATATGCAATTAAATCTCAGCATTTGCTAAGTGGGTTAAATAGTTTTGAAACGGTACACAACGTAATTACTCGCTGTTACTGTCAATAAAAGAGATCAGAACAAAGAGAGCGATTATTCGATTCTCAACATGCCCAACTTTGTTCGTGACTGCCCAACAGAATGGGCTCTGTTTTCATTTCACAACTAAATAAGTGAAAACCTCAAACCAAAACAAACCAATTACACCTCTTCAGCCCTTCAGAGACATTATCCTGCTGTATTCTCCTCTTTCTGCGTCTCTCTCTCTCACTCTCTCTCTCTCTCTCTCTCTCTCTCTCTCGCTCTATATTTTGCCTGTCATTTTGGAGCTCCTCGCCCTGTTAATTACTAGACAGTAATTAGATGCACTGGCATAATTGTTAATCATTGGTTCCACTAGATACATCTCAGGGAATGTTTGGAATACCAAATCTGGATGATGTACGGTAGACAACAATAGCAAGGCAATAAGTTTGGTTGTTAAAAAAGACAGAGAAAGAGAGAGTCTGAGAAAGAGAGAGAGGAAGAGAAAGAGAAATAAAGAATGGGTGTTGAGGGGAACAAGATGCAAAATGGTGTTGTATTGTTTTGTATTAGCACAAGTGAATCTGATATCCGGATGATGCATGGTAGACAACAATAGCAATGCAATAAGTTTGGCTGTTAAAAAGACAGAGAAAGAGAGAGTCTGTGCTGAGGGGAACAAGATGCAAAATGGTGTTGTATTATGTTGTATTAGCGCAAGTGAATCTGATAGTGAATGTTGTGAATGTTATTAGCCCCACAGTGTGTGAGGCCCCTGGGCAGCTGGGAGAGTGAAACATGGCTTTGGATCATGGGGGATAAATCCCCATGGTGTCGCGGTGGCAGGACCGTGACCAATGCACAGGAGAAGGACACACATCGTGTCATCGAGATATTTCATCCCTTAACACACCCCCTACCACACATAACACATACACATACTATCTCTCTTGCTCTCTCTCTCTCTGTCTCTCTCTCTCTCACACACACACACACACAGACAGACACGCTCACACACACACACACACACACACACACCTACCCCTACCTTACACACAAACACCCAGACAAACAGAGCCATACCATCATTACACTTTATCCAGCCGCTTTGCCAATTTGCTTAACAAACTCACATGGAACTACATAAACGAGACTCAGGAAATAGACACACACTATCCATCGCAACAATGGGACACCCACATGCACTGTATTTGGTCAATTACAGTAGTGAGAGCAAAACATACAAGATAGGAGTCTGACATTATCTGGTGCTGACTTGCTGTGCTCTGGGCTGTTTGTGTGTCTCAGCTGATCAGTATTCAGTAATCAGTCAATCCTACGCAGAGATCGTGCTATCGCCTAGCATTGAGAAAAACAGAATTGACCTGTGACCTGAGATATTAACAAGCAGCGGAACATCAAGTCAAGTCAAGTCAAGTCAAGTTTATTTATGGCACATTTCATGCACAGAGGTCATTCAATGTGCATTGCAAGAACACAAATAGCTAATACAAGTCTCGATGGGCAATAGTTTATAGAAGAGTAGAATAAAAGAATAGCTTAAAAAGTAAAGAATAAAAAAGAAAATGTCAAACACAGAAGGTAATTGTACATAAAAATCATAAAAGGGCAGCAGTTTAAAAGTGTTTAAAAAGTAATAATTAAAATTCATCAAAAAACAACATGGAATGATTACTCCGTGACATCATGTCAATCACCCAGTGTGAGCAGCAGCCCTCTATGGTCAGTGACATGAGCGAAAATAAATTCCTCACTCACTCATGGAGATGTGTGTGATATAGCTAGATTATCAAAATTTGACACTAAAGAGTGTCACATGTGTGAGAGATGTAAAAACAGTTAACATTGACAACACTTGTTTTATTGGAGAAAAGTCTGAATACGTTTTTATATCAGTTGTATGAAAAACAAGAAAAGTGTCATCAGCTGCTTTCAGACATACTGTAGGTGTAAAAAGCTGTCCACACTAAGGCCGATATCGAACAATATTGTTCCTCATGTTCTTCATCATTCTTGGTGTGAATCGCCTTTAAGTCCACGTGTTCTGCGGATGTCAAACGGTTGGGCCATATATTTGAACAACATACTGTAACCGGCCATAAGGAGGACATGTCTGATGCTATGGCAAGTTTGACCCAGCAGGGTAGGGTGGAACCAAATGTTTATGAAAAGACAAACTAATTTGAAAGTGGCAAAAAAAAAAAAAACTCACAGTAAAGACGGGCTACAGTACATGATCTTGTTATTACAAGGAGATATCCAGCGATTTTTCACAGTGATCTCTGCTTTTTGAGGTCACAAGTACTGTCAAAAATAATTGATTTATAAACAAGCAGAAGCCTTCAAATCAATTCAATGACTTGCAAAAATGTAATATATAACATTGATAAATGTGTGTTTTCAGCCTAGAACGAGCCCTTTATATCTCCACAGAGTGGTGAGGCGATCATCATGAGTAACCATACTGATACAGTGTCTAACTGTCACAAAGTGAAGCTAATTCATTGCTGTAGCCTAATGTAGCATTAGCTCAACTTTAAACTTGAGCTAATATGTGACTGCTTCAACCATGTCTGTTGATGAAAATCTGTATACGTTCAATACAGTCTGACATGATCTTGGAAGAAACCTGGCATCTAATGGCTTCAGTTGGTTGCACTGCACACTTGGAATGCTAGGGGCGAGAAAGGAGTACTCAGTTGGTTGCCATCTGCAATTTCACAGCTTGATGGTAGACATTTTTCTGGGGGGGGGGGGGAGTTGCAAGTGGCTGCAGCTTTCATACCACATTTGGGTCTAAGTGCCTTTGGGGACCCGCGGTCATCTCCCAGTCCATCACTTCCTGTCACTCTTGACTGAATATTTATTCTCGTTCATCAGACGACTAGACTTTCCCACAACCGCAAAACCAACCATCAAGATTGAACAGTGACGTATGGGACACTGATTGACAGGCGATACATCTGTCTTGTGATTGGCTGTGAATTTGTTCATCATTCTGATTACCCATCAACCCCCCCACCCCCCCCCCCCCCCCCCCCTCTGGGGCCGACCACACGTGTGTGATTACAGCCTGATCGGATTCCGCTGCATGTGTGCCGGGTCTCGGGAGACGAGCGCGAGAGGTCTAACCCACGGTGATAGCACATTAATGGCGAAACCGGCACGGTCTCGCTGTCAGGCTCAGAGCCCGGCGCAGGAAATCAAAGCCATCCATTACGCGCCCTGGGAGCATCATTGGCCAGGAAGGAGCAAACCTACAAATGTTTTTTGCCCTCCGCGTGCGTCGCTAGCAAACAGCGGCGATCGTGGCCCCCAGAAGACGGCGCGGCCATAATGCTTCGCTCGTTGTCTATTCGCCAGGTCAGTGCTTGTGTAAATGTTTATGGCGCATCAGCCAGATCTATTCGAATTATCATGTCAGTGTGGATCCCCAAACAAAAATAAAGGGCAGGGTTTTAATGCAAAGCCATAAACATCTCCAGCGTTTTTTACGATGGCACGCCGCACACTGTGTCCCCCCCCCCTCACCCCCCCTCGCCCCCCACCCCCGTTTATTGCACGACTGCGGGGCGTCCGGGTCCAGGGAGGCTGGTAAAGTTTGAACTTGTTATTCTCACTCCTAGTGCCTTTTTCACCCTTGCCACCCTACCCCCCCCCAAACCACCACCACCACCATCACGTTGTTTGAAATCTTCCTTAAGCTTAATGAGTTTTCTCTTCGGAGACACACACACACACACACACACACACACACACACATACACACACACACACACACACACATATACACACACATATACACACACACACACACACACACACACACACACACACACACACACACACACACACACACACACACATACACAGGAACATCAGGAAAAGCTCCTCACTCTATGCAGCCCCATGAGCGGCTGTAATCCGCCATCGATCCCTCTGTGATTTGTTGCTGTCAGCTTTTGGAAATAATAGAAAAGAAAAACAAAGACTCGGATTCCAATTAGCCTCGTTTATAATTGGGTATTATTACAGGCGTCTAGAGGGGGGGGGGGAGACAGTTCAGGAGGGAAAAAAAGGAAAACAACAAAGAGAAAAAAGAGAATGTAGAGAGAAAGTGAAAGAGAGGTAAGATTTTTTTAGACATAAAGGCAAGTTGTCACAGTGCAGAACTGGAGAAGCTCCTATCATCCTCTCCACACCCCTGGAGAGGATGTCTCTTCACCTTGTCAAGATAACTGCGCTAACAAAGCCAAACAAGTCTCTAATTGAATGAGAGTGACTGTACACTGTGCTTCTTCCAGACGCCGGCCTTACTCCAGTGGGCTTTTTGATTTAAATTATGATCTCCGCAATACAGTGGTGTCAAATCATAAAAGCATTATCGGCGAAAACTCAATGTTTTATAGAACTAAGTGACAAGGAAGATGAATAGCAACAGCCCCGCGGCAAAAAAGGGAATCGGCCAGCCCATATACTGTATGTCTCGACAGAGTGGCTTATGGGAGAGGAAGACGACTATATTCTCATCATTTGCACTCTTGGGCTAATGTGGTTTAAAAATCATCACCTTTCCAGGGTTTCCACACAAGAGGCGGATAATGGCGGGTCTTTGCTGGTATTACATATGCAGAAGCCTACTGGCTAGACGGCAGAGTTTGAAATAAACATGACCACTATGTGCAAAAAAGCTGGAACAGAATAATATTCCAGGCAAAAAGCAGGAGCAGGCTATATTCGCAGTTAAGCTCTCTGCAGAAGCTCTACTCTCATAAAATAGTAAAGAAACCTGAATTGTATTTTATTCAGTTTACAACATTCTCTGTAATGTGTTTTTATACATTTATTGCATCTGATTCTTTTCTGGAGCAGTGTATCGTGGATGAGACTTAAGCTTATAGTCAGCGTGTGCCTACTTTGTTATTCTACAAGTTTGGTAATGTGGCTGCAAGATAGATGTAGTTTTTGCAGAACTTCTATGTCTGGTGTGGAAGTGCATCGAATGAGATGTTCCTATATGAACCCATGTTGAAGTGCTCCCCCAGTGCCAAAAAGTTATCTTGTGAGGAATACAAACAGTGAAGTAGAATAAAAAAAATAGTAAGTTCAGTCATCTTATGGACAAATGTGAGTGGAATATTCTTTTTGCTTGGGAGCTTAAAGGGGAATTAGCACTGCTACGACTGCAGGCTCTCTCTCTCTCTCTCTCTCTGTTTCTCTCTCTCATTCTCTCTTATTCTCTCTCTCTCTCTCTCTCTCTCTCTCTCTCTCTCTCTCTCTCTCTCTTTCGCAAAAGAAGAACACGCTGTGCAGGCTTTGTTTCCTAGTCAGATGCGGGTGCTGCATGGGAGTCTTTTTGGCACCATTGCACAAATATTAACCCTGCCTTATCTGATGAAAAAGCTGGCGCCGCGCACGCTGTGAGTCTTTGTTTCCATGGCAACAGACAGAGCTGCTGATCAGTCTCAACCTACCTCTCTCTCTCTCTCGCTCTCTCTCTCTCTCTCTCGCTCTCTGTCCCTCTCTCTCTCACTCTCTGTCTCTCTCTCTCTCTCTCTCTCTCTCTCTCTCTCTCTCTCTCTCGCATCCTTGATGACACCTCCTCCCATCCCTGTTCCTTTCCACCACAGCTGCGTTGCTCTCACCGTTAAGGTAGTGTGGCCTAGCGTCATTGCCTGCCTTCACTTACCAACTAATAACGTTTTCATCAAGTACAAGGGGGCAGACACTCACACAGCTCACAACAAACACATGCGAAAGACCCGCAGAGAGGAATCAAACACTCCTCTCTCTCGCTGACCTCCCTGTAATCAACTTTTTGAATCTGTCACAGTAGCCAGCCAACATCATCTCTGCCCTCCTCTCTCTGGGAAAGAACAGAGCCTGGTATTCCCTGTTAGAGTGCGGGAGTCTGTTCTAGCTAGCCGCTAGATTTCCTCTGCCAAATAAACCAATGATTACACGCATACGCACACACACACACACACACACACACACACACACAGAGAGACAGACACACACACAAAGACACACACCTCTCTCGTGGCTCGGTGTGGAGACATTAAAACTAGGAGCGGGTGCCACCTGCCAGACAGTCCCCCCTGCTTTTTACAGCCGCCAGGAGGGGAGGCACGGACCTGTCCCTCCAGCCCCATCAAACCGGCCCGCCAGCTGTTGTGCCAGCCCCAGCCCACCTCACCTACCCCAGCCCTGCCCACCACACCCACCCCAGCCCTGCCCACCACACCCACCCCAGCCCTGCCTCACCCTCTCCACCCCAGCCCTGCCCAACTCTCCGTGCCTCAGCCTCACCCTCTCCACATCCACCCCCCCCCCACCCTCTCCAGACCCCTTGGAGCATCCTGCCATAGAAAACCCCCTGATAAGGAGACAGTAACACAGTCCCCCCAACACACACACACACACATATACATGTGCACACATACCCACACACGTGCACATGCGAACATACACACACACACACACACACACACACATGTGACGTGAACAATACAATCATACAGAGACTTACACACACACACACACACACACACACACACGTGAACAATACAATCATACAGAGACTTACACACACACACACACACACACACACACACACACACACACACACACACACACACTCATTCTCTTTCTCTCTCTCTCTTGTTCCCCCACCACTTGCAGCACCAATAGGATTCTGTCCCAGGTGACAAATATTTTCTTTGCGGCCGTGGTTCTGCGGCAGATTAATTAGGGCGTGTTAAATAGCTATCTTATCTGCACGCACAAACGGTTCAAAGGTTAGCCTGCCTGTCTCTGCCAAGACGGCTTCATGATCATAATTAGAATTATAATGAATTGTTTTATTCATAGGTATTGTGGAGGTGGAAGCTCTGTGACTGTTCCTGCAATCTAACATGCAGCTAATTATGCAGCGGAGTGCACAATCCCCATGCCAGTAACCCCCACCCCCCCACAGACACACACACACACACACACACACACACACAGACACACACACACACAAACACACAGATACACACACACTCACAGTAACCCCCCCCCCCCCCCCCACCCTCCCAATGGCAGGCCTGTAATGTGTCTGTAATTTATTCACCATGAACCCGCACAGAGTTTTGTCGGATGAAAGTTTTCTGGAGAGCTTGCGATCTTCCCCAGCTGCCATATCTTTGGCTGGCGTCTACATGTGTATACGGGACAGAAGGAAAGGGCCTTTGTTTACTCAGCCTATAGGAAGGCTTAAGCATATTCATAGAGAGAGAGAGAGAGAGAGAGAGAGAGAGTGGGAGAGAGCGAGCGGTAATGTCATGGAATATAAAGCAGTTAGATGGCATAAAAGTGTAGACGCGTGGGGGTTTTATTTAGGAATAAGCGTCACTAAATCTCCTCGCGATGCTCAAATGATCATGCTGGGCAGGGCAGTAAAAATGCCACATGGTACTCATTAGGCTGCGATTTATGCTAATCTACTGTACTAGCGGGAAGAATGGTGCTTTATCAAAAGTTTTTTTGTTATGGTAGTTTTCAGATTTTACTTCAGATATGCCAAGGAAAATGCTGCGATGTCAGTTGTTACTATTGTTCGGAAAACCCACTAACTGTGAATCAACATTACATTAACGCTGGTGGATATCAGACAGGTCATCTCACGAACACGGCCTGCAGGAAATAACATTTGTTAACCTCAGCAATATAGTCACTCTTCATTGAAAAAAAAGGGAGTAAATTAATTATTTTCAGCGCACCTTCTGGATGCCTTTTTGATTCTCGGGGAGTTTGTGACTTTGATTGCCTCTGACAGGAGCCAAACAGAGCTGAGATGAAACTGTCGACCAAACAGCAAACAATCACAAATCGTGCATTTTGTTCATCACCCCACGACGAGCCATTGTTGTCAGGTGTGCTCTGACCTTATAAGGAAAGCTCAGTGATATTTAGATGGCGACTCTTAAAAAGCGGGAGTTTTGGAGAGACGCTGGCGGGTCCCTCCGGCACAGAGAGAGAGAGAGGAGATGTTATGGGAATGGACAGATTCGAGATGAAAAGAGGTTACAACCCTTGGAAAAACAAGAACACTGTTACAGCAGAATGCATTTAGGAGAAAGCGAGCGGAGTGGTGGTGGTGGAGAGGGTGAAGGGGTCAGGGCTGCATGGGAAAAGTAAAAGGAATATTATGTTACACTGTACCATCATGCATTAGTTACTGGAGGACAGAGCCCATTGAGCACGACAGGAAGAGGGGCGGGGGGGGGGGGGGGGGGGTTGTGCAGTGGGGTGGTGGGGGAGGCATCAATACATCAGCACACTGACACTGTCCATGGCTGGATCAAAATCCCAGACACTTGTCGCTTATGTCATGCTGCGGATGACAAAAAGTGACAACTACTCGGTCTGGTTTTCATCCCTCGCTGAAATCAGTCCGCCACATCTGAAGCCTGCTCCTGCTCGCTGGGACTCGCTCGATGGATTCCTCTAAATGCACCTGAAAACGGACTGACAAAAAAAAAACATACCCCATCCTCACTTTAGTGAAGCGTGCTGCTACTACTGATTACTATGACTATAATGGTTTAAAAGTGCCCTTATGATTCATTAAGATAGAGGGTTTATTTGAATTTGAAGTAATTTATTGAGTGCCTCACTGACTTTTCCCAAATAAAAAGTCGTTTTAAGGCTCTTTCTGCTCTATGATGAATATTTGATATCTCATTAAATAACATGGTCCCATTCCCTGACAAAAAGCAGATATATTAAAGTAGACATCATTCAATTTCATATGCCTGTGGACTGTGGTAGTTATTACACTATTACTACAGTTTAATTACACATTAATGTATCTACCAACACCTGTACCAACAGGACAAAACCAGCCGGAATGTTATACTCTACCTTTTATCACTTTCTATTATTTCTGATTTCTGTAATCTTGAACTGATTTGTTTACTTTTCTGTAAACTCATGATGTCTAGTATGTCTGAGGGCTGTGTACAAAGTATCTGAAAAGCTTATATAATGTATATATATATATATATATATATATATATATATATATATATATATATATAACGCCAAGCTGTACTGACTGACAGGGCCACAAGACCAAATCCATTTGATACCACTGCTCGTGAAGTTTTTCATTGTTAACTTGTTCGATATACACATAATGTGTCTCCAAGGTTAACCGCTCTCCCCTGAATTCACAGAACAGGGGCTCTAGAGGTTCTACATCTTCCCTTGCATAAAAGCCTCTTCAAAATCCCACTCGCCCCTCACCTGTTCTCCTGTTCCCACGCTGCACTTCCTCAGGTGTGTGATGATGATGAATGGTGCTATTAGCATACTAGCAACAATTTCATCAGTAGCCTTCCACTGCTGCGTGTCACTCTGCTCTGAAGGGACCAGAGCGTGCGTTTGCTTTGGTATTGATCATGAAGAACATCACAGTGAGGAGCGCAACAGTGGAAGAAATAGTGGGAATGTGTGTGAGCGTAGGAGTGTTTGTGTGTCACGATTAATTAACAAACGCCACTCCGAGTCCCCCACCCCCTCCACCCCCTACTGCTTTTCATCAATGCAGACTGCCAGTTTGACTTCACACACAACGTAGGATGTGATTGAAGATCCATTTTATGGTGCGTGTGTGTGTGTGTGTGTGTGTGTGTGTGTGTGTGTGTGTCTGTCTGTGTCTGTGTCTGTGTGTGTGTGTGTGTGTGTGTGTGTGTGTGTGTGTGTATTTTTGTGTATGTCTGTCTGTGTGTGTGTGTGTGTGTGTGTGTGTGTGTGTGTCTGTCTGTCTGTCTATTTGTGCCTATGTCTGTCTCTGTGTGTGTGTATGTACAGTATATGTGTGCGTGACTCCCATAATAATAGCTTCATACCCTGCCCCCCCCCCCCCCCCCCCCTTTACACCCAACTCCCTTCCATGATTTGTAAATAACTTTTAAAGCAACTTTTAGTCAAGAAGATGCTACAGTATACTCATTACAAACAACACAATTTGAAGCGTAAAACAGAAAACTCCCTTGAGAGCATTTGAGCTTGTTTCCTGTTGCTCTGAGTGTATTATTCTTCTACTTTGTGCTTTAACAGCGGCCTTTCAAACCCCATACTCTGGATAATGCACCTAATCACATCGAGTCTGAGCTATGAAATTACACTTAATGGCGTATTTAAATGTGGCTGGATTCCATGTTAAAACCCAGTTTCCTCTAATGAATCCTATTAATGACACTTGAAATAATACCATGAAAAAGCCAAAATGAGGGAGGGAGGGAGGGGGGAGATTCAAACTGTCTTGATAGATCAATTTTCCCTAATCAGGATAATAGTCGTCATAATTGCTATCAGCCGGATAGATCTGGAGCTGAGACTCAACACTCAACACTGTTTCTTTTTTTTTTCATTTTTTGTCAATCCACACTGGCTGGTAGAATAGCGACACAGGGCTATGAAATGTCACACAGACTTACTCCATGAGAGGTACACTTAGGGGAAACCATGAGAGACCAAGCGAAAACAGTGACAATTGAGGCAACCAGTAGAACTGATAAGAACCCATGAGAAAAATAAGCATTTCTTTGTTTAAATGACAGAAACTGAGAGGTGGAGAGAGAGAGAGATGCCGCACACTCCGAGTTATAAGTAATTTTTTAATAAAGCGGTAACGCTTTATTACGGCCCATGGCCTTCTTCAGATTGCGTACAAAGACATATTCAACTTATAGAAAACAGACAGGCCTAATTCATACACCTGACATCAAAGAAACTGAGAGGTGACCAGATCCATTTTTTTTATCTTGCAGCTTCCACAAACCCACATCACAAACCTCTAAACATATTTAGGTACGCTCGGCCATGTGCTTTTTCAATACGGACACAAAAACGCTGTAAATCTTGACGAGTAGCCCTCATTAAACTTCATTTTCTCGCCATGTGACTTCCTGGGGCCTTGCCTCTGATGACCCCAAAACCTGATGAGGCCGAGAGCATCTTTAGGATTATCAGCGAACTGGAGCGTTGCCTAGTCTAATTATTTGTGTGTTGAGGGCCACGAAGACCAAAAAGGTGAACAGTTCCAATTAAATGCACTCAAGACTTGGCCTTGACACTTCACAGTTTTAACGAGGGTGACGGCAAACACAGGAATAATTGCACATCTTGGTCAGCATCACCTTCACCCTAATAAAAGCCTACCAAAAAAAAAAAGAAAGAAAGAAAAAAAAAGCCCTTACATGAAGTTTGGATATAAAACAACCTATGTTTTGATGTTGGAAGTGTCTGCTCTGATGTCACACTGTTCCCTGCTAATGACTTGCTAAGCTGTCAGGCAAATATGAAACGAGAGCAAGCCGACGTATCCAACTGAGACTAGTTAACACCACACGCTTAAACAAGAACAAGAACTCATACACAAGCAATCTCATGCAACAAGTCTCTGTAGGGTTTCTGTAAAGGGGGTGAGATGTATGTGTCTATCGGCAAGAAAAGCAGAACTAAAGACTGAGTGTCCCAATACACTCATACATTTAGCTTCCAGTTTGTCTTATAGAAAAACAAAATCAGAAGTATTTGAAATATTAACTCAAAATGCACCAAATGTTCACAATCATTCCAAGCTGCTGTGCTTGAATTGAAGTGTATGGCCAAATTGTCTGTTATTAGCAAAGGTAATGAGTCCCATAAACACTATACTGTAAGGACAAGGAAGTCATTCAGAAGCTGAACATATGCAATGACCTCCAAGGGTTTTTAAATGGATGAGTGGACCAATCATATTCATCAGTCTACTCACTCACTATAATTATACTGTACTGTACACACATTATAATCATTCAACTTTGATTCAATTATAATTTAATTCAATTTGAACGTTTTCCTGCTCTTTTAATGTAGGGCTACTGTACCTGAAGTTGAGAAATGTTTTCAAGCCATTTCTGGACTATGTGAAGAAATCTCTGGTAATGTGAATAAATTGTCTCAACCATTAACATAAAACATAAGCCATAACATTTTCTATCAAGGATTAACAACAATGTAAAAGACTGAAATAATGAGTACTAACAATATGAGAACATAATTTAAAAACAAACAGAAGAAAGACGAAATGTGTGTGCATATTGCTTCCTGCATGAGACTCAACAATGATGCAGGATGATATATTCTGTGTGGATATTGTTTTTGAATGTGAGTGTGCGGTGCACACCTGCGCCTGTGTTAATTTGTGTGTGTGTGTGTGTGTGTGTGTGTGTGTGTGTGTGTGTGTGTTTTGTTTAGTTTTTGTTTATCACGTAAATGTAATGTTTTACACATGAAGATGTTCGTAGCAATGAAACATAAACAATAAAAAAAAGGTGTGATTAAGTACAGTATGTATCATTTTCACAATCCATTGTTGTTTTTAAAGCCTAAACTTGTTGACGGTGGCACTGTACCTCTAATTGCTTGTCTATTGTTAGTCTGTGACGAGTCATTACGGATCTTATGAATATGTAAAAGGCGGACCGTCAGGTTAAGTGCCCAGCACAAGGTCACGTAAATATGTATCAGTAACACACTCTTGTCGGGCACTCTGCACTCTTGAAGTGTGGCTCCACATCAGAAACTAATATTGACACCGTAACAACTGATGATTGCCAGGAGAAGGATCCATCGGCCAATGATTTTTTCATCAACGGAGACAGAATGCCCACATCAATAATTCATACTAATTTCTGAGGCAATTGATCAGAGAGAGAGAGAGAGATCACACAACCTGCCAGAGAAGTGCTGATATTGAGAGAGTGGAACATTCACTTCAAATAATAGCCCATCCATTGACGAATCCAGTGCTAATGTGAACAAAAAAGAGGATAAGATGGAAGTATATGTCAGAGGAATATCTAAAGGTTTTTGTTATGGAGAAAGGTTTGAAGGTTACGCATATGCTGGTTTCATGACCATAAAGCTTACAGACAATTGTGCTGCATATTTAACTGTTGGACATCAACACTTTGCCTGCTTTGATTGTCTGGTGAGTTAAGTGGATTGTACCACGACATTATTCCATATAGACTTTTGGCAAGCTAGTTAAGAGCCACTCATTTCTAGGCAATTTTCTCAATCCCTGGTGTTTGGAAACAGTTAGCGAGGTCTCCTCTGTGGGGTTTAACTTTCCCCATAAATAAAGAGGCACTAACTCTATTACATTTTATAGGCCATGCTTCAGGAGATCCCCAACAGATATGGCGGGGTTTATTTCCCTCCTCCATAAAGGTGACTTATAAGTCATTATTGGAGTGTCGTCAAAAATGTCAATACTCAGATTGCAGGGCAAAGGGAGAGGCCCGGTCAGCAGACTTTATTAGACCTGATTTAGGATGAGCCCATCATATATAACAATAAGGCGTGGGGCCCACCTCGGCTTGTTAACAGGGTCAATTTAGTTTTGCCCCCACCCTATCGACACTTTTATCAAAGTGATATATAGGACTGCCGCGTTATTGCAACAATATTTCAGGAAGGCCAGAGCTCTTCTCACAAAAGAGCGGGTAATTACAGCGGGGTGGGGTGGGGTGGGGTGGGGGGGGGGGGGGGGGGGGGGGTGAAAGGGTGACCATGGGGAGAAACAAAAGAAGAGAAGGCCAGCGGAAAATTCTTCACCTGCTGCCTCCTGTCTCCTTTAGCTGGCGGCCGCCGGAGGCATTCAGAGAGAGAAAGAGAGCACCAGAGAGAGAGAGAGAGAGAGACAGAAAGAGAGAGAAGAGAGAGAAAGAGGGTGGAAGATACACAGTAGGAGAGGGATACAGAGAGAGAGGGGGAGAAGGAGAGGGAGAGGGAGAGAGGGATACAGAGAGAGAGGGGGAGAGAGATAGAGAGAGAGATACACAGAGAGAGAAGGGGAAAGAGAGAGAGAGATACAAACAGAGAGGGAGGGAGATACAGAGGGAGAGAGGGAGAGGGAGAGGGAGAGGGAGAAGGAAAGGGAGAGAGGGAGAGAGTTGAAGAGTCTCCGTCTCAGTCTAACGATGGTGAGTTCATTAGCGGTGCGTGGCGGCGGCTCTAACGCATCATGCAGAGGACCCTTCGCCCGGAATGTGTGTGAGACGCTGCCCTCGTGCCTCAGGTGTCCACAAGAGATACCGGCCACCGCCGCTCCACTCCGCTCCGCTCCTCCAGCAGGCACAGCAAGCCTCATTACCGGAACAACAACAACGCTCTCTGTAGAAAGTTCCAGATGTCCCCACACTCTCTTCAGCTGCAGAGAGAATATGTCTTTCGCTTTTTCACAGATTTGCTCTCTCTGACCAGTTCGGGTCCACAAGGAGCCTGTGTAGTCAAAGCAACTGGACTTACAGGAGTATCTAACAGAGGGAGATAATGAAGAACAGTTCTTCAGGTTTTTTTGTTGTATGTACAGCGCCCTCCACAATTATTGGCACCCCTGGTTAAGATGTGTTCTTTAGCTTCTAATAAATTCATTTTTTTTCCAAATAATATAGGACCACAATGAAAAAAAGCGTAAAATCCAACCTTTAATACAAGTGCATTTATTTAGAAGGAAAAAAATCCCACATTAAGAAATAATTATTTTACATCAAATCATGTGTGCCACAATTATTGGCACCCCTGATGTAAAAGCTTTGTACAACCCCCTTTTGCTAATAAAACAGCACCTAATCTTGTCTTATAATGTTTTACAAGATTAGAGAAAACAGAAAGAGGGATCTTCGACCATTCCTCTTTGCACAAAATCTCCAAATCATCCAACGACCTGGGTTCTCTCCTCTGCACTCTCCTCTTCAACTCACCCCACAGGTTTTCAATGGCGTTGAGGTCTGGGAACTGAGATGGCAATGGTAGGAGCTTGATACGGTGTCTGGTGAACCATTTCTGTGTAGACTTGGCCATATGTTTAGGGTCATTATCTTGCTGAAAGACCCAGTGACGATCCATCTTCAGCTTTCGGGCAGAGGCCACCAGATTTTGATTTAAAATGTCCTGGTATTTCAAAGCATTCATGATGCCATGCACCCTATTAAGGTTCCCAGGCCCTTTGGAAGAGAAACAGGCCCACAGCATCACCGATCCTCCCCCATACTTCACAGTGGGCATGAGGTGCTGTTCTGCATACTCATCTTTTTGTTACACCAGACCCACTTAGAGTGTTTGTTGCCAAAAAGCTCTAACTTTGTCTCATCTGACCAAAGCACACGGTCCCAGTTGAAGGCCCAGTACCGCTCCAGACGTTTGTGCCTATGATTTTGAGTGAGAAAGGTTTTTTTCCCTGCATGCCTCCCAAACAACTTGTTGGCATGTAGATAGCGCCTGATGGTTGTTTTGGAGACTTTGTGACCCCAAGATGCAACCATTTGATGCAATTCTGTAATAGTGAGTTTTGGAGATTTTTTTATTTCTCTTACCATCCTCCTCACTGTGCGTGGTGGCAAAATAAACTTGCGTCCTCTTCCAGGCTTGTTTACCACTGTTCCAGTTGTTTTAAACTTCTTAATGATTCCTCTGACCATAGAAATGGGTAGGTGTGCGAGTGGCTATTTTCTTATAGCCATTGCCTTACTTGTGAAGGTCGACACACATCTGCCATACTTGAACAGTGTGTTCCTTTGTCTTTCTCATGTTGAAGAGAAATGGCCTCTGAGTCACGTCATATTGATAGCCCAGGGAAACAGGATGTTAAGAATTACTAATTAAATGTTCCTACATACTCTGATTGACTTTGTAAACTACTGTAGAAATGACAGAAATGACAGAAATACTTTAATTACATTTATTTCCTAGGAATTGTTAGGGGTGCCAATAATTGTGGAACAGGTGATTTTATGAGGAATAATTATTTCTTAATGTGGGATTTTTTCCCTTTTAAATAAATGCACTTGTATTAAAGGTTGGATTTTACGCTTTTTTTCATTGTGGTCCTATATTATTTGGAAAAAAAATGAATTTATTAGAAGCTAAAGAACACATCTTAACCAGGGGTGCCAATAATTGTGGAGGGTGCTGTATATGTGTGTGTGTGTGTGTGTGTGTGTGTGTGTGTGTGTGTGTGTGTGTGTGTGTGTGTGTGTGTGTGTGTGTGTGTGTGTGTGTGCGTGTGTGTCTACAGTTCTTTTTTTCTGCACGGTCAATACAGATGGACCTTTTGATGCAGGTAAGGACCTCCCTTTAATCTGAAGAATCATGTCTCCCTCGGATTTCTTTCCAATATGGCGAATACACACAAAGACACACAGGCAAGGCGCCCACTTAAACATTTACACTGACGCTCGCTCACACATCACACTGATGCACAAAGCCTGACCTATTTAGCCTCCCTTTCTGCTGACGTAATGATCAGACAGACAAGCAGCGGAGGCTGAAAGAATTCCTCATTGATAGGCACCAACCACTTGCCCATGAAGCAGTAACTTTTCTTTATAAAAAGCCAGTCTGTCTTTTTTTATTCGTTTCTCTGTGCACTTAAATGAGCAATTATTATCACTGCTGTCAGTGCTTTCAGGACCCCCATTTTTGCCAATGAATTGATATGATGGGCAATTAGACGTGTTCAACCTTGAAGGATAATGTTACATTCCGATATGAATAAATGACAACCACATTTCACGCAGAGACAAGTCCGGGCCATTCCGATTTCAAGTTTGAGAGATTCACCTCAGGACTTGAATGTGAACTAAGTGAAGCTGACAGCAGTTTAGGTGGTGCCCCCTACCCGACACACACACACACACACACACACACACACACACACATCCCCAACCAACACCACCTCCCTCTTCACTTTTACCCACTCTCCCGTTCGGTGGCAGCTGTTGCGTGAACCCATCAGGAGGAAAGCCGAAAGCTGGCGTCAAGCGCGCCTTTCAGCATCCCTTCGGTGATTAGCGCTGTAAAAACTCTTCCACGCCACATCCTGCCCACCAGAACAATGTTAGGTCACACTCAACAATGCGTCACCCCCCCCCCCCCCACACCCCAATCTACTCCACTGCTAATTGGCCACAATTAGGCAGCTCATGCATAATCAAGTAGTAAGCCGCGTATGAAGGTCAAGTTAAGAGAACTCCAAAAGTGCGTGGAAAATGCCAGTGTGAATGGGCACGGCTCATAATTATCTGGCGCCCCCATGGACTCCAACAGACAGTCAGCGGTGAACTGCTCTCTGATGTAGCACCCTGCCTGCTCACCACTGTATGGACACATCAGCGTACTCTACAATTACACCTTTAGAGAGTGGCTTAGAGTGTGTGTGTGTGTGTGTGTGTGTGTGTGTGTTGGGGGGGTGGGTGGAATAAGGGTGTAAATAAGTAAACAGCCGATCAGATTTGAACATCCCAACTATGTCTTTTCTGATGGAAAAATCCTCATGCTACGTACAGAGGGTTCATTCGAGTGCAAATCGGAATGCACTTAGCATTCAAATGTATTCTTGCCGGACCTACTACGATCAATCAGTCAAACATTTTGGTTTCACATCAACAGTCTTTGTAGAATTTATTGTGTGCACAAAGAAGAAATATCAATGTTTGACTCAGAGCTGCAACAATAGGAGCTTCATTGAAGGTATTATGTACAAATGTTTTATGCAAAAAGCTGATAACTGTAGTGGAACAATGCATGAAGAAAGACTTGTTAGCTAAATTTGGCTGTGTTTGCACAAATCCATTTTTGAACGTGTCATACATGTTTTTTTTTTTGTTATTATTGTTATTTTATCAAAATCAAAATATACCTGATTATTTTTTTATTGAGTATAATGTTTTATTTTTGTTGAATGTATTCTTTTTGCTTTTTATTGACTTTTCGTTGTTGTTTTCAAATGTTCCTCTGCTATTTGACCCATGAATGATTGTCAGAACAAAAAGTAGTCCTTACACTATTTACCAAAGCAGCAGAAGAGTAGAGTGCTCCCAAGCAAGCCAAATACATTTTCAACCCATCAAAAATGAATATTTCTCCCTCCTGCAATATCACACCATTTTCCACACTTATAAATTCTATCCTGTTACTGTAACCTAATGATAACAAGATTTAATATGACTACTTCTGACAAGTGCAATCTCTTTCGAGCAGAACACAGATGTATCTTTCCTTCAGACAAATTCAATTCAAGAATTTCTGATCTGCAATCAGAAGCCTCAGCCAGATAATCACATTATTCTCACTCCCACCATGTGACATATGTCAGCAAAGTTAACGCCAATGAATTTGCATGGTGTTGCACATTTTATTTTCCCCTATCATTGTTCCTTTAATTCGTTCTCCTCTTCCTCTCTCTCTCTCTCTCTTTCTTTCTCTCCTAACTTTCCATGTTCTTTCTTGTTGCAGTCTGTCTCCCCAATCTGGGCTTGTGTCACTTCCTGCCCCACCGTCTGTTGGGTCTTTGTGTGTGTGTGTGTGTGTGTGTGTGTGTGTGTGTGTGTGTGTGTGTGTCTGTCTATGTCTGCATGTGTGCGCGTGTGTGTGTGTGTTAAGGTGTGTTTGTGTGTCTGTATGTCTGCATGTGTGTGTGTGTGTGTGTGTGCCTGTGTGAGTGTGTTCATGGTAATTTGTTGTGTAACTCCAACCAGAGCTCTCTTTCTTTCAGCAAACCCATGGACCTAGATGACAGGGCGATCATACGCAAGCCACGGATTCAGATAATGTTGGCAGTCTCATCACTAGTATAAGAACATGTGTTGGACAGTAGTTGTAACTAACACACCTCAAACACAGAACTTGCCATATAATAGTCTTGACCTGGTGTATGAGCATATTCACTGAGTCAGTGTAGAGACACTTGTCAACTCTCCCAGGTACAAACCACTGCTCTTCATTGTATAGACACATGGTGCAATTCTGCTACCATGGCAATAGCCAGTCTGTGATTTACTTTCTGGTGAAGGTTAAATCTTTCTTTTTACGTTTTTGAAGCAGTGAATTATTACATAGTATCTCTTGTATTACAGGTTGTGCAAATGGATATGTGAATGTCAAGTGTGTTTGTGTGTTTGTGTGTGTGTGTGTGTGTGTGTGTGTGTGTGTGTGTGTGTGTTCTGACGTGACAACGAGACTGTAGACAGGAATCCTCAGGACATATACTGTATTTACAGGTTTGTATGGTGAAAGTAGTATCAGTCCAAATTTGGGAGGTCATGCACAAATGAAGATCTGGCTACATGCTCCCAGAGGTTAATGTGTCCCAGAACCATCCATCAAAAATAACTGAAAAGAAAAAAAAAGATCTTACAAGTAACTAAGGTGAATAAATAAAACATGCCCATATTCAGTAAAAATCACAATATTTTTGCTACATGTGCGAGTCCAATTTTTGAATTTGGTTGAGTTGAAGAGGATACATTCAACAGAGTTCAGAAGGTGGGCAGAGGAGAGATACAGTAGGCCTTGGGCAGTATAAGCCATGTGTTCCAATAGCTGAATAATCTACTAGAAAACACCCAAGCAATAGCCACAACACAGGGGAAATGAACGTCATGAATATTCAAGGTGTGCTCTGAGTGACAGCCTGCAGGTCTTCGGGCAAACAGAGTTACTTCGGTTTCAGTAATTTAATAACAAACAAAATGGACTCCGTTTCTGGAGTTGTCAACATCCCATAATGCACTCAGCCTGACAACTGTTGTTGCCCAACTCTTTAGAGGCTCTGACTGTTTGTTTCTATTTGATTCTATCTCTGATCACATTGCCCCATGAATGATTTATGGGAGTCCGTTCAGCCTTTATGCTCCTGTGGCAAGTTTTCTCTACGCACCCTACTGTTACTCTCTCAGTGCTGGTTTTGGTGTGGCTATCGACCATCCAGAGAATGTAGCCTAATCAGGAAATACATCATTTAATTCCATACATGTCCATACAGGGTAAACCGGAACACACGACTCCATCTTGCCACCATCATGTCATACTACTGTAGCAAGCAAAGATTCTAGGGCGGAGCAAGATGGATCAGTTAATATTTTAGGGATCAGTGCCATAGCATTCCGGTCGCGTCTGTGACGACACCTGAGCTTACCAAAATGGCGCCCATGGAGTCATAGAATGTACTTCAACATATCGTGGCCTGTGATCCATCTTGCTCGGTTCTAGAATCTTTGCTAGCAAGTAGCACTAGTACATCAGGGTGGACTTCAGCACAGGGAGAAGCCATGCCACTCAAGACCTCAAGAAGTGATTTTGCCACGGAGAAAATGGTGACAAAGAGACATTGCCTAAACACAAAGCCAGCCCAGACAATTTATGAGAACATTATTATCTACCCTGTGCCTCTCATAAATGTTGTTTCTGCTAAGACATTTACACGGTGCCTTACCGCTTTCAGTATTCACAGGATTTTGGAAATAACATTTAGAACATGAGAAATAGGACAACAGTTGACTTCTTAATGAGCTATTTCATAACCGCTGCCTTGAAATTCTGAGGGATGTCATTTTTTTTTTTTGAACAACCAGTCAATTATGCTAAGCAGTGGTTGGTAATACTACAAAGTACTTCTATAAATATTCTAAAAGGTTGTTTCCAGAATAGAGTTAGCAGGCTTGAGGGCTTTATAAAGCAGCCCTCAGAAGCGTGCCGTGAAGAGAAAACAGTTCGTCTGGAGAGGTTACGAGCATCTTGAACGTTATGGGACAGAACAGAGGCCTGCAGAACAGTTTGGATCTCGGCTCATTTTCATCTCACTGAGCTACTAGTCTGGCTCCTCTCAGTGATTGCAGTGAACATTTCCCTCAGCCACCAGGATGGCTGCCGGGCCAATCAGCGATAAGAGGGGATGAAATTAAACTTTCCAAAGCTGAAAGTGGCAATGGTAAATGGTAGTAGGAATTCTTGCAAACATGAAAACAAAATGCAGTTGGAAGAATGTGTACATTTACTGTATAGAGCAGTGGTCAATACACCTTTACAGTTTCCTGACTTTGGATGCAGTTAATCAACAGCTTGTAAAGATTATGAGAAATAGGAGGTAACATTATGGATCCCTGATCAATGTTGATTGGTTAAGCCAGTCCAATGATGTCAAAGCTTTGCGCAAATACTACTGTAGGTCAATAATGATGTTGGGGTTGGAAACATTTCCCAACGCGCCCAAAGGCTAGATTACTTGTTGACAACAACCAGGAGTTCCAGTAGGGAGGGAGAAAGCTAGAGTCTCTGGTATCAAAGACTGCATGATAGTTAGCTATGTTTGGGCCAGACCGACTGTGCGGAGGTCAGATAATGAGTGCTCATGTAAGGAGATCAGAGAGGGGTCCAAGATACTTGGATGAATATTGAAGATTTTGTGAGACTCTCAGAATGTTTCAGACTTACAGCTTGTAAGAGAGAAACCATTTTTTCCTACAGACTAAATACATCAGAAGCATTCAGACGGAATACATCTGAAATTATAATTGAGAAGATAATGAAGTCAGTTTTAACAGTATAGACATAGACATATTTCACATGTTCAACCTCTGTAAGGACATTATTGTTTCTCAGTTGTAGTATCCCTATGAGAGGCATATTTTAGTTAATTTAAACATTTGACATCTGACGTGATATTTGAGTATTTAAAGGTATTACAACATAGACATTATACGACAATCGGTTTCCCATTAGATATTGATAAAGTGTCCATCCTAGCCTGCTCTATATAATAGGGACTAATTACATTATGGCAGAGATGTCAGAGGTCTAGACCGTGGAAAGCTCCTCACCTCTGGCCTGATTTGCACGATGAGTCATCAGTATTTATTCACCATATGGGACTGGGGCGCAGCGCGCTGGACTATCTGTGTGACGCAGCATCGCCCAAAACTCTCCTGCCATTTGGTTTGTGGGATGCCGCACGCTGGAATGGAAGTCTTGCCAAGGACAATTTAATGCCAGACACTGAAACAGAAAATCAGAAGTAATTTAAAAAAAAAAACACACACACACACACACACAAACACACACACATATTTTCCTCCAACTTGCTGATCAGAACACACCTTATGCTGTTTCCTTGCTGGAATAGGTTATTCTCAGAAACCGGTGTGTGCAGAGTTGTGCACTTTAGGTGGGAAAGTTTTCTTTTCAGTTGAAAACTCCAGGTACTGTACTGTACTCTACGTCGTCGCGTGATGTCGGGCAGAAAATGTTCTTGTTGAGCACAAGGCGCATATGCAAATGTGCCTTCAATAAAGCACTGTGTATCTCACACTCTTGACCCATCAGGGCTGCCGCTGCACAAATGCTCTTTTACTTTTGCTCTGAGATTGAAAAAAAATAAATATAAAAATAAAAATACATTAGATGACAGATGGAGAGAAAATGACTCATTTGGAAAAGTGATTCAGCGCACATGCGGTGATTTAACATTTTCACGGCGTGAACAAAACAGACATTACTGAGCGACCTGATGGTGAGCAGGCCTACGCCAACAGAAGTGAAGTGAGTGACGAGAGAGAGGAGTCCTTTAAAAGGGAACTGATATACAGCCGACCTGTCCCCTGATATATTCCAACGTTTCCTGGTGTATAGGGGCTCCATACATACGGCACGTAATTACATCAGATTGGCTACCAATCAGACTGAATAGATTTACATGTAAAGTACTTATCTCTTTTAACCCTTATGTTGTCCTTGGGGTCAATTTGACCCCAAACAGTGTTTAACACCATAAAATATATGGTTCACTTTTTATGTTTTGCTTCAAGTTTCATGACTTTTCCTCATTTGAAGGGTACAACAGAGTAAACATGAAATTTGCACAAAAGTATGTTTCCAATGTCCTGTAAAAAAAATAGTTACGTTGGTGGTATTGGGGTCAATTTGACCCCATCTTTATGAAACATGATGAAAATGAATATTTGACAAATTATGGATATTATTATTGTAATAGTATGGGAACATGTAGTTATTATCATTATTGCATATACAAGTACATATTACATATAAGTTATTTTGGCAGGTCTGAAAAAGTCCAAAAAGTCAGCCTTTGGGCTGTTGACACTGGATTGGCCATATTGCCAGTCAGGGTTCCAGGGTTCATAAAGGGGTGTGGGGGGGTGGGATTGTTTTGTAGGGCTTTTGATGGTGGTTATTACACTCTTGTTAAGTACCTACCACAAAAAAAATTGGGTAAAAAAAATCATTTTAATCATTTTTTGAGAGTTTTTTTAGCTGGGGTCAAATTGACCCCAAGGACAACGAACGTCGGTAAGATTTGAGGACAACATGAGGGTTAAAAGCAGCAGTTATCAACACGTGCGAGTATAGCTGGCTCTCTGATCTTTAAATCATGATGGAAACAAGACTCTGGGAGAGAACGATCTCTCTGGTCTCTGTCTCGGTCTCGGCTCTATAATTGGCTGCTACATTTACAAAATAATGCGGTTTAAGAATGTCCAAAGAGGTGTATGGTATGCATGCCTGTCCGTCATTAGTTTATGTCTGTGTTATACAACATTGTGAGGGAGCAGGTAAAAGAAGTAGCTACTGTGGTTTACAGATCTGGTGCATTCGAACACGATGTGTGGCTATAGGCAAAGGAAATGAATAGACATCCATTGAATTGTATGAAAGAGTCTTTTGTGAACAGGATATGTGTGTGTTTGTGTGTGTGTGTGTGTGTGTGTGTGTGTGTGTGCTTATCACTTATACAGCAACATGGATCCAAACGTTTTGAATATGTACACTTGGTTGCAGAATACATGTCTTTGTATGTGTGTGTGTGTGTGTGTGTGTGTGTGTGTGTGTTTGAATAGGAAATTCTATTCCTATGAAATGCTTCCTCTGTGTGTGATCATGAAGGATAATATCACTCTAAGAGTGATTGCTTTGGCTCTGCGCACGCAACATTTGCCCCCCTTTCACATCTACCCGGTTGATATGATATGAATATTGCCCAGCGGAATGGAGGAAGGAACCGGAGATAATAAGAACTCCATGAACAAGGCCACGGGATCAGGGTTCACCTTTCATTAGTGCCTTATTGAATCCCAAATCCCCTCCACATATACCAGCTCAGAAGGCTACAGCCCCCCGTCGCAGTAATTCTGCAAAAGGCGAGAAGTATAGATGCCGCGGCAGATAAAGGCAGCTAATAGGATCGCTCATCAGTTTAATGCCGCCGTCCGCCAGCACGAACGCAAGTAAGACTTCATTCCTGCTTCTGGTCAGTGGTCAGCCTTCGGTTATAATGACACACTCGCACAATGCAAGGCCTTTGGGGGGAAAAAAAGAAAGAAAAGGCTGAATGTAGGAGCCCGGAAAATATCCCAGTCTAAATGGAGGGGGGGGGGGGGGGGGGGGGGCACCCTGATATTTTACCTGGCAGAATAGGAGCAACGAAAAAAGAGGAAGCTTTCAGCACAGATGAGCCCTCCAAACTAGCATGCTTTCCCAGCCTAACAAGCCAGATGGGTCTCACAAGCCTCTCATTTCCTTTATTCCCCTTTTTCAAAAGGAGGGAAGAAGGATAGGGAGAGGGAGAGGGGGGAAAAAGTGTCATTACATTGCAGTCAGGCAAATGCATTTTGAAGGTCACCTGTGATTTACTATAATGGCAGCCATCTCTAAAGAGAGCAACCTTTGTTCATACTATTGAGTAACAATGATTCATGGCAATGGAAGATGCACCTCGAAAAGTCACTATGAACAGAAACACGCCCATTTGAAATCAGATCTCGTAACCAGTGATTATTCATTAGTGTGGCGACTGTGCCTTTCTCTGTGCACTTAAAGCAAGACTCACACAGAAAGGCAAAGTTCATGTCGTCACAACCACATCCACCCGCAAAAATACAAAGAGACATGCACATGCACACACACTCACACACACACACACACACACACACACACACACACACACACACACACGCACAAAAGAGACACACAAGCAAGTTCAATGCCTGAGCACTCAACAGGTCCGGAACAGTCTCCACAGGAACAGTACAGTCTGTCTCTCTGTCTCTCTCTCTCTCTCTCTCTCTCACACACACACACACACATTATGAGAAAATACGACATTGCCTGCTGCAGACATAAAGGCTGCCAATGACAACTGGTACACACACACGTGTGTCTGTACCATATATCACCCCCCTCCCCTCTCGCTCTCTCTCACACACACAAACACACAACGTGACATTTTCACAGGCACAAACACAACACCATGACTTGATCATAAAAAGAGTAAACACGTCAAAGACAAGACAGAGAAGAGAGAGTGCACAGAATTAAAGCATGAGTTAAACAAATGAATGTCATAACTAAATAGATAAAAACAAATGTATTAAAAAATGAATATGTGTAGCGAGGTAGCGAGTAGCGGTAGCTGCGTGCTAATCGGCTCGTGGCGTGCGTTTGGCCATAACTCTCCTCATGTGTTTTGGAGGAGTCCGTCCTGTCCCTGTCTGTCCACACTAATGCTGAGTCCATAGGGGTGACGAAGTGCCCTGACCTGTGTGTGTGCGTGCGCGTGCGTGCGCGCACGTGTGTGTGTGTGTGTGTGTGTGTGTGTGTTAAAGTGTCTTGCTTTCTGCAGGACACCTACGGCAGTGTGTGTGTGTGTGTGTGTGTGTGTGTGTGTGTGTGTGTGTGTATGTGTTTGTCGCAGGAGAGCTACAGCAGTGCACTGTGCATAATAAGGACAGCATGAATCCTAGAGTAGCCACCATCCCGTCTGCATACCCACTGTGGAATTGGGTAGGAGGTATTTATGGGGGGGGGGGGGGAGGTCATGATGTCATGTCCCGGCGGGGCCAGGGGAGGTGAGGATGCAGACGCAGACAGACACAAACAGATACAGATACACAGACACACACACAAGCACACACACACACACACACACACACACACACACACACACACACACACACACACACACACACACACACACCATACCTAATGTGAGCAGACAGGACTCTGACTCTACATCTCTCTGAAATTTATAGTCACAATGACATTAAAGTTTTTCTGGAAATATGAGTCTATGGAGAGCACAAAGCACGCGCAAATTCGCCGGCCTTCGTAGTATGTAGTATATTACCCAGGCAGTATATATCACCTTTGTCGTCCCTTAATCGTTGCCTCCTGGATGGGAATGCCTTTTGTATCTTTATCAGCAGTGAGTCCTATACTGAGTAACAGGTAGCTCATAGTCCCAAACACCAGTTGTTTTCCAGAGAGGATATATCTCCTCTCCCTCCCTCTCTCTCTCTCTCTCTCTCTCTCTCTCTCTCTCTCTCTCTCTCTCTCTCTCTCTCTCTCTCTCTCTGTGCTGATAACTGACTCAGACGCTAGAAGATCTCAGATCCACTGTAATGCTGGAAAATTACATTTAAACCCCCATCTCTATTTGCCCCATTGAGAAAGGAATTACACGAGTGTCCTCTTTCTGGCAAAATCCCCCCGTTCCGATAAAAAAGAATCACATAAAAAAAAAAGAAAAAAAAAAAGAAAAAAAAAGAAGAAGAAGTGAGAGCAAGGCCCGTTTCACAGCCCAGGCAGTGGCACAGCGCTCTTCTGGCAATTTGGACATCAGTGTCTAAGCCCTGTGGATTAAATTAGTTGAGAGCCGGTTGGCCGTGCTGCAAAGTAGAGGGGCAAGTAGGCAGGGTCAGGAGAGAGAGAGAGCAAAGCCTGAACTGTGCAGTGCTGAAATGGAATCAGGTCACTGTAACCCGGCTGGCCCGAGCCATTATGTCTGGGATCTCGCCCGCCAGTTCGAAAAAGTTGTGGATTTTATAGCTATGAGTGTTATGAAGACCTAAAGAAAAATCTGTGTGTGTGTGTGTGTGTGTGTGTGTGTGTGTGTCTGACTGTGTATACTTGTGTGTGTGTGTGGATATTAGCTATGAGTGTTATGACGACCTAAAGAAAAAGCTGTGTACGTGTGTGTGTGTGTGTGTGTGTGTGTGTGTGTGTGTGTGTGTGTGTGTGTGTGCGCGTGTGCGCGCGCGTGTGTATACTTGTGTGTGTGTTTGTGTGTGTGTGTGAATTCAGTGTCAACTGAATTGTTGATAAATTTACCAATTTGACAATAACAAAAATGCAAACATGGACTAGCTAAAAGAGATTTGAGACCATTGCCAGCTGAGCTCTTTGATCACTGTACGAACCAAGTCATTGATCTTATCTCTATCATCAAATGTCATAATTAGCTACCACTTAATGGAAAAATTACCCATTCTATCAGAACGGCATTTTTCATTGCAAATATCACTTACTTTCAGCCCAGTTTATTTATTCTGAACGACTCAATATGATGGCTTTGGTGAAGTCCTCCTCTTGATATAAAATATATAATAATGTCTTAATACAACTGTGCAGTGTTAAAAGAAAATGACAGGCTCCATCTGCCTGCCAAAAATCAATTGTCATGCAATGTAGTTTCTGCTATGGTCTCTTTCAACAGTTGATAATGAATTGAAGTGACTATCATAGCTCAGAGAATCAGTATTTATTGAAAGTAATTCAATGTTTCTTTTTTTCTGTTTCTCCCTCAGTTGGGAACAAAGGTATGAAAATGTCTGGTTCCGTTTTTAGACATGCAGTAAACAGCACATTTTCACCCTTGTGCACAATTCATTTAATACATGGCATATGTCGTCAACAACAACAACAACAACAGCAGGAAGAAGAAAGGATACTAAGGTCATATCTCCCAAACTCATTTTCTACAATTTGGTTCAAATGATTGCTAGTAGCCCTTCAACAGCGCTGGTGCTACAAACCCGACATGTCCAAGTCCAGCCTCACACAGCTTGGTACTGTCTTTGATGTGTTGTTTAATAACCCCCCCCCCCCCCCCCCCCCCCCACACACACACACACCATCCCACCCCTCATTCAAGGCATTGATGGTACAATCCGCAATTCTGCTAAAAGGTTCAGTCGCCAGTCAAATTGCACCCCTTCCCTCTGTGCTTCTCAAACAATGTGTTGATTGGCTGGATGTATGGCTCAGTCTGTTCCACTTTGTTTGTTTTTCATTTACAGATCAAGCGGGCAATTTCACAAAACCTAGACAGCAGATTAAAGATGGGTATCCTTGACTCGGTTTCACAAAAGCAATTCCGCATAAATTATAATGGGGGTTTATGCTGGGCAGCTAGTCTGACTCTGGCCCTAACCAAGCTAACAGCTATAGGCTTAGTTAATTCTAAAGTTGATTCTGGTGTCTTACTAATTCAGCCGGCTGTCACTCTGATCAGACCTCCATGTTCTTTTTTTATTATTATTATTATTGCATAGGTTCAAGCACCCCTAAATTTAATCTCGTCACCCCTAAAAAAATAAGTAATTGTGTGCAGATCGACCGAGGTGTGCTCAAGCTCTCTGACTTGCAATGAGTTTAGTTTCACATTCAAGTTCTTTAACTATTTATCTATCATGCCATTCAATTTCAAAATTCAATATTTCAAATTTCAATTTGAAATGCGTGGACCTAACAGTAGCGCCACAAACATTTTAGCTCTAATTCCGCGATACTGCAACCTTGGCGCCTAGCCTACTGCCAATTTGCAAGACACCGAAATGATGGAGCAGCGTTCATATCTCCCCGCCCTGCCACGCATTGGCGACAGGTAACGACACAGAAAGTGGGTTTATACATAGACGCTTATTCTGATTAGAATTCGAATAACGGCTCAGTCAGAATAGGAACTACACCTTGTAGGCCTACTGTTTGGGTGCTGCTGAGCTGCATAGACAGGCCTTGGGCTGTTGGGCGTTGCTCAGCTGTATAGACAAGCATTGAGCCTGCGTGCCTGTGACCGCTGCTTGCATGGTAACTACACACAAAGTCCCTGTTGACGTAAATGTCAAACGCAGATGACAAAGGGAATTCAATCATCCGGTTCAGCCTCCTAAAGCTATTGAAGATGAGTGACATTTGGATGCCAGATTGCATAATTGAACAGGTCCCTAAATGGATTAAGTTGAAAGAGAGAGAAAAAGAGGAGAACAGGGGGGACAAAACTATTAAAATCCCCAGAGTTGATTGTCAGTCCTTGCTTATTATTTTTGTTTGTCTTGCCTGCTAATCATTGCCCCTTTCTCCTGAGGATCGTAGCGAGCGGAAGCAAAAAAGGATAACTGATGGCCATATGTTTATTTGTGAGCGTTTATTTTTTTATGTCGCCTCTGACAATTTCCCTTTACGACTTCCAGTATGGTGTTTTGGGATGCCGTAATGAGGCACCCGGACGACACTGCAAACATTTCAGGTCTAACAAATGTGCGGCTTTGCTGCTACACAATATTGTGATGATGATGGTTATGATCTAACCTATTAAGGGATTTGCCAGAGGCTCAAATAAACTCTTATGAATTACGTCACTAATGACAAACATTACGAAGCTGGATTAACTCAGGCTTCCATTGTCTTTTATAGGGTCTGACAAACATCATAAAACAAATAACGTTCTGTAGCTGTTGCAGCAGTATAACATGTAGGCTGATTTGTTGAAAGCAATTTGTCCATAGCAGGTTCTACTCTGATGAAAATATAACATATATCACCTCTTTGGTGACAATACAGGACAAATGTACTGTAACATGCTAATGTGATTTCCCTATAAGGATATGTTACACAGTTCATTGGCTTCAGCTGTATTGCATCTGCTCAAAAAGACCACTAGCCTATATTTAAACAGGTGTGCTGTTGATTAAAAAAAATAAATTAAAAAAAAGAACCCTTGGGTGGTGTTCAGGGCAATTGATCTGTTTTAATATTTCACTAAAAGAAAGGTTATTAACTACTGTATAGTGTTCAGCCTGATACTAATTGGCCTCAGCTTATTTTCAGTGAAAAACAAAAAAGTCTAGTTTAGTAGACATGCTATAATGTTTACACACACAAACACACACACACACACACACACACACACACACACACACACACACACAGACACATTTAGTATTCCAGTCCTTCAGTCTTTACCCCCTGTAGTCTGTGATCCTGCATGATGTTATTCCAAAACAGTCTAAACACCCTCAAGTCTGCACGGATAAATATCTCTGCCCGACAGTGTGTACTGTAGCTCCCTTCAATTGCAGTCCTTCACCAGTATTGTGAGTAAGGGACTGAAGATTGAGGAATGGTTAAGAAAAAGACGATCTGCTCAGAGAGCCATGCAAGGACTGGACAAGATTGATAAAGTTAAGTGGAATTAGTTATGTAGAAAGGATTCTGTTAGGTTACTTTTAATACAGATGTACATCGTGAAATGGGACTTGTATTATGGGAATGTTAATTGTGAAAGGAGACTTTTATTTTGGAGGGAGAGAGTTGTGGGTTTGAGGAAATGGATTACGTGTTGTGTTGAGTGCGATCCTGAAGTAAAGTCAGCTCATTGTAGCCTGGCGTAAAGTTGATTCTGTTTTCCCCATTGGAGAATGGTTAGTGAGCCTTACACACCAAATAGCAAGGCTACAGTCACAAGGAGGCCTCAGAAACTAGAGATAATAATAGAAAATAAAGGTGAAAGCAAGTGGGGTAAGTGTAAGTCTGCATACTGTACACTGAGCAGCTTCTAAGGCTTGAGAGGAACCCCACAGTGAGTTACTGGAGCTGCTGGAGGAACTTCAGAGCAAACTGATAGAGGAACACCACAGTAAGCTGCCGAGGGAACCTCACAGCAAGCTGATAGAGGAACACCACAGTAAGCTGCCGAGGGAACCTCACAGCAAGCTGATAGAGGAACACCACAGTAAGCTGCCGAGGGAACCTCACAGCAAGCTAGAGGAACACCACAGTATGTCACTGAAGGAACCTATCAGAAAATCACTGTACTGTAGGAACTCTGTTAATAAATCCCTGTGAAATGTACAGTACCCTACTGGCTTTTTTTGTCACAGTAACAAAATAAACTAGATGTACCGCAAAGCGATACACAATATGACCGCCGCTCAGTCCTGCACATTCTCTCCGCAAATATCAATCACGCTTGTGTTTCCATCGCCTACTCCATCCCTACTGCAACTTTTATGTATGTAAATGAGTGTGTGCATGTGTGCGCTTGCTTTTGTGTATGAGTGCTTCTCTGTCTAGTGTGAGTGTGTGTCTGCTTGTGTGTGTGTTTAATGTGTCTCTGAGTATATGTTCACTGTGTTCTCTGCCGTCACTGTCACTCTAATATCAGATAACACACACACACACACACACACACACACACACACTCACATGCGCGCGTGTGCACACACACACACACACAAACACACATACACAGGCACACACTCACACACGCACACACACACACACTCGCGCACACACACACACACACACACACACACACACACACACACACACACACACACACACACACACAAACACACACACACAGGCACACCCAGAGAGAGAGAGAGAGAAAGAGAGAACACACACAGAATACACACAGATAACACAGACATAGAGAGAGAGAGAGAGAGAGAGAGAGAGAGAGAGAGAGAGAGAGAGAGAGAGAGAAAGAAAGAGAACACACACAGAACATGCACATACACACATATACACACATGCAAACACACAGATGGGCACACAGAAACGCACCCACACACACAGGCTATAGTACATCACACACACACTCACTTCTCAGCTCCGGTGGTCTCACAAAATGTACTCAAATATGTGTGTGTGCATGTGTGTGTGTGTGTGTGTGTGTGTGTGTGTGTGTGTGTGTGTGTGTGTAAGGGTGTATGTGTGCATGTGTGTGGGCGTGTTTGTGCATGTGTTTGTATAATGTTTTATGTACATGTGTGTATGTAGTGGTGCGTGTGTGTGTAGGTATGCGTGTGTGTGTGTGTATTTATGTGTGTGTGTGTGCGTGTGTGTGTGTGTGTGTGTGTGTGTGTTCCTGCATGTTTGTTGCACCCAGAGCAACCATTCTCTTTTAAAACATATTTGGAAACTAGTTGATTAAAGGTTTCTAATGGTGTCATTTATATGTTTCTAGGACAAAAACTAGCAGAGATTGAGATGTTTGGAACAGTTTTTGAAATCCCCAGGGGGGGATTTAGACTCCAGATAATACCACCATCTACTGGCCGATGGGTATACAGTCCTGAATGTACACATAAATCCATTTATTTTATAGCCCCCCATGGATGAAATTCCACAAAACTTGGCATACTCCCAGAGGGTGTCAGGTTAATCATACACATGAAATTTGGTGCAGTTCATAACATCTCATCTGAAGATAGGGGCAATTAAAGCAATATTACATTGCATTTTCAATTTTTACGATGGGGGGGCAAATCACAAATGACTGGTTATAAGCTAAGTTGATGCAAGCTCTAGAGAACAACATACCATAAACATTTTGTCATCCTCGGTGCCACGGTTCAGGTAGTTATGTAGGAAAAACTGTCATTTTTGGGCTTCGGGCGGGGGCAGCGCGGGGGTGGAGTGACCCCCGGGGACGAAACGAAAATTTTCCATAGAACTCTACTGGGGCTACATGCCCACCAAGTTTCATGCGCTCCGGTGTTACGGTGTCCCGGGAATCGTTGACGAAAAATGACGGGAAAAAAGAATAAAAAAAAAAAAAAAAAAAAAAAAAACTTTGACAACAACTATATGACCGCTTCGCTAGCTACGCTAGCGGCGGTCATAATAATAGGCATTAAAAGGACATTATATTACTGGCAGCATTTACAGCATAGTAGCATAGTATAAACATTACACCAGCGAACCTCACAGCTAGGCACTGGTGCTGCTGGAGACATGCAAGACACAACAGGTTCATCACCGTTATTTCAAAATAAATATGTAGGTGAAAACCTTAATTTCTACTCATTCTACTCTAAAGTGTTTATTACAGTGGACTTTCTATATAAATTAGCACTTAAATCGTTAAATTTGATCTAGTAGAAACAAATGATCACATTAACATCATATAGCCAGCATCATATCAGAAAGGTTGGGGTAATTGTCTAATTAGGATACAATATTGAATAACTTTTATATAGCCTACAGTACATGTTTATTTTTTTTATATTGATTTTAAATGCTGAAATAATGTTCTGGGTCAATTTGACCCAAAACAGCCCGAAAGGGTTGCAAAATGTGTACCTAATAGAAGTGTTAAGAGCAGTTGCTGTTGCATTGTTAGTCATTCAGCTCCACTGTGCAGAACATGATTTTAATGGGATTCTGCTAAGCCCTGTCTCCTATCAGCTGCCCCCCTGGTGCTGTGCAAAGGGCACTGGCTCATATCTGGGGAGGCAAAGTAACACTGCAGAAAAACCAATGTGCAACTCCACTGCTGTAAGTTATAGGCTGCCGCTTACAGTATGTGTGTGTGTGTGTGTGTGTGTGTGTGTGTGTGTGTGTGTGTGTGTGTGTGTTTGTGTGTGTGTGTGTGTGTGTGTGTGTGTGCATAAAATAAACATGTGCTACAGTAGATGGGCTGCAGTCCAGTGCTGCTGTTGACCATGGGGCCATTCCACCATTCATTATCTCACAGGCCAGCAGCACATGGAGAGATCATGTTAGTGGCTCAACCTCTTAAGCTGTTCTCTAGGTGCAAAGGGAGACTATGATGAGATCGGGGGGAAACTACTGTCTGCACATCAGTAGTGCAGGTTGAATGCTAGTGACTGGTGACTGCAGCTAAGCCCCCCTCCAACGCTCCTACCCATACCCATTGCCACAGTACAAGAGCAGCCAATTGCAAAAGTACAGCAGCAAAAAAAAAAAAAAAACACACACTGAAATAATGTGACAGAGCAAATAGTCTGAAAATAGTTGTGTCTGCTCCCTCATGGGTAAAGAAAGTTAATAAGAGCACCCTTTTTGAATAGTCGCATTTCACATTTTCAAATACGCTCGATTTACATAATTTATATACACCAGATGCGGCGAGGGAACTGGCTCCCTTTCAGTGAGCACATCGAGGGACTTCTCTGGGACTTCAAACATTGTCTGTGCAATGGGGAGGTTCTAATGAGGAGCGGACTAAACGAGGGAATTTACTTCTGCCGTGTTGTTTTGAAGCTCGCAGATGGCAAAACTGTGAACACAGACATACCCATGCACATACACCTTGATGATACACACACACACACACACACACACACACACGTAAAGCAATGATATGTGATTAAGGTGTGGGAATGTGGAATGGAACACCTTTCTGGAACAAAGACGTTCATTTTTGTTCTCTGTCAGCAGTTAGAGTTGGAGAGTTCTTCTACTTTAGTGTGTGATTCTGCCGATGATCCCGTCCCTGTGTTGGGATGAAGTAAATCCGCTGTTTGTCAGCCGGTGATAGATGTGCTCCCCCGACACCGGGCCTCAATGCTGAGCGATCTGGGCAGCTTTCGGCCAGCTATTGTCAGCACTTTTTGAGTTAGCAGGTCTAAAAGTCGCCGGATGCAGTGATTTCAGAGGGGAATCTAGTCTGGAGAAAAGTCTCAATGCAACCCAATTAAGCATCGCTAACCGTAAAGTGAGATTGACCGGTAGTGACAATCAAAATATCTGTGTTGCTGTGTTGCTGTGTAATCTGACAGATTAATTGTGATAGTGTGAAGGCATCTATCTGTGTACACTGTATACATAATATGTAGGCATACTGCAGGTAATGCTTTATAATAGGGCATATTCAGAAACCATTTACAAGGTGTTAATAAATGGTTTGTCAGCTATTTATTATCATTAGATAAGGTTAGTCCAGTACTTACAAGTAGTTTGTAAGTCACGAATGGGTGAATGTGAGGCATGATATGTAAAGCGCTTTGGGTGCTCGCAGAAGCCGATAAAAGCGCTTTATAAATGCAGTCCATTTACCATTTGCCATATTGTAAAAGCTTACATGCCGAATTGTTACTTAACTCTTTATTGTCACTAGATAACATACCGGTAAACAAATGATCAAATAGCTAACAAACTATTTATTGATACATTTGAAACCATTATAATAAACTATATTAATAATATATTAACTCTGATCACAATGAAAAGGCATCTGGAGACACACATGAGCTCGGGTCACTACTGACCCCAGCGTTTCAATCTCTGGTCTCCTGTGGGCCATTGCTCAGTGGTCAAGCACCTGCTGTCCGAGAAGAATAATAGACGAAAATGTGGTGCAATTTGAGAATGAAATCCACCCACCGCCCCCAACCCCCAGACACAAAAGACAACAGGATAGAAATGACTGCTCTAAACTACACAGTGCAGCACAAGCTATGACGGGAACATGACAAGAGAGAGAGAGACAAAGAGAGAGCGACAGAGAGAGAGAGAGACAGAGAGAGAGAGAGAAAGGCCGAAGGGGTCGCCAGGGGCCTTTGGAAGGCCAAGAGGCTAAGAGCAAGAATCTGAATGTGTGGGTTATTGGATTGTGTGACCTGCTCGGTTAAGGGCAGGCAGGATGGATTGGACACAGCGGGCCGGGCGTGAGCAAGGTGAGGAGCGTGCATATCAATGCCCCGCCATGGACGTATGGATTTCTGCTCACTCCACGCCAAACTCCAAACTTTCCCGACGAGTCAACAGAGAGACAGAGAGAGAGAGAGAGAGAAAGAAAGAGAATGAGAGAGAATGAGAGAGAGAGAGAGAGATGACACAAAGAGCAAGCTGATCCTTCTTTGGGGCGGAAGCGGCAGTTTTTCAGAGGGCGAAATTGTTTCTTCAAGGTTTCAATTTGTTTTATGTCCACTGGTCTGAAAAATTACAACTGACGAGATTGCTGCTATTTTCCAGCCCCTGCAAAGTGAAACCCAAATAACTTTGGTTTTATTCTCAAAGAGGCAATGAATATTGCATAAATAATGAGGACGAATCAAAAAGATAACTTCATAAAGATTTCATAAAAACACAAAGGGGAGTTATGAATTTTTTCTCATAATACAATAATCCCATATTTCAATGATATTTTCCTTGTCTACAAAGTCAATAAACCATATCATGTTTGTTTATTTTTAATAATCTTTACCCAACAAGGACAGCCACGATCAACACAGGCATGCACATTCAGCTCCCAAACTTATCCCATCCCTAGCAGGTGCGAACACGTCCATAAATAAGATAGATTCTGAACTTTCAGCATGGGCCACTGTGGGCTCCTCTTAGACATCGATATGGACATTAAAGTGAAATGACAAAGCCTTCTACAGGAGCTTCCAAAAATGTGGGAGGAGGAAGTCAAAGATCCTTTTTTTCTTCTTTCCCAGACAAGGGTGATCAATGTGACCTCGGGGAGGAGCGAAACTTCTCGTCATTCTTTCCCACCGTCACGGCATCTCCTTCCTTTCCCTCCTTCTCTCTCCATCCCTCCCTCCATCCCTCCTCCTCTCCACAGACGCCTGGTCTCCGATGGAGGATAATCTGTAAATCAATGGGGCCGGGTGTAAAACTCTTGCTAAGCCATGTCGATCCTGCCGCAGCTACATTTAACTTGCCAGCAGCATGGAAATCCTAATTAGGACTGGCCGACTTTTTTTTTTTTTTGCCTCTTAATGTGTCTTAAGGGATGTTCATCGGATGTGACCGGACCTCAAAAACTAGTTATAAATAAAGCTAAGTGTGCAGTCTACTCCATCGAAGTCAGTTCTTATAGTATTGCTCTGCTGTTATTCAACAGTTCCTGAGGCATGACTGATGTAGCAGACCACTAAGGAATCTGTTTTACTGGAAAAAAAACAACAATGACAGCCCTCATGGTGAAGGATTTGTTCCAAGTCAGATAATGCATGTCAGAAATATTGAAACAGTAATATAATGAGACGCTGACCATCGACAACCCTTGCCGTGTTGGGTAAACGCCTAATCACCATAATCCGCACCCTCCCTACTCAACAATGGGTTCTCCGCGAGTGGCCGTGCCGCGGCTAACACAATGCCATAGATTCTGGGAAGGGCCATAGGATCTACAAGGTAAACAAGTCAATGTCATTAGCATAAGTTCACATTGGTGAACGCCTTAGACATTTGCGATGAATAGAGTCTTTGGAGGGGGGGTGGGGAGCTGTCCGTTAATATCGAGCAGCGATTAAAAATGGCAAGCCCAGCGAGCTCTGGGCGCTAACACTACTGCTGCCAGGCCAGGCCAGCCGCAGTGCGTGGGGATGGAGGAGACCTTGGGCCGGGCTTTATATGCAAGCCACTGCTCCATTTTAATCCGTGTGCTTTCGCAGCCTGTCCCCGAAGAACTCAACTGCCTTTAGGAAGACAAACAAAGGATATCCTTGAATCTCTGCTGGATCACGTCAGTCCAGTAATTATCCTTCATCTCAGGACCTGGAAGAGACAGATAAAACCCGGTGGGTCTTTTGTCTCCACTTGCTTGCTTGCTTCCCGTTCCATTCTCCGACGGTTGGTCTATGCGCCCATCTATTCAATCTAACCACCTATCTACATGGATATAAACATATACACACAGTGGCGTGTTTGATATATTAAATTGTATGTTTGATATGCATATCATGGCTCTCTGCTGAATTATCCCCTGCTCTGTGCCACGTGGTGACTCAATGATTACTAAGATGAGCTAAATCAGAGTTCACTGGATTATGAGAGTTTGGGTATTAATGAGGTCAAGGTGTTGGGAGTCTGGATCACCCCTGCAATCTTTCATCTCTGTTTGATAAACACACGCAAGCTGACTGAAACAAGGCTAAGAGCTTTAACCTTCTCCGCGTTCTAAAGAGTGCTCTGACCTGATCCTTTTACTTTCTACGTTTTCACAAACGCTGTCTGAACTGGTTAATATCAGTGGATCATAGAATTATATTATTCAAACATTAATCAACTGTTGGATAACCCAGCTCAAATAAGATGAGTTATTTTCTTTAGCAGGGGGTTCTCGTTAGAGAGTATTTCAGCCCAGCTAACCATAGCTAGGGTGATAGCAGGGGCATGCAACCCCAATCTTTCCACAGCAGATCAAATTTGTCAAAAAAAAAAAAAAGTTGAAGGCGTCCAGACTGTTTCACGTCTAGTTTGAGAGCTTCTGTCAGTCTTGTGGGTGCTCGCCCCGTTGCCTGCGTGCGTGTCGACGGGCTGCCTGTGCATCTGTGTGTGAGCGCGAGCTCTTACCTTGACAGTTGTGCAGAGCTGTCGGGCTCACAGAGGGAGGCTCTGCGGCAGCCGCTGCGGCGGGAGTGTGAAGCAGCAGTCGTGCTGAGTCCAGCACCCGCATCATGGGCCGCCGCACTGGCGTCAGTGTGTGTGTGGGGACTGTGTTTTTTATTAGAGGGAACGTTCTGAGGAATATCTGGGGCCACCCCAGAACCATGTGGAGATTTCATGTGTGGATCTGGGTCCATCAAACGTTTCAGGGCATTTTAGAATCTAGCACTGCTGTATGATAAACATCTGAAAGAACAGCTGGTCCAGCAATAATAAGGTGGAGTTTTATCTCATTGTTTATGAAAGCATTCTTTTATTAGAGTGTTGAAAATTTGCTGAGGGGTGTAGACATCAGATCTGGCCCTTATGTGATTTACACTTTACTGCCATCAGTGGTCCCATATGCTAAAGGTCTATAAAAAAAAACATGGCTCTCATCATGTACAATACTTGCATGATAAATCTGTCAGTGTCAATGTAAATTCATATATCACATTTTAAAAAACAACAGTTGACCAAAGTGCTGTACAACAAAACAAAAAAACACAACAATGCAAAGTAGATCATAAATTAAAATAATAATGATTAGTGAAACCATTGATAATGGTTGAAATGTTAACAGAAAGTCTAAGCTGAGTTAAAAGCTAGAGTAGAAATGGGCTTTGAGAAGGGATTTGAAAATAGAAATATATATCTGTGGTAAATAAATATTTGCGTTGTGCCAACCTACACTCCTTAGATCACAGGTGTCAAACTCAAGGCCCGCGGGCCAGATGCGGCCCGCCACGTCATTTCATATGGCCCGCGAGAGCTTAAAAGGGTCTGATACAGTATGTGGCCCGCTAGAGCTTAAAAGGTCCGATACAGTTTTTGCGTATAGGCAATACACTGCAATACAATGTACGCATGTGAGACTGACAGGGAGGCAACATCAACCACCTTCCTCTATGATCAGTGCAACTGGCTACATCAGATGTGATAGCAACGTGTACGTGTGGAAACAAAATAGACCAGTATTCTAAACTATTTTAGCGAACGGAGCGCCTAAATTACTCGCTCGGTTTAGCCTGCCTGTGAAACGCATGATTGTTTGAAGTGCGTGCACTTCTTTGAGAGGGGAATCGATGTAAGTTGTAAACTACGTGATACGTTTACGTCTACGTTTAAAAGGCATGTATAATTGTGTGTAGTCCTATATCCAAAAAAATCCAGATCCAAATCCTTGCTAATCGAGCAGTGATTGTTTGGCCAAAAGCGAAAATAAGCCTATTCTGACCGAGAAGAGGTGCATTCATATCAGGCAAGCAGAGGTATGCTAGAAGTTTGTAGTAATCGCCCTGTTGCTTTGCATTTTCATTTCAGTTTAAAACGAACAAAAAGGTAAAAAATCACCGCTCATCCGTGTGAGGTGCAGGATTAAAAGTGACTGGATATCTAAGGGAAGAATCCGCACACTACAAGTCTTTGTGAAAATAGCTTTACTGGTAGCTAGCTTTCGGTCGTTAGACCTTCTTCAGGCAGAGTGAATCATACAGACAACAGTGCTGAGTTAATACACCTGGCTTGATTGAAAACACCTGTGTCAAAAAGCATCATGGGACATGTGGTCTTTACAAGTCTCTGTATGGAAAAACACTCTGTGTCAGTGAAGCATCATGGGTAGTGTAGTTTAGATAATACATGAAACATCTACATACAAGAAAAAGAGAACAAGTCTATGCCTTGTACACATCAGGCGACAGCCATCATAAAACAAAGCACAGGCAGTTCAAAGTTAGGCTATATAAGCACACTCATGTCAAAATCCTCATTTAGACCTGATGGCTGTAGTGACTCTAATTTGTATATCCAGAAGAGTTCCCGTTGACATAACCTCCTGTCGACATCACCCCCTCTGTGTAGGGTTATCTGTTCTATGCCTTGAAATCTAAGGGAAGAGATATGGTGTGACATAGCATTAAAATGGCAAGCAACAGGATAATTGGCATCTTTTCGCCTAATAGAACTTTTATGTTCACTTATTCTTTGTTTAAGGGGGCGGGTAGTTTTACCAATGTAAATTTTATCACATGGACATTTTAGTAAATAAATTACATTTTTTGTGTTACACGTGATAATTCCCCTGATTCCAAAGTTCTTTCCAGTTCTAGGGTGCTTAAAGGTATTTGTTTTTATGGAGCTATGACAGTGGGCACAATTTCCACATGGATAATTCCCCTCTTTAATTGGAGCTAATAGAGTCTGTTTAGGGGGGGGCAGAATAGTGGCTCTAACCAGTTTGTTACGTAGGTTAGGTCCTCTTTTGTGGACAAAAAGAGGTGGGTCCTGAAAGAGTTCAGATAAGGCTGGATCCGAGGTCAGAATGTGCCAATGTTTATGGATAGTTTTCTTAATGATGTGGGCCTGAGGAGTATAGGTAGTAATACAAGAAACTGAAAAATGTCTTTCCTTTTTTACACTTTTCTTCAAAAGGTCAGCTCTGGATTTAGAAAGAGCAATATGATACGCTTCATCAACACACTTATTTGTATAGCCTCGTTCCAAAAATCTCTGTTTCATTTCTACTGCCTTCTCTATATAGTCTTTGTCAGAGTGGCAGAGTCTTCGCAATCTATAAAATTGACTTTTAGGTAGGCCATTCTTTAAAGCTGTAGGATGAGCACTAGTAGCTAAAAGAAATGTATTACGGTCAGTTTCTTTCTTGTATAATGTAGTAGTAAGGCTACCATTACTTAGCTCAATCCACATATCCAGAAAGGACACACGTGATTGATCAAATTCCAGAGTAAACTTTAAATCAGTATTACAGCCATTTAGATATGACCCAAATGCACACAATTGACCCTTCCAGAAGTCCCGCCCTCCATAGTTACTGTTGCTACGCCTGTCAAACTTTCGCACCTTGCCCGTCTATTACAATGGAGGAGACACGGGATTTTTTAAACAAATGTAATTTACAAAGACATCGCACCACACTGAAAGCTCATATTTGGTCACTAGCGAGCTACATCTGTCCTCTGTCAACTACAGTTGCATTTACAGCTCTGAACAAAACCGTTCATGAGTTATTTAAGCAAAAGTCTAAGGTACGCGTTGTTTTCGATGGTTCCTCCAGGCTAGTACGAATGAAACGGGCGGGGGACAAAACTAGCATAATGTTTTAAGCTATACTTCCATAACGTCAATATTTGACAACATAACATGATTGGTACTTCAACTAGGTATTATTTTAGACAGAATTGCTGACGGGCTATACATACGTCTCGTTGAATGTCTGTTAAGAACTTTTTGCCGCCATCGTGAAACGTATCTCGCGGTTATGGAAATATCACGCAATATGCAAAATTTAAAGTTAGAAAAATACGTATTTCAAACTATATCATGTCTTTATAGTTCAACATGTTATTTCACCGTGGTTTCACGTGTTTGGGGGCACCACACATCCAAATAAATGCCCTTAATGGCCCACAGGCTATGCAGTCTCCATAGGTTAACATGGCAAAAACTCGAAAGCTTGCCAGGCCTTGCTTGCCTAGTTACGGGTTGCTAAGCCACGATTGGCCTGTGGCGGTTTTAGGGCGTGGCTCTGGAAGGGTCAATTCTTCTTTTGTCCCTTGAAACAGACAGAGCACATCATCTAGGTACCTATACCATTTAAGGATCTTTTGACTAAAAGGGTTTAAATGAGACAAAACAAATTTCTGTTCAAAAAACCCCACATATAAATTGGCGTAATCTGGAGCAAAAGTAGAACCCATAGATGTTCCTTTAAGTTGTAAATAGAATTCCCCTATGAATGAAAAGTAGTTTAACTTAAGTACCAAAGAGGCTAATTCAATAATAAAGTGACTTGGGGGGAAGTCTCTACGGTCCTGAATATAGAAACCTAAGGCATCTAGTCCCCTCTCATGTGAAATATTTGTATAGAGACTTTCCACATCTAAGGTAACTAACAATATGTCAGCAGGTAGATCTGTAATCTCTGAGATTTTATTAATGACATCAGTAGAATCCTTGACATATGATGGAAGTTTGCAGACATATGGCTTAATGAAATAATCCACAAAATTAGACAATGGTTCTAAAAGAGAGTCATTGCTAGCTACAATGGGCCTTCCCTTAGGATTGACCAAACTTTTATGGATTTTAGGTAACATATAGAACATAGGGATCACAGGATGTTTACAGTTCAAGAAACAATGTTCATTTTTGGATATCCAGTGCATTCTTAAGGCATTGTCTGTAACATCTATGATCTTCCTCTGGAAATCTGCAGTAGGATTGGCATTTAGTCTTCTATAGAATTCTTCATCATTGAGTTGACGATATGCCTCTTTTTGGTAATCAGCCATATTCTGCACAACAATCGCTCCGCCCTTATCTGCAGGCTTGATGATTATGTCAGTATCCTTAGAGAGTTCTTGAATAGCCAACTTCTCATTCGGGTTAATGTTTGAAAAATGGGCATTTTTATTAAAGTTCCCCAAGATTTCACCCTCAACCATTCTGCAAAAAGTTTGAATAGAGTGGTTTGGGCAAAGAGGATTGAATTTGCTTCTGTTTTTAAAGACAGGTACACTTGGTTCTTGTGTTTTAGAGTCCCTGAACATATATCTTAACTTGATCTTTCTGAAGAAGCCAAACAGCTCGGATTTAACTTCAAAACTGTCAGCTTCATTTGTGGGGACAAAACTTAGTCCTTTAGATAACACAGAAAGTTGATGTGTAGTAAGTACCTTGTCTGAGAGGTTTATCACTGGGCTTTCTCCTTCTGACGGGTGTTGGGTCTGTTCCAGGTGGAAGGAGTGTTTCTTCCCACGCCTCGTCTTCTTTTGTACTTTCCCCTTGATGATGGCTGTCGCCTGATGTGTACAAGGCATAGACTTGTTCTCTTTTTCTTGTATGTATATGTTTCATGTATTATCTAAACTACACTACCCATGATGCTTCACTGACACAGAGTGTTTTTCCATACAGAGACTTGTAAAGAACACATGTCCCATGATGCTTTTTGACACAGGTGTTTTCAATCAAGCCAGGTGTATTAACTCAGCACTGTTGTCTGTATGATTCACTCTGCCTGAAGAAGGTCTAACGACCGAAAGCTAGCTACCAGTAAAGCTATTTTCACAAAGACTTGTAGTGTGCGGATTCTTCCCTTAGATATCCAGTCACTTTTAATCCTGCACCTCACACGGATGAGCGGTGATTTTTTACCTTTTTGCTTACTATTTGGCTTCACCTGCCCTCCGGGTCTTTGCATCAAGCAATTATGATGTCTTTTCAAGAGATTAATGCCCTCACATCAGAAAGGGCTGAAATGTTTGCCTTCTCACAAACTGATGCCGATCGGATACTTTTCCCAACAACAAATTCTCTGGAAAACCATCCACTGGCAGCAGAAGAGATGAAAAACAAACTGACTCGTTTGAAGATGAAGGAGATGAGGCTTCACTTACATGGCTACACCTTGAGTGAGTACTGGCGTAACAAGCGCATTCCGCAAGGTTTACGCATACAAAAAGCACCAACCATCGGAAAACAGTCTAAAGACTTTCTTAAGAAATGGTGTGAAATCCTAAATAAATGCTCTATGGATTTGATGCTATTGGTTATTGAGGAGGCAACCAATCAAAAAGATATCATACTAAAAGATATTGAAAACCATGAAACAGTAATGCAACAGAAATTGGGTGATAATTTTTCACAAATCCATGATTCAATTAAACAAACTCTGAAAAACTATGAAGATGGATTGATGATGAAGAAAATCAGAAAGTACAAGAGGGATTCAACTGATTATCAGCTTGGCAAAGTCTACAATTTTCTGGATGAAAATGCGACTCAACAACCAACTGCAAGCACTCTCCATTCTGACACTACCACAGCCGATAGTGACCCTCTAAGTGGCTCTGAGTCCTCCAATGGCTACCCCCATCAAGCCGGATACCATCCACCAAAAAACGGCCAAAGGGGAAAGTACAAAAGAAGACGAGGCGTGGGAAGAAACACTCCTTCCACCTGGAACAGACCCAACACCCGTCAGAAGGAGAAAGCCCAGTGATAAACCTCTCAGACAAGGTACTTACTACACATCAACTTTCTGTGTTGTTATCTAAAGGACTAAGTTTTGTCCCAACAAATGAAGCTGACAGTTTTGAAGTTAAATCCGAGCTGTTTCGCTTCTTCAGAAAGATCAAGTTAAGATATATGTTCAGGGACTCTAAAACACAAGAACCAAGTGTACCTGTCTTTAAAAACAGAAGCAAATTCAATCCTCTTTGCCCAAACCACTCTATTCAAACTTTTTGCAGAATGGTTGAGAGTGAAATCTTGGGGAACTTTAATAAAAATGCCCATTTTTCAAACATTAACCCGAATGAGAAGTTGGCTATTCAAGAACTCTCTAAGGATACTGACATAATCATCAAGCCTGCAGATAAGGGCGGAGCGATTGTTGTGCAGAATATGGCTGATTACCAAAAAGAGGCATATCGTCAACTCAATGATGAAGAATTCTATAGAAGACTAAATGCCAATCCTACTGCAGATTTCCAGAGGAAGATCATAGATGTTACAGACAATGCCTTAAGAATGCACTGGATATCCAAAAATGAACATTGTTTCTTGAACTGTAAACATCCTGTGATCCCTATGTTCTATATGTTACCTAAAATCCATAAAAGTTTGGTCAATCCTAAGGGAAGGCCCATTGTAGCTAGCAATGACTCTCTTTTAGAACCATTGTCTAATTTTGTGGATTATTTCATTAAGCCATATGTCTGCAAACTTCCATCATATGTCAAGGATTCTACTGATGTCATTAATAAAATCTCAGAGATTACAGATCTACCTGCTGACATATTGTTAGTTACCTTAGATGTGGAAAGTCTCTATACAAATATTTCACATGAGAGGGGACTAGATGCCTTAGGTTTCTATATTCAGGACCGTAGAGACTTCCCCCCAAGTCACTTTATTATTGAATTAGCCTCTTTGGTACTTAAGTTAAACTACTTTTCATTCATAGGGGAATTCTATTTACAACTTAAAGGAACATCTATGGGTTCTACTTTTGCTCCAGATTACGCCAATTTATATGTGGGGTTTTTTTAACAGAAATTTGTTTTGTCTCATTTAAACCCTTTTAGTCAAAAGATCCTTAAATGGTATAGGTACCTAGATGATGTGCTCTGTCTGTTTCAAGGGACAAAAGAAGAATTGTGTGCATTTGGGTCATATCTAAATGGCTGTAATACTGATTTAAAGTTTACTCTGGAATTTGATCAATCACGTGTGTCCTTTCTGGATATGTCAAGTCAAGTCAAGTCAAGTTTATTTATATAGCGCATTTCATACACAGAGGTCATTCAATGTGCTTTACATAAACAAAAACCAAACAGTAATAGCAGGTAAAAGCATAGATGAGCAAAGAGGAATAATAATAATAATAATAGTAATAATGATAAAATAAAAAAATAAAAAGAAAGCAATAAAGAATAATTAACATAAAAGACATAAGGTGGAATAACAAGAAGACAGGTCTGTTTTTAACAGATAGACTTTGCCAGAGTCTAATTTAGCAAACCAGTGATAGTGATCCTTCTCAAACACCCAGAGCTGTTGCCACTCTTTGGAGATTCGTTGACGTAGGCCCATCTGTGTGCGCACACAATATTTCCTTTCTTACTGGGGAGACCTTAATGTCCAGGGCCGATAGCTCAGCCGTCCCTGACGCTGACTACCACCCAACAAAAACTATCCCCAAACGGGGGCCCTACTCACCTGAATCTCCCTTTGCCCAACCAGGGGTAGAACGTAGTACTTAAAAGGAACAAACCAGTACTACTCACCATGAGTGCAATTCTCCGGCATGTTGAGGGATCACACACATCAGGTTTCAATTTCCAAAACAAAATAAAAACTTTTAAGGAAAGCATAACATCATTTAAAAATAAAGATTCATAAAGAAAGCATAAAAGACTCAAGGTGAAATAATTAAGACATTTAGCAGAAAGCATCTGAGAACAATTTTGTCTTAAGTCTAGATTTAAAACTGGCTGCAGTTGGGGCCTTTTTAATGTCATCTGGAAGTTGGTTCCAAAGCTGAGCTGCATAGCAGCTAAAAGCTGCTTCACCATGTTTAGTTCTAACAGCGGGTTTTCTAACAGGTTTTTCTCCTGAGACCTGAGAGGACGAGAAGGTGTGTACTGCTGAAACATGTCTGATAGGTATTTAGGTCCTGCTCCATTTACTGATTTATAAACAAGCAGTAGTGCTTTAAAGTCAATTCTGTGACTTACTGGAAGCCAGTGCAGAGATTTAAGAATTGGAGTAATGTGCTCAGTTCTTTTTGTTTTTGTGAGAACCCTAGCTGCTGCATTTTGAATCACCTGAAGCTGTTTGATAGTCTTTTTAGGAAGGCCTGTGAACAGTCCATTGCAGTAATCAACCCTGCTAGAGATAAATGCATGAATGAGTTTTTCTAAATCAAGTTTTGACATTAGCCCTCTCAGTTTGGCAATATTTTTGAGGTGGTAAAAAGCTGATTTAGTTATCATTTTCATGTGGCTGTTGAAATTTAGATCACTGTCGATTAATACACCAAGATTTTTAACAGTATCCTTTGCTTTCAATCCTTTTGTGTCAAGGAGAGTGGCAACCTTAAGTCTTTCCTCCTTTTTACCAAATACAATGACTTCAGTTTTTTCTTTGTTCAGCTGAAGAAAATGTTGAGACATCCAAGTGTTGATTTGTTCTATACACTGACACAGAGAATCAAGGGGACCATAGTCGTTAGGAGACAGAGCTAAGTAGATTTGTGTGTCATCTGCATAGCTATGATATGAAATCAAATTATTTTGGATGATTTGTCCAAGTGGGAGCATATAGAGGTTGAATAATAGTGGCCCCAAGATCGACCCCTGGGGAACACCACAGGTCAAGGACGTTGGTGTTGAGGTACAGTTGCCGATGGCAACAAAGAAGCTCCTCTGTTGTAGATATGATTTGAGCCAGTTGGTAACTATGCCTGTAAATCCAACCCAGTGTTCTAGTCTGTGTAGTAAAATATTGTGGTCAACAGTGTCAAATGCTGCACTAAGGTCCAATAGCACTAGGACTGATGTTTTACCAGAATCTGTGTTGAGACGTATGTCATTGAAAACCTTAATGAGAGCTGTTTCAGTGCTGTGATTTGCCCGAAAACCAGACTGAAAGTAATCAAAATACCCATTTGACGTTAAGAAGGTTGTTAGTTGATTAAAGACTACTTTTTCAATAATTTTGCCAATAAAAGGTAGATTTGATATGGGCCTGTAATTGTTTAGCTTGGAGGCATCTAGGTTATTCTTCTTGAGCAGTGGCTTTACAACAGCTGTTTTTAGGGACTTAGGAAAAGTGCCAGACAGCAGTGATGCATTTACAATGTGAAGGACATCTGCAGCTATAAGGTGAAAAACAGTTTTGAAGAAATTTGTAGGCAGGGTGTCTAAGACACACGTGGAGGAGCTGAGAATCTGTACTGTTTTTTCAAGTGTTTCGTAGTCTATTAAATTGAACTCTGACATCAAGTTAAGTTTCCCTCTATTTGTAGCTGGAAGTTCCGGGTGTTGAATGAGTAATTTAGCAGATATATTGAGTCTGATTTTGTCAATCTTACCTTTAAAAAAAGATGAAAACTCATTGCATTTATTAGTTGAGAGAAGTTCGGGTGCTAATTGTGAGGGAGGATTAGTTAACTTATCTACAGTGGAAAATAAAACACGAGTGTTATTTGAACTTCTACTGATGATGTTAGAAAAGAATGATTGTCTTGCTTTGCATATTTCGGAGTTATATGTGCGGAGCATCTCTTTATGGATTTCATAGTGGATCTGAAGTTTGCATTTACGCCATTTTCTTTCAGTCTTCCTACACTCTCTTTTTAGGAGTTTAACCGCAGGAATCTGCTTCCATGGTGCTTTCTGTTTCTCCTTAACTTTCTTGACTTTTAATGGAGCAATGTCATCCATAATACTTGCCATTTTTGCATTAAAGTGATCCAGTAAGTCTTCTACAGAGTCTGACAGATTACTTGACGCCTGTGAGAGTGCTTGCTCAAAAAGAACACTTGTCTGTTCATTTATGACTCTCCTTTTTACCAACATAGATCTGTTCTGACTGTGTGGAGACATAGACACATCAAAAAACACGCAGAAATGATCGGATAACGCCAGGTCTTTAACAGCTGTAGAAACATTGAGACCCTTTGTGATAACGAGGTCGAGTGTATGGCCTTGAGAGTGTGTTGGCTCCTGTATATGCTGTGTTAGGGAGAAAGTATCGATTAGCGCAATGAATTCCTTGGCATAATTGTTTTCAGGATTATCCACATGCAGGTTTAGATCCCCTGATATGATAAGACAGTCAAACTCTATGCAAATGACTGATAGCAGTTCACCTAGCTCTTCAAGAAAGACTTTAGCTGAATGTCTTGGAGGCCTGTAAATAGTCAGTAGTAAAATCTGAGGAGAAGACTTAATGCTTGCACATAGATATTCAAATGAAGTAAATTCACCAAATGATGACTGATTGCACTGAAAGGATGCCTTGAAAATTGTCGCTATCCCCCCTCCTCTTTTATTTGCTCTGGTAGCACTCAAAAAACTGAAATTTGGGGGAGCTGATTCAATGAGGATAGCAGCACTGTTTGCTTGGTCTAACCATGTCTCAGTTAAAAGTAAAAAATCAAGTTTGTGTGTGCAAATAAGATCATTAATTAAGAATGATTTGTTTGAAAGAGATCTGATATTTAGGAACGCTAGTTTTGCTGTAAGGATTGGGGAGCTGTGATCCACTGGGGAAATCTGAGGCTGTAGTGGTACGGATAGGAGATTTGACTGGTTTACCCTGTAGTCTCGATGTACTTGTCTTCTATTTCTTGTCAAAACAGGAATAGAGAATGACATAGGCTTACTGGGTCCCGGCATGTTCTCAAAAGTACTATCACTACCATCTCTATTGCAGGGACCCTCAGAACATCACACAAAACTCTCATATTCATCATATAATTGTCCAGTGCAGCTGCCATCAGTATTTACCAGCTGAGAATATGAACTACGGTGTGGAGGTGCAGTGCGCTTCAGTGCTAAAGATCTCGGGGTGCTAAAAATCAGCCTGGCTATTGGTAGGAGTCTCTCCATTTTTGCCGGGAACATCATGTGCTTGGATGGGGATGGTGATGGGTATGAAGGGGATCCTGAGGAGTTAGTGGTGGGGTGGTTAATGGGTGTGAGTAGTGATGTGAAATCTGGTCCAGAGTCTCCATCTGCCTGCGGAGGTCCTGGGATGTTGTTGTCCTTCTGAGGTCCTGAGGGGGTTGTTTCTTTGCTTTCAGCAAGTGTTCCAGTGTATTCCATGTTGTTGTGGCTTTGTGGTGGCAAGGAGTCAGATGTGGATTGAGCTAAGTAATGGTAGCCTTACTACTACATTATACAAGAAAGAAACTGACCGTAATACATTTCTTTTAGCTACTAGTGCTCATCCTACAGCTTTAAAGAATGGCCTACCTAAAAGTCAATTTTATAGATTGCGAAGACTCTGCCACTCTGACAAAGACTATATAGAGAAGGCAGTAGAAATGAAACAGAGATTTTTGGAACGAGGCTATACAAATAAGTGTGTTGATGAAGCGTATCATATTGCTCTTTCTAAATCCAGAGCTGACCTTTTGAAGAAAAGTGTAAAAAAGGAAAGACATTTTTCAGTTTCTTGTATTACTACCTACAGTATACTCCTCAGGCCCACATCATTAAGAAAACTATCCAGAAACATTGGCACATTCTGACCTCGGATCCAGCCTTATCTGAACTCTTTCAGGACCCACCTCTTTTTGTCCACAAAAGAGGACCTAACCTACGTAACAAACTGGTTAGAGCCACTATTCTGCCCCCCCCTAAACAGACTCTATTAGCTCCAATTAAAGAGGGGAATTATCCATGTGGAAATTGTGCCCACTGTCATAGCTCCATAAAAACAAATACCTTTAAGCACCCTAGAACTGGAAAGAACTTTGGAATCAGGGGAATTATCACGTGTAACACAAAAAATGTAATTTATTTACTAAAATGTCCATGTGATAAAATTTACATTGGTAAAACTACCCGCCCCCTTAAACAAAGAATAAGTGAACATAAAAGTTCTATTAGGCGAAAAGATGCCAATTATCCTGTTGCTTGCCATTTTAATGCTATGTCACACCGTATCTCTTCCCTTAGATTTCAAGGCATAGAACAGATAACCCTACACAGAGGGGGTGATGTCGACAGGAGGTTATGTCAACGGGAACTCTTCTGGATATACAAATTAGAGTCACTACAGCCATCAGGTCTAAATGAGGATTTTGACATGAGTGTGCTTATATAGCCTAACTTTGAACTGCCTGTGCTTTGTTTTATGATGGCTGTCGCCTGATGTGTACAAGGCATAGACTTGTTCTCTTTTTCTTGTATGTAGATGTTTCATGTATTATCTAAACTACACTACCCATGATGCTTCACTGACACAGAGTGTTTTTCCATACAGAGACTTGTAAAGACCACATGTCCCATGATGCTTTTTGACACAGGTGTTTTCAATCAAGCCAGGTGTATTAACTCAGCACTGTTGTCTGTATGATTCACTCTGCCTGAAGAAGGTCTAACGACCGAAAGCTAGCTACCAGTAAAGCTATTTTCACAAAGACTTGTAGTGTGCGGATTCTTCCCTTAGATATCCAGTTTAAAACGAACAACATAGAATCCACACAACACCTTTCAACTTTAAAACTTCAAAGAAAAAGTCCACCGGGACCGTTCGCTTCTACTGTATGTGTATGGAACGGTGTAGGCTAGTGACGCATTTCATATGGATGCACTTTTTGACATGACAGTTAGCCTACTCGTTTGCATCACTTGCATCACGCAAAACTGCATTTCGTTACTGGTATTTCACTCGTGCAATGACAGTAAAGTTGAATATACTCGAATCTAAAAACTCAGAAATATGGAAAAAAAAAAAAAGAATCCATGGCATGATCTCTTCCTCACTGACCAGTGGCAGTGACCCTCATTGAAAAGTCAAACTGTGTGGAACTGACAGTGGTGTTTTGTTTTTACTAAACATAACAATAATAAAAAAGAACATGTCATGCTGATACCTTTTGCTCTTCTCGATTTTAGAAGTTTTACCGATGCTAAAGATTTTGTGGCTGGTGCTACAAATCTTAGAAGTTACATCTGGCCCTTTGAGGGCAACCATTGGGCTGATGTGGCCCTCGGTGAAAATGAGTTTGACACCCCTGCCTTAGATGTTCTAACATCACTGGAATCCATGGCCACTTGGGGCTTACAGCTTAATTTGATATTTTACTGTATATGGGAGCAACATAGTCCTCATGTCTACTTTTCACTTCCTTATTGTCTGAAAAGTAAACAGCAAGCACTTTCTGAAAGCCCATCAGCTGCCCCAGCACCCCGACCCACTCCACCTCGAGCCCATTCCCCACAGAGGGAGCACGTTCATCTCTGAGGCCCGATACCTTAGAAAGCTAATCGATACGTCGATGGGGCCGACGGATGCTTCTCCTCTCCTCGACTCCATGAGAGCGCACGAAGCGCTGGTGCACGGGGCCGCACCGCTACGTCCACATCACACACGTCACGTCACACACACACACTGGGCTTAGTGCCCCTGACCGTCTGACAGCCAGACGTAAATAGAAAATGAATCAAGCAAAGCGAAATAACTAAAATAAAAACAACCATATGATAACGAGGATGATGAGGATGATTGATATTATTATTATTATTATTATACATGTTGTTGTTGGAGTTACTAAAATCTCTATTTTTAAGATAACACAGAACTACTACACAAACTCTATCAGAGAAACCATAATTTCTGAGCCACTCTGTAGTGTATTTTGTCCTGCAGTCCTCCCAGCACAAGCCTACTGTGCCCGGGGCAGCGGAATGGCCAGCAGTGGCCCTGAGCTCATGTTCCTGTCGCTCCTCTTCTCTAACACTCTCCCTCTGACCAGTCCGACACGTGGACTGGAACAGCAGGGGCTGCTCAGATTCTGTGTGTGTCTGTGTGTGTGTGTGTAGGCGTGTGTGTGTGTAGGTGTGTGTGTGTGGGCATGTGTGTGTGTAGATGTGTGTGTAGGTGGGTATGGGTGCGTGCCTGTGTGTGTGTGTGTGTGTGTGTGTGTGTGTGTGTGTGTGTGTGTGTGTGTGTGTAGGCATGTGTGTGTGTGTGTGTGTAGATGTGTGTGTATGTGGGTGCATGCCTGCCTGTGTGTGTGTGTGTGTGTGTGTGTGTGTGTCTGAAGGCTGCAGAATCGTGAGAAAGTACCCAGTCACTTTCAGCTCTTGGCCTCGGAATCGTTCCCTTGATCTCTCAGGTCAAGGAAGACCAGACGCATCAGAAAGCTCTGAGTTCCTTCAAAACGCTCCACAGACATAACCTAAAGGCTCAACGTCACGGAACAAGACGCGACACAACGCCGCCATCTTTCATTTCGAATTCTAACATTTCTCACTCGCTGATCTGATATGCTGTGATTGCTTATTGTGTCTTGCAGCTATGTGATCAGCACTCTGTGTTGTAATTCACACTACATCACTCACACTGTCAGAGGCCTGTGTCAGTAAGTGAATCATGCCAGCGAGCGCCATAATCCATCCATATATGATTGCGGCGCATTATTCACACCTACTTGCCCATGAGTATATTGATGCATCGGGCAGCAGTGAGAACCCTCCGTGAGCTCTGTGAGGTGCATGCGCTGTTGCTCTGGTGATCCCACTAACAGTCTCCTGAGCTGCCAGGGGCTGTTGAAATTATCACGAGATTCCAAGGGCAGCCACCCCCCCCTAAACCCACACAGCCGCATCCTTAAGTAGCGAATAGCAGGTGGGGGGGATGCAGAAGCAAGGAGGACCAATGATGAGAGACATAAAGAGAGTGAGGGGGGGCGGTGGGGGTCGGGTGAGAAGCATTTGCTAGATGCTCCATGAGGAGGCCCCAACCCCTAGCCTGGTTGACACCAGAACCTTCTCAATAAATGTATTCGAGATAGGGGTCTGGCCCAGGCTTATTCACCTATATTTCCAAATGGGCGTCACCAACGTACGCCGATCAAAATGCCTCCGGACGCAATTGGAAAACCAATCATAGCAATGAAAGAGATGACCTATGCAGAGCGACGGGAACACACACTGCAAACGTTTATTTTCTTTGCTTGTAGGTTGGGGGAGAAGAATGCAACACGTTTTAATTATTTTGTAACTAGCAACCAACATCTGCCCTCTGTCAAACACAACTGCATTTTCAGCTCTAAATAAAACCGTGCAGGAGTTATTTCAGCAAAAGTAATTTTGCTTCATTTTTTCCTTCTGGCTGAGACAAATGAAACTGGAATGGGTGCCAAAAAAAATGTATAGCCTAGTTTAAGCTATGCAAACTTCCCCCCACTATTAGATTTCAAAGAGGACGCAGGCTAGCAATGCATCTGATGACTCCACCACCACTCAAGCAACAATTTTGACGGGGATAGGCAAAGCCAGGCTTTGTGAAAGCCTGAAAGGTTCAAACAATTGTGCAATTATGCCGGAATTGTTTGGAGGCTTCGAAACGAGTGCTGCTCCTTGGCAGTAGCCATCTTTGATATGTTTTTTTTTTTTTTTTTTTTTTAAACCCTGCTTCAACATCGGTGCTCTATTGTCATCATGTAAAGCCTGCCTCAACGGTTGTGATTGGGTGCCTGCATTTTAGGAACGTTGTAAATAGGCTTGAGTGGGCTCTCTTGGCAGAGATGGACCTATAGCAGAACAAAAATCTCAAATTTGCCGGACATTTGTATCAGGTCTTCCCAGGTCACCCAGCCCCCACACGGGTCCTGGAGGGAGCACAGCTACAGTATCTGGCTGAGAGAAGGGCAAGAGGAGGTGAATTTAACATCAGCCACAGCCACCATTAGCTGGGGGGGTCACGGCCTGAGAGTGTGAAGGGGGAGCCTTTAGCTTCTCCAAAGCTCTTCTTTATTAATGGAAGGAGGCTCTCAGAGAAAAAGAAAGAGAAAGAGAATGAGAAAAAAAGACAGTAGAGAAGGTTGATGGCACCTTCTCTCCACTCCTCTCCTGACATTTTCACACCAACCTCTGTCCCAGCAGAGTGCTGCTGAGAGGCACCTTCTTCAGCCTTTTTGCCGTTCGGATTAGAGCCGTTGCGTCATTCTATTCTTGGCTACATGTTCTGCGCTTTCGAGCGCTACCTGCAAACTGGAGGTGTCTGGAACGGTGTCAAGAGCGGGCGCCTCGTAATTGCATGTGTGAAGGTGTTGTGGCATTTAGACAACGGTGGCATTAAATCAGGAGTATGTATGCATTAATGACAACAAACACATACAGTGCATGACATGTGTTGGGGACCTGCAATGCAATGTGCTGTTGTTCAGTACTGCCAATGAGGAGTTTCTGTTACCGTTTCTCTGCATGATACACGGCATTCATGGTGTAAGGTGGGGACATACACAATGCTTTTGAAGGAAGACGTTTATCTTTCTGTTTATGGTTCTTTGCAGAGAAATTTTCCAAGAATTGTTGTTAGAATTGCTTGAAAAGCTTAAACTGTTTACCATGTTGTAAGTCACTTTGGCTAAAATGCGTCAGCCAAATGTAATGTAATGTAATCTTTCTGTTTATGGTTCTTAGTAGACGCTTTTGTACAAGGTGACTTACAATGACATCAAAAAACATTACATTAATATGTAAAATAACATATCATATCTTCATATGGCCTCAACTAAATTAAAAATGCCATTTTAAATAGACATAGAAATAGACTTAACAGAATAATAACAGTAAGTCATAAACATGTACAGGTTGCATTTATCGCTGAAGACAAAGACTGTTGGATTTTGAATAACACTCCAGGCAATAAGCCAGAGGAGCAGATGAATAGGAAGACGCATGTCACCCTCCGCCTGTCAGCATTTCTAATGAGAGGCTTATGTCACAGTCATAGACTGGTCATAAAGCTAACCCAATCTCAGCTAAAGATGTACGCTAACAAAATCAGTGGAATGGTCCTTTCCTAGGATTTATAGGAGCATTGTTACATGAATAGTTTAATCAATACTTACATAATTGCCACCAGGGTTAATGATGTTTTATTGTGTTTTAAATATGTAGCCGCTGCCTGCTGCGTCTGGGATACATGTTTGTGTGCGCGCACATACTCAAGGCAGAGTGGGAGTTACAATGGGGACAGTTTTAATTTAGTAGGCCTATTGTATACTGTACATATTAGACTGGGAGAGCTTTTGGTTATGAAACCATCTGCAAATCAATAAGACTGTGCAAAGTAAATACAGCAGACATTATGTGTGTGTGTGTGTGTGTGTGTGTGTGTGTGTGTGTGTGTGTGTGTGTCTGTGTGTGTCTGTGTGTGTGATAGACAGAAATGTCTATCATTTCGATTTCCTCATTCATTTCCTGACATAATAGTGGCGTGTACTGATGAGCTATTTCTTTGTGAGCCGCAGTATTATTTGTCTATTTTCTTGTAATGAAAGATCCTAGTCAAGACCGGGACTTGCATCTCCATTGATCTACAATTAGGGAGCTATTGTACCCGGTGTAATAACATCATCATAGTGCCATAGAATCACTGTTAGGAGGTTCATGACCACAAATCAAGCACAAATCAAGACACAAACTTTCATGTATCCTACTGTATATGGGGCTTGTTTAAAGTCAGTTTCCTTTCAATTCTGCCTCTACTCTCAATCTTTTTTCCATTTTTTTGCCAAATGTGAAAAAGGGCACTAAGCTTTCACAAACATGTAGACATATATGTTTTAGTAAGAAAATAATGTTTTGCAGCCATGTTAAATTATATGATTGTTAAATATATGAAAAGATATAGAATGCGGCCGCAGTAAGTCAGGTACAAGTGGGGTACAGAGGAACTTTGAAGGTTGACATTTCCAAAATGTTACAAAAAGTGCAATAGGACTTCCTGTTTGTAAACTCAGGGCAAGTTTATCCATCACCTCTGATTTCTGAGTTGTCTAAACACAGCAACATGTAGTCAATGTATTAAAAGCAGAGTGGGATTAAAGAACATGTAAGATTTTGCAGGCAGCGCCCCATACATGAAATGTGCTTTCAAAGAGGATTATCTGTCAGCTATGCAATGTTTGCCGAAAATACAAATATAAATTCATAGTCTGTAGTATAAAATCTGAAGCATGAATTTAAAGGTATGCTCTATTCAATTCACTTGAGTGTGTTAATGTAAGTATCTATTTATTTATATAGTATGTAGAAATGTGAACATGGTTTGTAATTCTCTTCATACCATAGCATATTTTCATTGGTGGTCTATCTATCTGTCTATCTATCTGTCTATCTATCTATCTATCTATCTATCTATCTATCTATCTATCTATCTATCTATCTATCTATCTATCTATCTATCTATCTATCTATCTGTCTATCTATCTATCTATCTATCTATCTATCTATCTATCAGTGCCGATCTGCTCTATTCATGCATCGTATACCCAGAATATTTGTCCTGTCTGTGTTGCAATCAACACTCCCTCTCCCCAAATTAGCTTGAAACCTCACTGCCTTTGTTGCTGTCAACTCCAGCTTCCTTGGGTTGAAAGAGATTCACTTTTTGATGTCACCTTGCAGCGCATGTGAGAAATCCTCTTCAGATTGGCACGTCACACTCCAAAGCAAACCCCAGCCGTGTCAGGTCGATTCCAAAAAAAGAGAGAGAGACACACACGACATATACACAGACACACACACACACACACACACACACACACACACACACACACACACACACACACACACACACACACACACACAGAGACACATACACACTGATCTGAGGAGAGAGACAGTCACACCTTCATTTTATCTCCCCCCCTCTTGACTTTATAATCAAAACCGAGACATTTTTGCACTTCAAAGCACTCCTCATGTATTGTCACATATAACCTCCTGAGGCAGTATTACCTCAGCGGTGTTTGTTGGCTGGGAGCGAAATATTTATCTATGTTTATTTTAATACTTGTTTATCCATTATGAAATGTATTACCAATGTCGTCCTGTCCTGTAATGTTACGAGTTTAGTTGATGTGTGGGGGTTTTTTTGACTGGAGATCTGAGAGATCGGGCCACAGGTGTTTTGCAGCTGTGATTCCACCCCCCTTCTGGTCCAGCTGATGACCTTCGACCCCGCCACAGCGGAGGGGCTCTGGAGATGGCCCTGGCTGGAATAGCTCGGGGGGGGGGGGGGGGGTTGTTGAGGTTTTCGCGTTTGGAAAATGGGCGAGAGAGAGACACACGCCGCTGCTGCCACTGTGAGTCAGTGTGAGGGGAGAGAACACACAGGAGCTCAGCTGGAGGGGAAAAGCTCCAGCTCCACAGCCCCTCCAGACTCCACGCCCACAGCCCCCCCTCCAGCTCCAGACCCCCCCCCCCCATGAACCTCCACCCCCCACCCCCCCCCTGCGCTCGGCTCTCGCTCCCCAGCACGCCGGGCTCCTCACGTGGCCTCCTGTGGGTGTGGGCAGCCAATGGCCTCGAGTTTGGCTGGAGGAATGCCTCTGGAGGTAGATGTATGCATCTCTGCATGTGTCTCTCTCTCTGTGTGTGTGTGTGTGTGTGTGTGTGTGTGTGTGCGTCGTTGTGTGCGACTCTGTGTGTGTGGGGGAGGAGGGTATGTGTATGCGTGTTGATGTACACACCTGTGTGTGTGTGTGTGTGTGTGTGTCTGTGTGATTGTGTGTGTGTGTGTGTGCGCATGTGTTTGACTGTGTATGTGTGACAATGTGTACACGTGTGTGTGTGTGTGTGTGTGCATGTGTGCGCGTGTGTGTGTGTGTATGAGAGTGTGTGTGCAAGCGTGCACTCACCAGTGTACTTTCCCTGAATAATTATGAAGTCCTCCGCAACATGAGCATTCTCAGGTGGCTCTCTCTGCTCTGCCCCATACTTAACATACACAAAGGCAGAGACTCGGCTTAGTGCACAAGCATGGCGCATGGGTTGATTAGCCGTGGAGCAGCAGACTGGATTGGAAATGCTGCATGCAATGGAAGAGAGAGAGACAGAGAAAAAAGAGAGAGAGAGAGAGAGAGAGAAAGAGAGATCGGTGGAACGGAAAGTCTGTCGATCTCGATCGCTAAAAGGTTAAAAGACAAAAAAGCATACAGTGATATGTGTATGAGACAGGGTGTGTGTGTGTGTGTGTGTGTGTGTGTGTGTGTCTGTCTGAATGTGACAGTTAAACCGGGTTGATAAAAATCCCGGGTGTTTACCGAGAAGCGCGTCGCCACCCACCACAGTGCGGTTCCTCGGTGCCTTCATGCCGCTGACATTTTCAAGGACAGAACCCCGCTGCCTCGGCTTTTCAAAGTGTTGTTTTCACTTAATTTCCTGCCTCCCACCATTCCGCGCTTAAGAGCAGTAAAAAAAAAAGTGAAATAAATATATAAATGTAACAAACCCGGCCTCGGTTCTACCTCTGCGACTTCTACCTCAGCCTACAAACACCTCTGATTTTTGTCAGTAGATTACACTACCTAATGACTAAATTACCACCTGCTGTTTGTAGAAAGTGAGGGTCGGGCCGTGAGCCTTCATCTCAATAATTATATATTAATTTAATTTGTGCTGTTTTTTTTTTTTTTTTAATGATTGACAAACAGCTAAAACTAATTAGCTGTTTGAGGGAGGTAAACACAGAGAGCTCTCAGGACCTTCTCTCTAAAGCGGAGTGTCTCTAACACCCAGACTTACAAGGTGCCGTGCTCGCGCGGAAATTAGGACACAGGTATTAAGCCAGCTATTTCGCTTTTTTTTTTCGAGCGTAACATTTTTACCGCCCTCCCGCGCGATGTGCGCCATAAGCCTGATGATGGCTAAACCGATCTGACTCGTGCGATCTTTAAAACGCGCACTCGCGCGGAACGGTTAATCCTCTCCTGTGCGGTACAATAAATAATGATCAAGCGACTCACCCGCTCTCGCCCCGCGCGCGCTGCAATATTTATGACAAGGCGAGGAGCGCGGGGGGACTGCGCGGTAGCAGATATTGGCCGGGATAAATAATCATAATTAAAGCCCGGTTGCCGTGCCACCGAGGATTACGGTGCAGATGGAATCTGTTCTGCATGGAGCCAATCAGAGGCGTTTATTCATTTGATTATTTGGAGCCTGGGTGAGGCCCGGGTGTGCCTTAGTGCTCGTGCGCACCAATGGGATTTGATAGACTTACTCCGAGCCCATCAAAGTCAGAAAGCGAGCTGCCTTTTCTCATCAGAGCTTCTTCCTCTTCATTTCTTTTTTTCTTTTTTTTCGCCTTTTTTTGGGCACAACTCCAATATTTCAGTCTCTTCAAATGATTACAATTCAGTGAGTATAATGAACTCGCTAAGTCCCTCTCCCACTTTCTCTTCCCACTCTTTCTCTCTCTCTCTCTCTCTCTCTCTCTCTCTTCCTCTGTCTCTCCCTCTGTCTCTCTATCTCTCGTTCTCAAAGAGTATCTAAAATCATTCATAAGCCAGCGTTATTTCCCTGCAGGATGAAATTATCAAAAGGAAATAACAATGTGAAACTGAGTGGATTAGATTTGTGCAGGCTCCAAGACAAGACATGCTTCACTGTTATTAATGCCGAATGGCCCTCCATTTTATTTACTGCTGGAAATAAGCGTGACAGAGACAAGACACATCTCCGAGCGAGTCGGTGCTAGGGAGGGGTTGCAAAGCACAGTTTTAAAGGCAATTACGAGGATTATTTCCTCTGCCCCCCCCCCCCCCCCCCCCCAAAAAAGAAGCCGACTCGGAACTTCCTTACACACCCCAATAATCCATCTTAATTGAATAAGTGTCCATGGACGAAGGGAGGGGAGGGTTTTAGAGTGACGGTCGTTGATTGAGATCCCAGAAATGTGTTTCTTCTCCTGTTTACCAAGCTTGGAAGGCCTCAGTGAGCTCTCTCTCTCTCTCTCTCTCTCTCTCTCTCTCTCTCTCTCTCTCTGGGTCTCCAGCTGTGCTGCGTCTCCCCTGTGAGCCCACACTTTTCCCTGCACCTCCAAAAGCAATTGTGTGGAGGAAAGGGGATGAAGGGTAGAGGCAAATCCATTTGGTTGTTTTTCCTCCTGCGCCAGTCGTCCTCTAACGGATTGGTGTTGCTGTGGCGCGGATTTGGCAGACAACGCTGGGTGATCGCAATGCGCCTTCCAGCCATTTCAGGATAGCAACCCCCCCCCCCCCCCCCATCCCCGTGATCAAATTAGGTCCACCCTGAACAGTGCCCTTCAGCCAGACCTTGGGGGCGACCGGATCGAGCTCCCCTTCCATCCTTAGAAAGTTCAAATGGAACCTGGGTCTATTATGTGTTTTAATAGGAAAGAAATGTCACTATTCATTTTGCCCGGTGATAAGGATCCCTCTGTTTCGTCTGGGCTCCTCTGAGCTAAACAGTTTCCTGCCTGGGAGACGACAGTGTGAAATTGCAGACTGTATTTTAACAAACCGACACCCCCTTATCTTCCTCCCACTCGCCTTAAAGCGTAGACATTTTGTTATCGTGAATAATTGATGACCAAGTTCCACTTGACTTGTAGCTTTTAATTTAAACTAGGCCATTATCAACTTGTTTCAATTAGGTATCCCCTACGAAGGAAGTAGATGGGCATATCTCTTCTTAAGTTCAGTTCCACCCAGCACATGCACGTATAAATAAACATGCACATTTGTCATGGGAGGAAATGTGGGTTGGGTAAAATGGGTTCAAATATCAGCAACTGAATCAGAGCGACGGACATACGGCCGAGTCCTTTACACATCTGGAGGCAGAGGCACCTCGATTTAATCAATATCACTAACCCATTCATCACGTTTCACTTTAATGATAGTGCCTTTTCTCTTGATTCTAGATTCTTCTCCACCAAATTACTTTTCTTGCCCAACCCCCCCACCCCCCCACACACACACACACACACACACACACACACGTTTTCCCCGGGTGTGGTGTGACCGCACATCGTGTCCTACTGAGTGTCGGCGCTCACCTGGTGCCGGTTCAGAGATGCCGAGCTCCGAGTTGGAGAGAGCTGCTTTTCAAAAAGCTGTCCCCAGCGGGGTAACAGCACACACGGCCAGAGGACCCGGGGAGAGAGAGAAAGAGAGAGATAGAGAGAGAGTGAGGGAGAGAGAGAGAGAGAGAGAGAGAGAGAGAGAGAGAGAGTGAGGGAGAGAGAGAGAGAGAGAGAAGGAGGGAGGGGAGGGAGATGGAGAGAAAGAGAGATCGAGAAAAAGGGACAAAGAGGGGGTGAAATAAAGATGAGCTGAAGGGACACAGAGAGAGAGGGAGAGAGAGGGAGAGAGGGGGAGAGGGAGAGGGAGAGAGAGTTCTTCTGTCTGCCTGTAGTAATGCCCGAGCTTTGGCAGGCAGCTGATGTGAAGAGTTCTACTAAGATTCGTCCACTGAGTCTCTAAAAGGGTGTGCCTGACAAACAAACAAACAAACAAACAAACAAACGACGGGGCTTACCCTGCGACAGTTGATTTCAAAAGCCGGCTTGAATCGGTTGATTTCATTTGTGCATATAGACAGAATGCAACCACCTAGCTAGCGCGCTAGGGAAGGCAAACAGGTTTCCCACGTAAAGCTCTGTCAAACGTGCTACTCGCAGCAGTGGGCTTTGATGAGCGCCACAAACAGCCCGCTCGGATGAAGACAAACACCGATGTTTTCGGTGGTCTGGGGGTTTCCGCCCGCCGCTCGGCAAACAACAGCATCAGCATAAGAACACAATTCCCCTCAGCAAACAGCAAATTCCAGCTAACAAATTAAAGATGTTCAAGATGAATTTCTATTCCCTCTTCAATCCCCGGCCCTCCCTTCTTTATCTTCCATGGACCAATACACAGAAGAATTAAGCTGACACAACAGTGCAAATGTGTTCATTTTATCCATAGTCATCTTTCTTCTTCATGGCAAAAAATAAAAAAAATGCACCCAAAAACAAATGCATTGAGACATTTTAAAGTCTTTAGATGTGTATTATTTTCAGCAAAGAGCTCCACTGCCCCCTGGTGGCACATGTCAGGTACATGTTCTATGTGTTGAGCCCATCAGATCAGGCAGCTCGGCGTTGTTACCCTCGCTCCCCAGTAGGGGGAATAGGGTGTTGGAATCAGGTCCGTTTGTCCAGTTTGCCGGAGGCACAGGCCTGCCGCCGCAGCTCCGCAGCCTGCGTCTCCACGCGGGCCTCCAGCTCCACCTCGCTCTGGAGCCGCGCGTCCTCTGGCTCGGCCTCCTTGACCGCCATCTCCACCTCCAGCTTGCAGCAGGAGTCTTTATGTGTGTCCACTCATATAAATTAAGTAAGTACTGGTCCAGCCTACTTCTAGTCTTTGTATAATGCAGTTGGGTCACCAAGTCTCGGTTCTCCTGATCTATGTCAGAATGCAGATGCCGGAATTTAGTCATTTACAGTAGCTTACTGTAATATGGCATGACAGGCTGAGGCCCTGCAGTTACTGAGGGCCAAGATCTAGTGTGTTGAAAACACTACATTACCCATGACACCTCAGTGGCCAGTAGCCAAAGAAGTAGCTCTTAACACAAATGTACTCCTCAAAACACCCTCTATGTGTATGTATGCATGTATAATGTATGTATAGGAAATGATTGATATCATTAGTTGGGTCTCTAAAAGACATGCATGGACACTGACTCAACATCGACTAAGACACAGGAGAGTGTGATGGGGATTTAGTTTTTCAATAACCAACCACAAAGTACCAGACATGACCACTGGGTGGCAGCATGTTGCTGCTCTAAAGGAGCGGACAAGTCTTGAAATGAAAAGGAAATGACGCAGCCCACATCCCTTTCCTCGTGCGACGGACACGTGAATGATGCGAGGAGGCCCTACTGTATATCACTTCCCCAGAAGAGTTCACCGCCATGTCACCGCGCACGTCCTTCACAAAAGAGACCCCTTACCTCTCTACCCCCCGTGTGTGTGTGTGTGTGTGTGAGCTGGGTGGTGAGCCCCCGAGACTCGGCTCTTAATCCTCTCAACCTGCCCGTCTGCGGCCGTGGCAGCGGGGGAAATGAGCGGGCATCGCGCGATAAGGGAATTCGGGTGTGTTGAACTCTTGTCTTTTTCCCCCCTTCTTTTTCTTCTAAAAATATCTCCCAATCGATACCTCTCTATCGTCTCCCAGCAGCACAATGGCAGTGGGGGGAGGGGGGGGGGATCAGTGATGGCCACTACAAACGGTGGGTTGTTCATTCAACAACGGATGATGGAAAACAATCCACCAACGAGGCTTACAGAGCAAAAAAGAAGTCTAGAGATTGCAGCCACTCTTGCAAATAGACCACGATCCATTGGTTTTGTAAAGAGGGTTTAGAATACCTCTAAGCTGCTTTCAAATGTGCGCCTAGAATGATGCGTTCCACCATCCACACGGGGTGTTGGTGTTCCGTGCTCGGTAGTCTGGCATGTAATGTGCTTCTCAACACACGGCTGACTGCTTACCGGTCAAATTTCATCCCAAAATGGCAGCCTTATGTTTTTTTTCCTACCTATTTAGAGGCATACCACATGGGCAATCCACTCTAATAAGGAGCAATTATTGAAGTCCTGCGCTTCAGGGCAAATGTGTTGCGTAGGCCTGCACCCTTTTCACTATGACCAGGTTGTGTAGTGATTATATAATTAAAAAAAAAAAAGCTTTCAGAAACAAATACATTTTACCTTGCCTTGCCTTTCATCACAATGAACATCTAACGTCTTTGTTTGGTCTGGGAGATGAAGAGACAGCCTTCTCTGTCGAAAGGGATTTGATTGTGAGTGAAGATAGACCGACGCTCATTGTTCAGTTTGAGCAGCACAGCACGGACTGATACAAAAGAGATTTGTTATCAAATAACAATTCTATCACATGCCAAGACCAGTGATGAGGAACGTGAGTGTAACCGGGGCGATGCAGTTCAGATAGATTGGGAGCCATTTTGTTCTGTTTTCATGGCAATAAAGCAAAGACTAGTAGCTCCAACAGAGGCGAGCTCTCGCTGGAAAGCCCTTTTTCCTCAAGTGCCTGCTGTGTCCTTTCATCTCTTAAGATGTCAAATGCCATTTCTTTTGTAGTGCTTTTCTTAGGGGCAGAGGCGAAGAGCCGTCTTCATTATTTAGAGATCTCCCTCCTGTGGGGAAGAGAGCGGTTGACGTGGTCCGTGTCCGTGATATAACCGCCGCCGCACGGTGCGGCGCGGTGCGTAGCGTAGCGCGCTCACTCACCTCTCTCGTCCGCCTCGTGGCGACGGAGCGGGAACATCTCATCTGGCCACTGTCACCTCGAGTCTCGTTATCCGGCCCGCCGCCGCCGCCGCGCCCGCGACGCCCATCTCACGCTCCGTCACGTCCGGCTTTCCGTCCGGCCGCTTCGCCGAGGCCCGCGCCGCGCCAACTCGGCCTGACAGATGCGCCGAAAACACAGCGGCGGCGGTGCCGTGCGTGTTGCCCCTGACGACGATGCGCGCGTGGGAAGGGGGAAAGGGCACGGTGCTGGGGTCAGTGACCTCACACGGCACCTGCCCCTCCCGGTTGCTCACTGTGTGCGTGCGCTTGGCATTGTACCCGGGCTGCACCTGGCCTAAGGGTCCTGCTTACATAAACCATACACACATGGCGGAGAGAGTGTGTAACCAACACATGGCATCATGCCAACCCCAACCCCCCCCCCCCCCCACCCCCCCGGCAGCACGGGCTGCCATCAGAGCATCACGCTCACACCCAAACAGACTCCAGCCTGTCCGCAAAAAAAAAAGTGGGAAAAGTTAACTCGAACAAAAGGGTTCTTTGCGTAATAAATTTGACTTGAGACTAGATTAGAAGGAGAAGAGTTCAGATGCAAAAGCCTCTGAAAGCCACTTCTGTCAAAAATGAGATAATGGTGGTGAGTGAATGCTCTCCACATATAGAATAATTTTGCTTCACAACTCACCAAATACAGTATCACTCTCTTCCTGGTCTAAAATATTGATATGTCGGCAAAAAATCCTATAGGAGCCTGATACAAAATGCCCATTTAAAAGAAAAGTGGTCAGACGGATTTAAAGAGTTTTGCATCTGAACCCTTAGCATTAAATAAACACACAGCAGCATTGTGTGTTGGGTGGGCTCTTCCTCATGGTGAGACTCCAGCTTGTTTCAGTCCTCTCCGAAAGGGATGAGAGCAGTGACTTCCATATGAGTAACAAATCCCTGTATCAAAAGCAGACACATATTTAGCATTGCGTAAGAGGAGCCCTGAGCTCAGCTCCCATTCGCGTGCAACGTACAAAAAAAAAAGTAATTTATTACACAGTCGGCATAAAAGTCCTGAGATACGCCGTATAGAAGTCAGATCTGCGTCATGGAATCTGGCAATGAATGACTCTAGCTTAGAGCAGAGACTATGTAAGCTTCTGCAGGGAGGGAAATTAGCGATGTGTAACTGTATGTCACACTTTATTTGTCAAACGTTAGTCATTTCTTCTCCTTTTTGACATTACAACAGTGTCGTCATCAGCTTTCTGCTGAGACTCATGCCCTGTGAAGCACAAGAAATCTAGACAGGGAGTAGAAAGATTTCACAGCCAAAAGGTTTTTTTTTTCTGAAACAATTGTTTAAATATAAATATTGCCTAAACATTCTAAATGTTCTTTCTGTAATCTAAGTTCACTACAGGTATTGATTTGTCACCAATGGGTAGCAATTGTTCTTTGGTGATGACCATCTGCAATAGCTGTCTGCAATCTTTGGCCATCAGAACAAGACACATGAAGGTCAAGGGACCTACAGTACAGCAACAGATCGTTCTTCCTCCCTCACCAGTGGGGACCTCTTATCCTTGAGTGAAGGTGACAGCACCCTGCGAAATTACCATCTTGTCCCCTTTGGTCACAAGTGCCAATATGAAAGTGAAGGGGAAAACTAACTGCTACTAAGCCTCATGCAGACAGTATAACTCAGGCAGCTCTCTCCCACCCCATCCCCCCCTTCTCTCTCTCCTTCTCTCTCTCTCTCCCTCCCCTGTGTATCTCCCTCCCTCTCTCTCCGTCATCATAACATGGCAGGGCAGAGTGGGCTCTCCACACATTAAACACAGAGCTATAAGTAGATGCGTCTGAGCCTCTGGCGGCGAAGAAAGGAACATCTATTCTATAGGCTCCTCCGTGTCCTTGGCTCGGAGAGGCTTGGAGAGCTTTCCGACGCAATCCTTCCACAGACAGCATCCCTCCTTCTGCCAGCCCTCACCACGGCAACAATTTTTTTTTTACCCCCAGCCAGCTAATACCCACGTGCAGAGGCGTCAGCGCACACCAAGTCCAGTCACGACCCCATTTCCAATGTCATTACAGCCTCAGCCGTGTGGAGCCATTCACAGCCCATAGTAATGGTGATGGTGATTAAGCTGGAGGCGCAGATACAAGATGGGAGGATGTGGGAGATTTCAATCTCTCAAGACTGAGGTAGCCTACAGTACACCTACAGCTCTAACACCCTGGGCCTGGGCGAGTGAACAGAAGAAACCAGGTCGAGCACAGGAAGAGTTGTTGATTTACGGATACATTATTGTATATAAACATCTACAATATGTGCACACACACACACACACACACACACACACACACACACACCCGACACACACAAACAAACAGGGGTTAGAAGTGCAATGTAGAATTCAATCCATTCTTTCAACATTTGATCTCACTCATCCACGATCACCATAGATTTGAGCCACTGGTGATATGAGACCATAAATGTATAACTGCTTCGGTGAACTGACTGAATATTCTCATACCTTGCAGACATGGGCCCTATGTTGCCACTGAGGCATCACAGAGCTGACGTCTTCACTCCACAAGACTCAACTCCACATTTCCGAACCGCTCCGCCGTAATGAAAACGTATAGTGAGGTCCTTCATGTGGGAAGTGCTGTCCGCAGTCGGCCGCTAATTAGCATCTTTGCTGTGCATGATGATGAAACGGCATATTCATCACCACCAGCCATACGATTGAAATGGCACCCGGCAACATGTTGCCGTGGATGGCATAAGCTCATCCATGCAGTCAGACGATGCACAGTCCACTAGAGATTATTAGCGAAATGATGTTGTTTTGGAGGATGATGAGAGGAATGGGTTTTTTTGTCAGGCCAATTACTCACATGTGTCTCAGTGAAGAGGCTTGTGCGTACGCTTATTGTAAACATGACGGCGCGGAGACTGAGTGAGTGTTGTTGGACAATACCGAGATGAGTGGTGACGCAACTCGAGAAGACACTTGCGATACCAAAACAACAACAACAACAAAACAATAAGAAAGACAACAGCTATTTAGAGCTTCACTCATAATCCTGAGGGATATTAAAATATGAAATCAACATGACTTGATAGCTGCGCTAGAAACAGCATTGTCATCTCCCAGTATACTGTATGAAGGGTAGGAAATCAGAGGGAATGAGACTGGTTGCATAACGAGGTCTTAACGAGCTCTGACGAGTATTAACGAGCGCACACACACACACACACACACACACACACACACACACACACAGACAGCTTACCTTCTTGCCTTGCCTGTGGGGTCAGCGCTGCTGCTGCACTGGGCTCCTGGGGGGATTTGGACTCAGGCATTTACATGCAGCTTGCATCACTTACTATCCCAATGGGCTCACTACAGCCCCCCCCCCCCCCCCCCCCCCACCAACACCCCCGTACCCCAACACACACACACACACACACACACACACACACACACACATGCATAGAGACACACACAGTCACACACACACATATGCACTGAGACACACAGACACACACAGACAGACAGACATACAAACACACACACACACACACACACTCACACACACACCACCGACCTCCCCTCACCATCATC
>NC_085014.1:9957759-9977759 GCF_963854185.1 Sardina pilchardus | reverse complement strand
GGGGGCATAGTAAGAGTGCCAACAGGGGTGAGGGGAGAAGAGGAGGAGGAGAAGGAAGGGGAGGAGGAACAGGAGGAGGCAGAGGGGAGGAAGAAGACGGGGAGAAGGAGGAGGAGGAAGGGGAGGAGGAAGAGGAAAAGGAGAAGGAATTGGAGGAGAGGAGGAAGAGGGGGAGAAGGAGGAGGAAAAGGAATTGGAGGAGAGGAGGAAGAGGGGGTGATAAAAGAATACAGTTGTCACTATGTGAGCAGAGAAAAGGCATGTACTGTAGCACACTACTATACATCTATACATGCGATAACATTCACACAACAGACATTTATACTGCACGTTATACATGGAAACATATTAATCCACTATGGGACAGAAATGAGGAAAAAGGAGAACAGAAATTAGCAAATAAGGATATTAATTTAGCGCTACAATACTTATTAGCTGTTTTTTTTTTTTTAAATGCTTAGTTATGCGCTGCACAACCAATATCAACTAAAACAATTGATATTTGTCGATGAAAAAACTTGGAAGTTGCCATGGCATCTTGGAATACAGAGTGTTCTCATTGCATTGAGAGAAAGACAAGGGGGTATGGGGGGGGCTTACAGACATATATGACATGGCTGTATTTACGCAAACAACTAAGTAATTGCTTTTGCCTTGCCTGCTTATTAGAACAACGTAGACTCTGGAAAAGATCTTGGCTGCGGGAAAAAAATGTTGTGGCAGTCCTTTTAAATGAACAGCCTGTTTTGCTAGGTCTCCATGTTTCAAATCAGTTGCCATGGCATCTTGGATAAAAAAATGAACGCTACGGTAGAACTCTAATGAATATACCTTTATCATTTTCATACCATGTCCATATAATAAGGCCCTCTTTTTCAAGATGATATCTATAAATGAATCTGAAAATTCAAGAAAATACTTCACCTTGTGTCAGTGAAGTAGAAGGATTTCAAACACCAAGTGAAAACATGACAGGAAAAAATTCATTCTCCCCTAGCATACGACAAGAGATCATTCCATAAAAAAGTTGTCCATGCTTTACTTCCAAATGACAGAGCAAGCAAGATATACAAGATATAAAGTTAACTGTCATAGCATTTTACATAATCTTTGGTAAATTACGGCAACTTTTTTTTGGCATGCGGGGGGCGTCTGTCTTTTCATTGGTGTTTAATTGTTTTAAACTGCTTGAGTTTTTGCAGGCTAGTGATTGGAATAATTGCATTTGTCAAAAAAAGACTTTTTGAGTGAATGCTCTTCGGAGGCTGCAGTGCAAGGCTTGGTTCTACAGTCAGCACCTTACACTCTTCAATTGCATCAACTTTTCAAAGAAATTAAAGCAATTCCCACCAGGTATTAGAATGGAGCAGAGCGCTATGACTGTTGGCTCTAGTTCTAGCTCTATTGCTGCCTGGCTTTGTTTCCTTATTGAATGCAGTGCAATTGCAATAGCAGCACGGACGCTTTAGAGATTCTGCTATCAGTGCAGTCTGTATTTGATAAGCTAGCAAAAAATAGCTTAGTCTTGGTTGAGGCAATAAGTAGGAACTTCATCCTACATTAAAAAATAGAGTCACATAATCTAGTTGAGGGAAAAAGTATGCAGCTTTTGGAAAGTGCAAGATTGAGCTCCAAAAACAGCAATGATAAGACAGTTGAGGTTGGGGTAAATGAAAGAAATTGAAATCACCTGGTAGCGCTTTGTTGCCTCACCTTTCTGTTTAGTCACTTTTCGCACAGTCATGGCCGCCTGCCGCTTCTGGTACTCTGAGATTTCGAAACCTACCAAAAACGACACAGATCGGGGACAATAAAAGGAAAGGATTAAGGCGAGAGGAAGTGTCGGTGTTTGAAAACCGTGGGTGTTTTTTTTGGTGCACAATGTGAGAAACGCAAGAAAAGAGCAACAGGATCCTGTCCTCCCCTGATTTCCCCACTGGGTTTTTTTCTGCGTGACTAATTTGTAGCTCCAAATAAAATAAACAAGAGCACCTCCTGCCACTTCACCGAGCTGCGGCTGCTAAGATGGCTCTGGGAAAACCCCCCTCCCTGAATAATTGAAGACGTTTCGCTCCAAACGCGGATGCTGAGGAAGTTAGGAGGAGCGAGGACTGGGGGGGGGGGGGGCAGGGAGCTGTTTTTTTTTTTTTTTTTAAACATGCCGCTTTTTTCTCACCGATTTTCTCGTCCTCCTGCACCATCTTGCGCTCCTCGTGGAAGGCCCTGAGCCAGCGGATCTTCTCCTCCAGCTTCTTGGCCATGAAGACGCAGATCTCCTCCGTGTCCTTGCTGTGGAGCTTGAAGGCGTGCTTGACGCTCACGCTGAAGTCGTCGTCGCGGCCGTCCACCACGTCCCGCACGTCGTAGCGGTCCATGTCGATGCGGCCCTTGTAGTAGAGCAGGTCCCGACGAATCAGATCCTAGCAGACGCGCGGCGTGTTAGTGATGCTTTTTAATTGACTGATTGATTGATTCTTTATTGAACAACATCAAAATGATAAAAAAAACACACAATAAAGCCCAAAGGCTTGATTCCATTGTGGGCCGTAGGATGGAAGGGGACTAACAGCACATAGACTAAAATGTTAAGGGAAAGGGGAAAGGGGTCAAACTAAATACAAAAACAAGAACAGACAATAAAACAATAATAATTGTAGCATACCATTATGAAAGGGCAACATTTGAGAACAATTGCAAGAAATGTGAATCCAAGACCCAAAGATACAACATATATGGCTATCGAGGCGGTGAACAGTAAGTAGAAGAGCAGGTCCCGACGAATCAGATCCTAACAGACGCCTGGTGTTAGTGATGCTTTGTAATAAAACAATAATAATTGTAGCATACCATATGAAAGGGCAACATTTGAGAACAGTTGCAAGAAAGGTGAATCCAAGACCCAAAGAAAAAAAAACACATACAGTATGGCTATCGATGCGGTGAACGGTAAGTGATGTGATATGCATTGATAAATCCATATGAGTTTCAGCTTCTTTTAGTCGATACCACAGAGGACTGGTCATTGACTGAATGGTCTCTCTAACCTTTGGCATGCAAGGGGAAATGAGCAATAAGGAAGAATATCTTGCTGACATTTCAGAGTTATTTTTGCCAGCGCAGAACGGATATTTGTTATCAAAAAAAAGAGGAATCGCATTAGTGATTCCTTTTAAAAAGAAGATATCTTATTTCCTCTAGATCATGAAATTTAGCATCAGATTAGCAGCTACATTTGGTTTTCAGTTACAAAAGAGGGAGAGCTACATGCTTGGGAATGTAAACTTGTGTATATCAATGGTGGCATAGCCTACAGACGACATCTCCTTTGAGGATGTGAGGGAATGTGGGGCGCTGTGGAAGCTACCTCAATATTCAAGCTTCCGTCAAATTTCCCCTTCCACACACATACACACACACACACACACGCACACACACACGCCAATGCGCGCGCACACACACACACACACACACTCGCACGCGCACACACACGCACACTCAAACGCACACACACAAACACGCACACACACACACACACACACACACACACACACACACACACACACACACACACACACACACACACACACACTCGCACACACACAGGCACCCCTCTGCTCTCCCTGGAGCTGGGAGCAGAGTTCTTATGTAAGGGGATCCATCTGCTGGGGGAACAGAATGTTTGATAGAGACTATGGCACATAGGCCCCGCTCCGCTCTGCTCTGATGCTCCGAATCGGAATTCTGTGCCGTGAACAGAACAGAAATAAAAGGAGGGAGAAAAGAGACACAATCGGACAAAACAGCATGGCAGAACAGAAACGGAGGAGAGGAGGAGGAGGGGGGGGGGTGCTTTGGTGCCAAGGTATATACGGGGGGGTGGTGGTGCTTAGACTGTGTGCTACGCTTGGCATTCTCCTCTCATTCACACAGAGCCGTGGTTTGCACAGATAGCGTGAAAAAGCCATTAGCGCTGGAAACCCCGTCGCTGCAAAGTCACCACGCTTCTGACTGGGCTTATCGAGCGCTTTTGATGGCGGGGTGTTTTTTTCCCCAAAGTCAAACGCTGTATAATTACACAAAGGACGTTTATGGTGTCACGTCGGCAACAATAGGAAGTGCATAATGGAAAAGAGGAGGCATATCTACAGTGCACTTCTCAACCCCCCCCTCCCCCCCTCCTCCTCCCGTCCTGATTGCCAATAAACCACCACGTGCCAGGGCACTAATCAAGCATGGCACCAGTGGTAACAACATGAGGAGTGAAGGTAGAGAGAGAAGCGTATTTGCCTAGTGATGATAGCAACAAGCTCTTAGCCTCCAAAAACACCTCTAAGCCTCGACGTTTTTGACAGCGGGGCGAACATGGAGTCAGCGAGCGAGTGTGCGCAGCGCTGTTCCTCCGCCACCTCTTCCCTTCCCTTTCCCACCCAGCCTGAGGTCCGCCGCGGCATCCGGGACGGAAGCGATCCCCCAGAACAGGAAAAGGGGATGAGACTTCAGACGGAGATGTAGCCGAGAGGGGCTGGGGAGCACAGACACACACACACACACACACACACACACACACACACATACAGTACACACACACGCAGCACACGCCTGGGTCTCCAAATAATGCACGGAGTAGGAATAAAAAACACAAAGGAGAAAAGAAACACGGCAGAACAGAGAGGCGTCGCGATGCATAATTAACTATGTCCCCGGGACACTATCCCAAAGAGCGGCGACGGCAGAGCGCGGTAACGTTACGGCGAAAAGACGTGTTTCGCTCGCACGGCCGTCCGCAGAGACCCAGGAACAAGCTACGCGGCGATAATGTTTACACACGGGCTAAATCACTGTCACATCAAGCAGACGCACTTTTTAAAAAACAGCTAATTGAAGCGCATGTACCGTGTGTGTTAGCATTCCTTGAGTTGAAATCAAGTCCTGCTGACTTGAATGCAACATTTATGGTGACTTTCTCTGTGACGGGGGCACGTGCTTATATAATAGCCTCGCAGGGCTATATTCAGCAGGCCGCGGTGGTCGTCAAGGCACTGAAGGCGAAGTGTATACAGTATCCAGTTTTATAATTCATCACCGACAATTTCAAACGCCATGAAAAGTTAAATGGTCACGTCTCCCGCACAACAGTGAGTGGCATGTGATCTTTGAGTGCATTTCTGATACATTATAGATGTGGGGTTTAAGTCGAGATGACCTAACATACTGTGAGATCGGATGGAGAGGGTGAGGATGATGAAGCGGAGGAAGAAGAGAACGAGCAAGAGGAAGAAAGGAAAGAAGGGGAAAAAAGAGTAGGCAGCCGAGGAGGTGGAAAGGAAGAGGAAGAGGATGAGGGGGAGGAAGACAACATGGAAGAGGAAGAGCAAGAGGAGGAAGAGGAGGAAGGGTGGAAGACATCATGAGAGAGGAAGAAAAAAGAAGGAAAGAAAAGAAAGAGGGAAAAGGAGGAGGTGGAGGAGGAAGAGGGTTAAGAGACAACATGGAGGAGGAAGAAAAAAGAGGGGAAGAAAAGAAAGAGGGAAAAGGAGGAGGTGGAGGAGGAAGAGGGTTAAGAGACAACATGGAGGAGGAAGAAAAAAGAGGGGAAGAAAAGAAAGAGGGAAAAGGAGGAGGTGGAGGAGGAAGAGGGTTAAGAGACAACATGGAGGAGGAAGAAAAAAGAGGGGAAGAAAAGAAAGAGGGAAAAGGAGGAAGAGGGTTAGGAGACAACATGGAGGAGGAAGAGGAGATGGAAGGTAAGGAGACCAACCTTTTTACACATGACCAGCTGGTGATCAAACAGGAAGAAGACTCTCTGCTGGCTCCGCCCATACGGCTGGTAGATCCACGACATCTCGCCGGTGTAGATCAGCTCCGAGCTCCTGTCCAGGATGTCATCGCCCTGCCAACACGACAGACATCACTCAAAAGGCATGCAGGAAGGGGGGGGGGGATCAATGTTGACCTTTTCCTCCAGTCATTCTAACACCTGTTGTGTTTGAGATGTTTTTTCTATACCAGTGTCCAGGGTGGGAATTATACCAAGGCCATGAGGCCATGGCCTCCGTTGCCCTACACTTTGGCCTTGATGCCCCGTGAAAAAAAACCCATCATAAGGCCACAGTGGCCTTTATGCCCCTGACTTAGGGTTGCCAACCATTCAGTATAATACGGAATCGTCCCGTATTTGACACGTAAAAGTCTTGTTCCGTATTGAACTGATACAGAACTCTCTTTGAGTGAAATTAGGTCCGGTGCTTCACCTGATAATTTGCTGCGCAATTGATCACGCAATCGCGGACCGACAGAAAAAGAAAGCAAACGTTTCTGCAATCAGGAGGAAATGCTAGCCAATTCGATGTGATTAAACATAGAGGCATACAATTAAGTGGTGGTATGAGCTTTCATTGAATGCATGCTTTCACTGCTCATGTTTGAGGCTGTGTTAGTGTTTCTCAAAGCCTACAGCGGCTAGCGGGTCTATATATTTGTGTCGAGATAACCCTGAAATGTAAAACCATCGAATTTTACTCAGTGGCCTTTGTGCCCTATCATGTGGCCTTGGTGCCCCTAAAAAAAAAAAGAAGGTGAAGGCCAAATGGCCTTGCCCCTAAAATGACGAAATTCCCACCCTGCCAGTGTCACATGATATGTTGCACTCTCACACCGTGGAGAGGTGGGAGGCGTCTCACTCCTTTTTAGTTCTACGTAGAGCAGCATTTCACTAACAAATGCAATCTCCGCAATTTGATTTGATTGCCTTGTCGCGTACGCACTCTCTCCACCTCCGTCTTTACCATGAACACACAAAAACAGACACACACACACACACACACACACACACACACACACACACACAGATCAGAAGTGTGTTGGTGGCGGTGCGGCTGACAGCAGAGGCCGTGTACACCTCCCTCTTTACCATGAACACACAAAAACAAACACACACACACACACACACACACACACACACACACACACACACAGATCAGAAGTGTGTTGGTGGCGGTGCGGCTGACAGCAGAGGCCGTGTACACCTCCCTCTTTACCATGAACACACAAAAACACACACACACACACACACACACACACACAGATCAGAAGAGTGTTGGTGGTGGTGCGGCTGACAGCAGAGGCTGTGTACACGGGGGCGCGGGGCTAATGAGTTTGGCCGTGACGTGACGGATGCGCCAGACTCCTCCAGCGGCGTGAGACGAGACGAGACGGCACGCTTCACGTCGCCGCGCCGAGACGCTCTCCGTCCGTCCGTCCGTCCCCGCGGGGGGAATTCAATTACGTCAGGAGCCTCTCGCTCCCCGCTGACGCGCTCTCGCCGCGGGAGCGCCGCTTCCGTACCAACGCTAGCGGTACGAGCGAGCGCATAAATAAATTCATTAAACGCAGGAGATGACAAAGAGTGCTGGCCACAGCAGCGCCCGCTGACGACGGGTCCGCTCGGACCAAGGGGGGCAGACGGGCGCGGCGGTGGCGTGCCAGTGTTTTTGCCGCAGCTTGTCGCCGGACATTAACTCGGGGTGAATCATGCTGGACGAGCGTCTGTTGGTTCGAATCACACGTCAGCTGCTGTGATGGGGCCGGTGGAGGCCAGCCCAAGGAGCGATGCCATCACTGCGCTGCACAATCACAGCTCTCATCACCCTCCGTTAGCCACCGCACAGGCCCTTGACCTCCCCTCGGACACAGTGGACCTCCAGTGTTGTGTTCTGTCATATTACGGGAGTCATTCCACTGTTTTGGGTGGCATATGTTGGCTGTTTTCGTGACTGTTATTGGGGCGTTACTGTCTTGGTTGTTATTGGGTGCGGGTGTGCATCAGGAATCTTATGTGTGTTTGATTTGATGGTGTTTGACTGGAGGAATGTACACAGGATTCAAGAAATCGTATGCGGATCTTAATGTAATGCTGGTTTTCAGATTTAGGCGTCATTTCAACATTATTACTCTCTGTTGCCAATTTGTTTCAAATATGCAAATGCAGGCAGCATATCTGCAATATGTAAATGTATATTGGGTTACAGGGGGACTAATGAGAATGATTATCATCTAATCCCAGGAAACAGAGACCAAAACAGCCCGACAGAGACAGAGAGAGAGAGAGAGAGAGAGAGAGAGAGAGAGAGAGAGAGAGAGAGAGAGAGAGAGAGAGAGAGAGAGAGAGAGAGAGCGGGAAGAAGGAGAGAGAAAAGAGAAAAGATGGCAGGATAGAGCAGTGTGAGTGTGCAAGACGTGTCAGGGACAGGCATGAGCAGAGAGGGCCAGAGGAGGAGAGCAGGAGAGGAGGAGAGCAGGAGAGGAGGAGAAGAGGAGAGGAGGAGAGCAGGAGAAGAGGAGAGGAGGAAAGGAGGAGAGGAGGAGAGCAGGAGAGCGGAGGCCATGTAGTCAGACAAGGTGTCAGCGCATTGATTCTCTCCTCATGTCCCCTGCCCATGTCTCCGCCCCCAGTCGATGTCAGCGTGCATGTGTGTGTGTGTGTGTGTGTGTGTGTGTGTGTCTCTGTGTGTGTGTGTGTGTGTGTGTGTGTGTGTCTCTGTGTGTGTGTGTGTGTGTGTGTGTGTGTGTCTGTATGTGTGTGTGTGTGTGTGTGTGTGTGTGTGTGTGTGTGTCTGTCTGTCTGTGTGTCTGTGTGTGTCTGTATGTGTGCTTGTCTGTGTGTGTGTGTCTGTATGTGTGTGTGTGTGTGTGTGTGTGTGTGTGTGTGTGTGTGTGTGTGAGTGTCTCTGTGTGTGTGTCTGTGTGTGTGTGTGTGTGTGTGTGTGTGTGTGTGAGTGTCTCTGTGTGTGTGTCTGTATGTGTGTGTGTGTGTGTGTGTGTGTGCGCGCGTGTGCTTGTCTGTGTGTGTGTGTGTGTGTGTGTGTGTGTGTGTGTGTGTGTGTGTGTGTGTGTGTGTGTGTGTGTGTGTGTGCGTGCATGAGACCCACCTCCCAGTCGAGCACGGACGCCTGCCACTGGGCGATCTTGTCAATGTTCTCCAGCCTCCGCTTGCGCTCATTAATCTGCTGGGTCACATTCCGCATGACAGCCAGAGCCGCCGCCACGTAACGGTAGTCACTGCCAAGGAGAGAGAGAGAGAGAGGGAGGGAGGGAGGGAGAGAGGGAGAGAGAGAGAGAGAGAGAGAGAGAGAGAGAGAGAGAGAGAGAGAGAGAGAGGGAGAGTGAGAGAGAGAGAGGGAGGGAGGGAGAGGGAGGGAGGGAGAGAGGGAGAGAGAGAGAGAGAGAGAGAGAGGGAGGGAGAGAGAGAGAGAGAAAGGGAGAGATGGTGAAAGAACAGACAGAGGATGCCAGTTTGGTAGAAGACTGGAGGGCAACATCTGTCTCTCTCTCTCTCTCTCTCTCTCTCTCTCTCTTTCTATCTCTCTCTCTCTATTGTTTTTTTTTTTGCCTTTTCTCAACTTTATTTCAGGAGTTTAAAAATAACTGAACAGGAACAATATCCAGCCCTTCCACATACAGTACAACAAAACTCCTCATTGTCAGGCTAAACACTGAACATAAAAAATGTCTAGATATGAAAGGAGATAGATAGAGAGATCGATAGATGGAGAGAGAGAGAGAGAGAGAGAGAGAGAGAGAGAGAGAGAGAGAGAGAGGGTAATAGGAGAGAGAGAAAACATCTGACAGCAGGAAATGTGTGCATGCATCTCCATCTCATCCTCACTCATGATTAACTGCATTATATCGGTGGCAGCCGCCCAACTCCGCAACATGAGCCAGACCCCAGAGACTGGCGCCGCCCGAGCCAAACGCACGGCGAGGGAACGCTCGGCATGCCAGCGGATTGGGATTTGTATCCCTCTTTTCCAATTTTTTCCTTTTTTTTTTAATTTCCTTTTTTTTTTTTTTTTTTTCTGCAGACTGGCCCGTTTGGACGAGTCTGTATGCCTGGCCCATGTCCACTTGCCATCCTGTTTATAAATAGCCTGGACTCTGATCAGATGTTGTAATTGACAACAAGAAAATCAGAGTATTCTCTCTATTGTTTTGGCCACAGCTACTGCATATAAATCAACTCTATATACACTGAAGGACAGCAGGTCAGTGGATCACAGGCGAGCTTTGATGTTATAGTTACAGTAACACGCATCGTCAACATCCTCAGTTGTCCACATTAACAGGAAACGCGCAGTGACAAGCAATCACGGTCAGAGTTCGGAGCCGTCCAGGAAATGCCTCTTCAATGGGAATTCAAATCCACCACCATGTTGTTATATTTAAAAACCATAAACAGGAAACCGAAACGTTTTCCAAAACATGGTCGACATGTACAATAAAGCGCTCTCGGGAAGCAGGAACTCGGGATATAAACGGCCTCGACGTGTTTACTTGCCATCAACCCATCAAGTGATTAGTGTTTGATAAGCAGAAACAGCGTGAACATTGAGACCTGATCAAAATTAATTGGAGAACATCATTTCAGACGCAGGCCTTTGGCTGTCTCTGCGATGCCTGGTAGAAAAACAGCCCAACATATCTGTAATTAAATCAGGCGAATGCGCAATGACGAGAACCCAACGTTGCCGCTAAGTCACACAGTCACACACAGCAACCGTGGCAACGAGCCACGCGCCTCTGCATGTGTACGCTTACTTCCTTGTCGGACTATCACGGGAGACAGCTCTGCTCTACTGTACTGTACATCATGAGCCCGCTGTGAGAGTCTTCTGTGGGAAGTGCGGAAGTGTGTACTGGCAAACACGTTTGTCAACAGGGCTATTTGTCTGCATCACCGCAGCATGCTCTGTGGTCTGTGATGACTGCGTTGTCATCCGCGCCTGTCACGCTTGATGGACGACTCGGCTCCCGCGGTGGGATTCGGCCGATAACTCAACCGGCGACAGAGCAGATACGTCCGAAATGTGGGAATCCGACGCACCGGCTCCGAGCACACTGTGTACTGCTCGTGTGTGTGTGTCGGTGGCGTCACCGGCAAAAAACTGTCTCTCTTGAAGCCCGCATCCATAATGCATCGCGCCGCATCTATAATCTATCAAGAATTAGAACTCTATACAATATTCATAGGAAATCACAACGCTTTTTTCTGCATTGTGCTACTACAATTCAAATGATGAAATGCACTTACGTAATGCGGCATACGATGGCGTGCAATAATAACGGACATTATATATTATAGATGGTGACTCACGCTGAAGTGCATACAGATATATTTGGAGATTCGGAGACGGTCGACACAACTCCTAACCCCGGCATAAATAATGCATACAATATCATAGAAATGCAAAACGTCCAGGACTACATGAATGGCTTTAAGGCCTCATATGCATCCAAACAATGAGTATGGATAGAGATGCATATAGTCTGTAAACTCACACACACACAGAGACACAGACACAGACACAGACACAGCAACAGACACAGACACAGACATAGACACAGACACAGACACACACAGACACACACACACGCACAAACCAAACTGAAAGAAAGAGGAAAGGCTAAAGTAAGTAGGAGTTGTAGAGTGCAATGGCATTTGGCTGCAAAATTGCTTCATTGCACTTCTCACTAGAGCTAGGCTGCCATTACTGTGCCTCTGTGTCCTGTGATGAAAGCTACTCTAAGCTCAGCATGTTGGGACTAAATACCCATACAAACCAACAAGCACTGCAACAACAAGATCTCATGACACGCTAACAGCTCCTTTGGAAAGCAGAGTCGGGAAAACAATGACTGTTTGAAAAAGGTTTTTTTTCTTCAAAGCTGAAAGTGGATATGTAACCTCACGGACCATTGAGTTTAAAATGGGAATCCAGTTGCTTTCAAAAGCATGTCTCTGAAAGCCATCTCTTTCTTTCTCTCTCTCTTCTCCACTTCCCTCAATCTCTATCTCCCATTTGCTCACTGCTCTGGGTGTGTGTGTGTGTGCGTGAGAGCTCACTACCCCTAGTGTATAAATGTGTGAGTGTTCCTACTGTAATGTGCTCACTGTCCCTAGTGTAGAGTTAAAATTCATGTGTGTGTTCCACAACAACATGTGTGTGTGTGTGTGTGTCTGTGTGAGTGTGTTCCACAACAACATGTGTGTGTGTGTGTGTGTGTGTCTGTGTGAGTGTGTGTGTGTGTGTGTGTGTGTGTGTGTGTATGAGCGTGTGTCTGTGTGTGTGTGTATGAGTGTGTGTCTGTGTGTGTGTCTGTGTGAGTGTGTGTGTGTGTGTGTGTGTGTGTGTGTGTGTGTGTTTGCGTGTGTGTGTGTGTGTGTGTGTGCGTGCGTGTGCGCGTGTGTGTGTGCATGAGTGTGTGTGCGTGTGTGTGTGCGTGTGTGCGTGCGTGCGTGCGTGCGTGTGTAATATGTGTGTGTGTGTGTGTGTGTGTGCACCCGCGCGTGTAGGTACCTGTGCTCCTGCGCGGTGTACTTGAGCAGCTCGGCCAGCTGCAGGGGGTACTTGCAGATCTTCTGCACGGGCGTGAGCAGGAAGCCGTCGATGGCGATGTCGATCATCTGCTGCAGGAGCCGGCAGGCCTCGAAGAAGTGCTGGTAGCGGCCGTCCTTCATCAGCTTGGACAGCTCCATGCACGCGTCCAGGTGGTTGTTGCAGTACTCCGAGTAGATCCAGAAGCCGTCTTGCTGCACGGTTTAACAAACACAAAATGTTCAAAATGTGAGATGAGACTTAAAGAGGACATAGAATGGATGAATCGAGTATTGTAATGTGTTCTCTGGTGTTAAAATAGTTAAGGAACACAAAATGTTCAAAATGTGAGACGAGACTTAAGGAACGTAACAGCGAAGCCTCTGGTATACTCCTGTGTGCATCTGATCTGCACACAAACGCAGCGTGTGACGAAAAATTTGTCATCGGCGCAGTTAATTGGGGGCTGGCCACCAACCTTTTGGGGTCACCCACACAGTGCTCATCGACTGGGCATGGACTGTAGATAAGCAACCCTCTAGTCCAGGAGCAGCAAACATCCTGCACAAACACCACCCTAGTGTGCTCTGCAGAGGCGGACAGTCCTGGTTCCAAAGAGTAAAAGTCCTGCGGTATACAGTATATTCTTTCTACCCGTGCACTTAACACAGATGATATCACTAACTATCTGATCTACATGCCAGCTAATTAGGATGAGCTGGTTTCCAAAAATGGTTGGATCAAATACTTGGCAGGGCTTTTACTTTCTGAACCAAGGATGTCCGCCTCTGGTGATCTGTGCTTATCATAGGGAACAGATCACTCTCTAGAACCACACCTGCCTGTCTGCACAATGCAAGAACCACCACCCAACACAACAGACAGTGGTGATTAGGCTACTACTACTGTGCTCTCTGTTCCGAGTTGATTCCTGAGTAGCTGGAATGCTGTGCATTCATTCATATGCAATCATATTCTCAGTTAAACGTCTTATTCTATAATACCTTTTAATTACGCCTGCTCAGCAACGTCTGTGTAATTCCTCCCGTTGGCCTATAAACATAGTGGCTAGTGTTTTTACTATATCCTCAGGGTCAACATGCGTACTGTAGCGTAGTGTTTAATAAACGGCATAAGAGCCTCTCGTGATTCTGTTGTGATTGCTACATCTGTAAAATGGCATATCAAGTAGTTAAAACTACAACCGCTTTAAATCAATTAAGGAGACCATTCAACCCCCCCCTCCCCCTCCACCCCCCCCCCCCCTCCTTGCAGCGTCTGTAAATGAGAACGTTCACTCCCCAGGACTCGTAATGCACACACGTTCATTTTGAGCACAGCACCGTGTTGGACGCAACAGAGAGGGAAGTAAGGGGACTCCACATGCGCAGGATGCGTGAAGCTGTGTGTCAAGGTGTATTTGTTGGTGATCATTCTATGCCATTATTGCATTACTTCTCATTTGACTGATGCTCCAACACAGAGGAATTGCACAGGGTGTACTCAGCGTTAAGTGCCTTGCTCAGGGGCCCGTGGGATCAAACTCAATACCTACTGTACAAGCGCTCCATTTGAAAGCTCAGGGCTCCAACCACAACCACAACCACCACCAACTCCTCAATAGAGAATCAAAAGACAAGACTGTCAATCAGAGGAGCCGTGTCGGTTATGATCATGATTACCTCCGCCAAGGGGGTTATGTTTTCATCGAGGTTTGTTTGTTTGTTTGTTTGTTTGTAGGCTATGTCTGTTCATTTGTTCGCAAGATAACTCAAAACGTGTACAGATGGATTTAGATTTATCAGGGAAGGTCTGAAATGACCAAAGGAAGAAATTATTTAATTTTGGGAGCGTGGACCGTCTGGATCCAGGAAGCGGTTATGTTTTTGCTTGGTGGTGGTTTGGTGCTCTCTCAGTGCTTTTCTAGTTACACATGACATGCTGTACGGCCCTCGGTAGGAGGTGACGGCTGACTCACGTGCTCTAGGAAGCAGGGCCCGATCTCGCTGAGGTGGGGATCTTCCGTGTTGTACTGCTTCTCCAGGTCCCGCACGAAGCCCATCTGGAATCTGTAGATGTCCTCGATGTTGCCAAAGATGACTTTTAGCTGGTCGTCGTTGAACATGTCGATGCGCTTCCGGCACTGCCGCAAGTAGCCCTGCGGAACAGCAGCAAAGTAAAGGTGAGGGCGGGATTGGGTGAGAAAACACTCATATGTGTGCTTGTGTATGTGTGTGTGTGTGTGTGTGTGTGTGTATAGTATGTGTGTGTGTAGGTGTGCATCTGAGTGTGTGTGTGTGTGTGTGTGTGTGTGTGTGTGTGTAGGTGTGCATCTGTGTATATGCATGTGTGTGTGTGTGTATGCACACATGGGGGTCTATAGATGAGGGACCCGTTTTGGGAGATGCTATTTAAATAATTGCCAGCTAGCTGGTGCATTGCTGCTATTTGTGCATTGACAGGCAGAAAATCCCTGACTTTGATGGAGTCTGTCTATTAGCTACTGTAGATGCTAGCGTATCAGACACAGAGAGAGAGAGAGAGAGAGAGAGAGAGAGAGAGATAGAGACATAGAGAGAGAGAGAGCAATGAGTAGAAACAAGATATTTTAAATGACCCCCTTGAGCTCCCACCGAGGAGGAACTTGTCGCCTCACTAGTCTAGATGGAAACAGGGGTCCACGCGCACCCCCCGGCTTTTTTTATGCCACCTAATTTTTTAGAATCCTTAAAGTGTCTATTTTCAGAATCTGCCAGGTACCAAGCTGAAATAATGTCCCAAAGGCTTCATTTTTAACCCTTTGTTGCACCCGACCGGAACCCGAAAAACCGAATAATTATATAGAAAGAGGCATAACATCTGAAGTAAACAACATACAGAGACAAATGAACACATTTTTCCATACATTTCTAACCCCAGGAATTGAATGAAATGGTTATTTTTGACATTTGACAAAATATTGACCCTATTTCTGGACAAAAATGGCAAAAAATAGCAAAAAATGTGTAACGGATCAACTATCTTTTCGTTTTCTCAAGCACATAGGGTGTTTTTTTTTCACTACCATATATTTTTTGAAAGGTCTGGATGTGTAGAATATGAATCTGAATGTTAATATTGAACATTTTGGGTTGCACTACTTGTTTTAGCCCTGAGAATAGGGAAACTCTGAAAAACCGATTTTAAGCAATTTTAGCATAGATTATCCTAGTCAATTAAAACAGCTTTTAGATGACCTATTATGGACTCAAACTTCACATATGAAGACATAAGCCAAATATCTACCATGCTGCACATTGGTAGGTGTCTAAAATAACATAATGAATACATAATAAGGGCCTATAATGAGCCCATTTCATGTATAGGCCACAACCTATGGCAATTATGCACCCCCAGCCCCTTCTCCTAATAAAATCATGTTTTTTTTTTTTTTAAGGTCTCAGTCTGTAGAATATGAATCTAAATGTTAAAATTGAAAATTTTGGTTGCATTAGCTGTTTTAGCCCGGAGAATAGAGAACTCCTAAAAAAGCGATTTTAAGCGATTTTAGCAGAAATGATCCTAGTCAATCAAAACGCAGGAGGGTGGGATATACTTCTGGATGCTGAAGGCTGTAATCAATTAACTCATTGACTACTGACCAAGAGATTGGCTGTTAATAGTTTCAAAACTACCATAACACGGAAGTAACCTGGAAAAAGCGCTGCCATTTCTCCCTATGGAGGACAGAAAAACGCACAATAGCTATATACTGTACCTACGGCATGGAAAAGAACGATACAGCATGCACACACACACACACACACACACACACACACACACACACACACACACACACACACACACATGCACAAGAACTATATAGGCTACAGCATGCACATAGAAACACAATAACTACACTGGCCAAAATTATAATCGCTTAAAACCCTTTTTTTTTTTTTTTTTTTTTAAAGTTTATTTTTTGGGCCTTTAATTTTTACAGGACAGTAGAGAGAGACAGGAAGCGAATGGGTGAGAGAGTCAGGGTGGGATCCGGAGAGGACCACGGGGCGGGAATCGAACCCGGGTCGCCGGCGTGCGGTGCAGGTGCCCCAGCCAGTTGTGCCACGGCTGGGGCCAACACTTTTGTTTTTGCCCTCCATTTATCATGAGTTGACTAGTTCAAAGAGGTAAGACTTCACGTACTGTACATAAAAGGCCTATTTCTCTCAAATATTGTTCAGAAATCTGTATTAGGGAGCACTTCTCCTTTGCCCTGTGATTGGATCGCTGGTGCTGGGGGTTCTCAGCTCCCTGGCTCACTGCCCCGCCAGCCAAATTACATTTGCTGCCGCTAGGGGCGTCTAGATTTCTAGGCTAATTTTTGACAATATTAACCCTGGTATTAGTGTAGTTCACCACATATGAGTAATTTCAATCAATCAACATCTCAAAAAACATATTTTAGGGCGCAGTTACACTTTAAGGCCTTGGGTAAAACCTGGCAGAAAGCGTATAATCATCACAACGCAAAGCTTATTCCTATAGTACTCTCAAGTTTTTCGCCATGCGCTTCTCTTTTGTCGTGCTGCTTGCTGTTAAAGGGATTGACAGATGTCATTCTCACTGGTTTAAAGGATGTTATGCCCAAAACACACCCATGACTGATCAAGAAAAATAGGAACGCCTTGTTGCACCATTCGTTATCCATTTGATAATGAAAACACTCCCAATGTGGACTAGCCTTGCTCTGCCCTCGTACGTACTTCCGTTCAATTTTCATTTCCCTTCAGAAAGTCATCTGGGTCTGCGGTATATTTGCAGGTCCTCCTCAGGTCAAATCAGAACGATGATGTTGAGGCCGTGCGCTAGTTTTGAGCATGACATACGTGACATACATGGGCAGATCCAATAGAGTACCTGCATTCAAGGAAGTTAACACTTTACAATGGAAAGTGGCCAGACTCTCTGTACATTATGAAATATGTATGAGAGTTTGGTAGGACCAGGCAAAATGTGAACTGGACAGCCTACTAGACAGCTTTTCGCAAGTGACTGTGAAGTGTCTTCTTAATACAGCCCCTTATGTTAATTAATGAGCCCATTTCCAAACAGCATGCACACAGACGATCCACGCAATAGCATAGCGCTAAACGAATCATCATCTTTTTCTTTTTCAAGTAGCAGGATGCTAAACGGTCGCAACTTCTGGTCACAGGTCAGTCATCATTATGTTAAGCCCACCTACCGACTCCATACACGATGTGATTGGCCCGGCCATCGTTGAAATTGGCCTGCTCCCAAGTCAACGGAGAGTTGCTAGACTACCCCGGCAGCAAATTAGGGGCATTTAGATTTCTAGGCTAATATTCAGCATGCTCATAGACACACAATAACTACACTGAACAAAATTATAAAAGCAACACTTTTGTTTTCCCCCCGATTTATCATGAGCTGAACTCAAAGATATAAGACTTCATATACACAAAAGGCCTATTTCTCCCAAATATTGTTCACAAATATGTCTAAATCTGTGTTAGCACTTCTCCTTTGCCAATATAATCCATCCACCTCATATCAAGATGATTAGACAGCACGATTATTGCACAGGTGTGCCTTAGGCTGGCTGGAATTTTGGTCAGATCCTTGCAACATGAAGCCATGCATTATCACGCTGAAACATGAGGTGATGGTCGTGGATGAATGGCACAGCAATGGGCCTCAGGGTCTTGTCTTGATATCTCTGTGCATTCAAAATGGCATCAATAAAATGCCCCTGTGTTCGTTGTCCAAACACATGCCTGCCCATACCATAACCCCTCCACCACCATGGGTCTCTCGATCCACAAAGTTGATATCAGCAAACCACTCAGCCACACAACACCATACACACTGTCTGCCATCTGCCCAATACAGTAAAACTCGGGATTCATCCATGAAGAGAACACATCTCCAAAGTGCTAGAGGCCTTTGAATGTGAGCATTTGCCCACTCAAGTCAGTTACCATAACAATGTCGAGACCTCGATGAAGACGACGAGCATGCAGATGTGCTTCCCTGAGACGGCTTCGGACAGTTTGTGCAGAGATTATTTGGTTATGCAAACCAATTGTTGCAGCAGCTGTTTGGGTGGCGGGTCTCAGATGATCTTGGAGGTGAAGATGCTGGGTGTGGAGGTCCTGGGCTGGTGTGGTTACACATGATCTGCTGTTGTGAGGCCGTTAGGATGCACTGCCAAATTCTCTGAAACGCCTTTGGAGACGGCTTATGGTAGAGAAATGAACATTCCTGCAGTCAGAGGGAGCAGCCAATTGTATGCTCCCTAGAAACATGCAACATCTGTGACATTGTGCTGTGTGATGGAACTGCACATTTTAGATTGGTCTTTTATTGTGGCCAGCCTAAGTTACACCTGTGCAATAATCATGTTGTCTAATCAGCATCTTAAAGGTAGGGTATGGGATTCGCTTTTTTGGCCATTTTTGCAAAATCACTTGAAATCCCATTCCTAAGCCACTTACAGCCACTGAGTTTGAAGCACTGAAATGGAAAAACACGTCAATCATATGTGGAACGGGCAGGGCTTGAAAAACTCCAGCTAAATTATTCTCTTGACCCTCTAGCATCATTTCACAACTCGTTCGTCAATCTAACGATTGCGTGACCCTTTCTTGCACATCCTCAAAGCTTGTGAGCAAGTGCTAAAACGAAACCAACTAGCCTACTGCACATCCCGTCTGCCCTTGTTGTATGTGTCACTTCATTTCTATACAAACTAAGATGGCGGATTCGTACAGAAACGCAAGCACCCACTCAATAAATAAGCTATGTACCTATGTAGCTATGTTCTGTTCAAATATACACACTTATGGATACTGAAAAATGTAAGGTTCATTTATCAAATGTTATTGTGGTGTACTAAACGAAACGAACAAAAGGGACAGTAGCCTAATTGGTGCTTTTACAGTAATGTATAAAATCATCTGCCTTCGGGGATTTGTGGAACTATTACCTACCAGAACCCTTTGGAGGTGAATAAAGAATGTAGAACTAGCTAGCTAAGTACCCAACCTGCTTGGGGAGGAAGCTGATGTGAGCGACTGTATGGAGACTAGAGCTCGTATTGTGCTGATGCCAGCTTTTCATTTTATACAGCTCTACCCTTGTCAAGAGTGCCTGGTTCGCTCTCGTGCATTTGAATTCTCGCTCGTGCATGAATGCGCATCCATGTTCTCCGAATGGGTGGAGTTAGGGTAAAAAGGGTAGGACTATTTGAGTTGAGTATTTTCAAAATCTGCCGGCCGTTTCGCGAATCCCATACCCAACCTTTACTGTAATAGGCCACACCTGTGAGGTAGATGGATTATACTGGCAAAGGAGAAGTGCTCCCTAACACAGATTTATGAACAATATTTGAGAGAAATAGGCCTTTTATGTACAGTACGTGAAGTCTTACCTCTTTGAACTAGTCAACTCATGATAAATGGAGGGCAAAAACAAAAGTGTTTTAAGCGATTATAATTTTGGCCAGTGTAGTTATTGTGTTTCTATGTGCATGCTGTAGCCTATATAGTTCTTGTGCATGTGTGTGTGTGTGTGTGTGTGTGTGTGTGTGTGTGTGTGTGTGTGTGTGTGTGTGTGTGCATGCTG
>NC_085014.1:9935259-9952759 GCF_963854185.1 Sardina pilchardus | reverse complement strand
TCTTTCACACACACACGCACGCACACACACACGCAGTCGTACACACACACACACACACACACACACACACACACACACACACACACAGCTCAAGAGAGACAGAGAGGGAGAGTGAACAAGAAGAAAAACCTATAGCTGCATCTGCGTCCTGCTGAATCTTAATGAACACCCCAGCCAAACACATTGACGAATTGTCAAACAGAGAAGGTAGCAGCAGCAGCAGCAGCAGCAACAGCAAACAACAAACAGAGTGGTGGAGGTTTTGAACATGCAAGGACCACAGAGGCAGTTACAGCAGCAGGCCACTAGGAAATACTGTACAACATGCCACACACGCAGGGCAAAGAGACCCAACCAATATCAAGATTACGAGATCACAGATCCACAGAAAAGTACACAGACCGCGAGTGCTATCCTGAAGATGTGGGAGGCAAAAAGAAAGGGGCAAATAAAAAGGAAAACATTGACTTGGGGAATTATATTTAGACACAGCGTTGCTAATTCGAGAGAAACTCATTTATCGTGGCAAGACTTCGACGAAATGAGCCTCTAGCCGAGGACTACACGGTGGCTTTGAATCCAGAGAAGAGTCTTTTTCTTCTTCTTCTGTGCGAGGAGAGCGCCCTGCGTAAGAGATCCACGCTACACAGCAGAAGACTCTACTGCTGGAGACCTAATTAGCAGGCTCTTGTCAAAAGACACATGACTCAACACGAGAGAGTGAATGCGAAATGGCACACAAAATTAGACGTTCACGGATCATTATGTGGTTTTCAATATTTTTTTTTTTTTGGTAATCGCCTTAAGCCCAGCTCATCCTCCAGTATCCAAACAGATGAGGAAACGCTGAAAGAATGACAGGCAGAAGAGAAATCAAGTAGAAGAAGGGGGGGTGATGACAGGGAGACGGGGAGGAGGGGGGGCGTTCTCCATTTTGAGACACTTGATTAAGGTAATCACTCTCAACCTGTCACAGGTACTGAGCGTGGAGGCTCACTGCTAGCTAGCGTGCTGCACTAGCGTCGTCATTTGTATTCCTGCTCGGGAGCCGGTGGACTAAAGGCCACTCTCATTAGAGCCCAGCTTCTGCCTTCTGCCTCATTCTGACTGTCACACTTCCTGGCTTTGCACAACTACCGCTCTCTCCCACTCTCCCTCTCTCTCTCTCCCTCTCTCTCTACTCGCTTTCTAATTCACCTTCAGGCAGCCGCTGTTAACCTTGACCAATCTCGGGAGGTAGATTTTGGTATTCCTAACACAAGGTACTGGGGTTTTTTTTAAAGAAAAAGATGACAAAGATTGTGAAGAACAGACATGAAATATCCACCTTTCTACCTCTCTCTCTACCTCTCTCTCTGTCCCTCTCTGTCAGTGCATTTAAATATAACCTCTCCTGGTTGTTGCTAGCGAGACCGTGTGGACTCAAAAGACAGAGCGCTCTCAATCTGTGCATTCTGTTCTCATTTACATGCCGTGCTTTTGCCTCAGATGGCGCCTGTTTTCTTGATCAAACACTGGGGCTAATTAATGGCCATTTGGATCCTGGATGCCTCTTGAAGCTAGCGCATGGTCCGGTGGGACCGTGGAGGACAATAGATTAACCAGACCAGATACATCAACAACCCCCATGCAGGTGGAGTATCTGGGGGGTGGGGGGGGGGGGGGTACACGTGGGCAACACTGAGGTTTGTCCTACTTAGCACTTAGATCATTACTGTAAGGCACTGGAGGATCTCTGTGGGCTGCCTCTAGGATACACAAGACAGCAGTGGCTTGCTTTGGTGCTAACATGACCAGCTGACGAAGAGACACAAACAAATATCCATGAGAGAGAGAGAGAGAGAGAGAGAGAGAGAGAGAGAGAGAGAGAGAGAGGGGAGAGGCAGAGAGAGAGAGAGAGATGGAGGGAGAGAGAGAGAGAGGGAGGACTGCAAACACAAACAGTAGGTGCAGGGGGCCCATGTCGGTTGAGCTGAACTACCTGCTGAGAGAGCTGAAGCCCAGCTCAGGGGAGACTAGAGGAACAGGCTTCACAGGGAATGGAAGTAATTATAACTGACCTATGTCTGAGAGCATCAACATGAGAGAGGGAGAGAGAGAGAGAGAGAGAGAGATGAAGGGAGAAAGGAAGGAAAGAGAGGGAGAGAGGGGAGAGGAAGAGAGGGAGGGAGATAAAGGGGAGAGAGAGGGAAGGAGAAAAACAGAAGAGAGAGTGAGAGGGAGGGGACAGAGACAGCAGAAAGACAGAGGATGGAGAATGGAGTGAATAAAAGAGGAAAAGAGTGAGTGAAATAGAGAAAATGAAAATGAGAAAAAAGGGAAATGTGCATGGAGTGAGAATAAGTGAGAGAGAGAGAGAGAGAGACAGAGGAAGAGAGAGAAAGAGGAAGAGAGAGAAAGAGGGGTAAAGGATGGAGGAAAAGCAAGAAGGGAATGAACTGAACTAAGAGGCTCAGGAAGAGCTAGAGTGAGAGAGAGGAGGAGAGCAAGGTGCAGAGAGTGAGAGATATCCAGTGAGCTAGAGAGAGAGTGAGAAAGACAAAAAAGGCCTGATAGAGAGAAAGAGAGAGAGAAAGAGAGGGAGAGAGAGAGAGAGAGAGAGAGAGAGAGAGAGAGAGAGAGGGCCTGGTCCTCAGGGCACTGCCCTCGGCCACAGCTGAGAGGGTCCCAGAGGCGGCGCGAGCTGCAGGTGGTTTCCCCTGGCGCCCCTGCCCGTGCCCGCTGCATACCCGTGCCATCCTCCTGCCATCCTCCTGCCACGCTGCACGGGCGCCTCGATGGCTTTTCAAAACGCTCATGAGCCCACTACAAACGCCTCGCTCTCCAATCTAGACCCATCTGGGCCAAAGCACTCCGACAACAACAAGCACCTCTCCAAACCATTACCTCCTCACACACTCACACACTCACACCTCAACTAATGACATCTCCATAGGCACCCCCCCTCTCTCTCTATCTTTCTCTCTCTATCTCTCTCTCTCTCTCTCTCTCTCTCTCTCTCTCTCTCTCTCTCTCTACCCACAGTACTGAATGAGAGTATTCCCCCAAGAAAAGATCCCATAGAAACATTAAGTGCGAGTTTTGTAATGATCATTATATATTGGGGGCCCTTTGATGCCGGCTCTCATTATAAATCCCCAGCCGTTTCCTTTTCTGTGAACATGTCAGAATAAATAATTTGTTACATAATCAATGTGGGAGCCGGGTGCAAGTGGCTCAGCTCCGCGTCTCCCTCGGCATCAAAGGAGTCAGGGATGCTCAGAGCGGGCATGACAGCCACCGCGTGCTATCACAGCCCAGATAAGACACAGATCCGAATGGAACAGAGGAGGAAGAGAAGATTAGGATCAATCCATATCTCTCTCTCTCTCCTTCTTTCTCTCTCTCTCTCTGTCTCTCTTTCCTTCTGTCTCTCACTGCCACTTTTGTCTATCTTCCTCAGCTTTTCAATCAGCTGACAACCAGTGTTTTTCATTTCTAACACATCTGCCTGAAAAAAGACCATTTTTATCGGACAGACATAATTCTATTAAAATGCAATAACGCTAATAAGAATAACCATGAAAATAGTGCTTGCAATCATGCTAGATATCAAGGCATCCTTTTGTCATACAATCCCCCGAGAGAATAACATATCCAGAGAATAATATGATCAATATGTTCTTACCATGGTTGTTGTAGTAACCTGTAAATGCTCTGTGACAGTATGCATCAGAAGAGACGTGGTCAAAATGTCATTGTTTTCAAAAAAAGAAATGGGAAAAAAAGAGATGCAGAGAGGAAAACAGGATCAGCTTGAAGAAAAGAGACCGATAACCTTCGACGAGAAGAGGGTTTAAAAAAAAAAAAAAAAACAAGACAGCTTATTTTGTTTGTTTAAAAATATGCCGCATATGAATCTGCAGACGAGCGGATACCACCGGCATTCCAAAGGGGAGCATCCTCACAGCATTCCGGAATCTGACTGGCGCTCCAGCCCATGTCTGGCGAACAATATTATGTAATACACTTATGTCTCTCGTCTGAGGGCCAATCAAAGTGGTTCTCCCTCAAACCGGCATGAAAAAAAGAAAACACACACATACACACACACGGCCTTGGCTCACACACACAAATGCACTTTCATGAAAGAGCAGAGCTTTCACAGACACCTATTCAAGGGCCCTCCTGCAGATGCGATTAAAAATCAATTCTCCCAAATATCTGGATGGAGAAGAAGTAGTATTCTGAGAGAGAGAGAGAAAGGATAGAGGCATAGAGGAGGAGGAGGAGAGCGAGGGAGCAGAGAACAGCAAGCCCCTTGGTGCGTTCAAACTCTATCTCCACTCCTTTCAAAAACAAACCCAGTGCACCAAATTATGTGCTGTCCTGATGTCAATGCTGTGAAGCAGCAACTCTAAAAATAAATAAAGAAAGAATGACGGGGGAAAAAAAAAACATTTGAAAAAATGCAGAAAATCTGACACCACATGCATCCGCATGTGACAAAACCACCTCCGTGCCCATTAAACATTCATGATTTACAACACTAGGCACCCCAGAACCTGTGTACCAGATATCCACCACAGAGAAGAGTGCACTGGCAAGACTGTCCCAATCTCATTTGGATAGAGTACATTGTGCAAATTACCGTAATTACATCCTGGATTCATCTTTCCACTCTATTGCTTTTGAGGGTGGCTATGTAGACATAGGTAAGGGGCTATAATCTAGTTGTCTATGTAATCTTGATTTCATATTCACTCGTGATGGAAATCTGCTTGTGTGCTTATAAAATATTAAACTAAATGCTGATGTTTGTGTTGTACATGTGGGCGATGACGTAAATGTCCTTGCCTTGGAGAGTGCTGTTTTGAAGCGGGGCTGAGAGTATTGTTAGAGGTAAGAACACTCTCTTCCTACCATATTGCATTATAACATACGGATTAAAATCCCGGGGTTGATTCAGGGACCAAACCGAAACGAATTTGTGAATTACCTCCACTGATCATGTTGTCATCCCTAGAGTGTGTGTGGATCAATAGGCAGGACGCATTCTGACAGATACCCTTTGGATTCTGTTTTCGGTGGCCGCCTACGATTTATAGTAAACACTAGTGAAACCAAAAACGTGGGGAATTCGTTCACTGTTAAAATACACAGACAAATCCTGTGCCACAAAAACACAAATGCAGCACACGGAGAGGAGAACGAAACAGAGGGAAAGGTAGGAATCTCACGCCGGTGCAAACCATATCACCAATTCACAAACAAGACGGAGAAGAAGGGGAGAAGCGTGGACAGCAAACTACGACCACCATCACGACCAGCTGCGACCACATACACGTTTTCAAGACAAGACACGACACGACAAAGCGACGAAGGGAGAAATAAATGTGTAATGTACCAATGTCATTCAAATTACTGTGAAGCCATGTTGAAACGTTGGGTGTCCCCCTCTGCCAATGAACGCGCAATAGCTCCCTTGCGGGTGGACACACAGTGGCCCATACGAAAAAAAAGAAAATCCGTTAACGCGAACCCAAGAAGAACATTAAAATAACGTTCACTAGTACCAGAATCGCGATCACGGTAAAGACCACCACCGTTTGTACGTCCAAGGTCATGGTGCATTGCAGGAGACTGTAATATTCAAGATGATGGACTGGAAGGCTGTTTTCTGTTGTCAACCTGGGGTCTGCCGTGCAATTGTCCATGCATCCACCATTGCAATTATGAAAGGTGGGGTAAAAATACAGACGCAAATAACACACACCGCCTCCCTCCTACACGCATTTTCTCCCACTGTGTCTTATCGTGGCGCATTTAAAAGCCTGCGAACAGAAGCAGCATCCTCACCATCATCATCTTCATCATCATCAGTCTCAACCGATAATTCTTCAGGAGTCAACACCCGCTGGTGGTGGTGCTGTCCGCCGCCGCTTCGCGGTCTCTTTCTCTCTCTCACACACTCTCCCCCTGTATATATCTCTGACCCTTTTAAGAGAACGCCATCGGGATGCACTGATTACGGGGGGATGTTACCTATTCTGAGGGAATCACAAGAGGCAGCTGTTGCCGCTCTGGCTCCCCCTCTATAACCCGACTGGATGCGAGAGGTAGCCGAGGCGTGCTCCTCCTCCCCGCTTGCATGCTAATTCACGGAGGGGCTGTTAAGCCCAGCGGAGACCCAGGCTGCCGGGGGATGGGGGAGCTCTATCAGTTATCCCGCAGCCTCTCAAGTCATTATGCCAAGATATCTACTTATAACGAGCCACTTCATATCCGCTACCTATTCTGTACGTAACAGAGACGAGGCGGGGTGCTGCAATTGAAAGAAAATCTCAGGATGGTGAATTATGACAATCTCACCAAATATACGAAGGATATAAGCCAATATGTAATTTATAAAAAAAATTAAAATAATAATAAAATAAAATAAAATAAAAATGACCAGGTGACAGTGCTTATAATGGGAGGAACACTTGGAGACTATGGAAAGCATGCAGGAGGGGACACCAGCGGTTCCCCTGCGATGCCTCGCGCTGTCAGATGTCTCCCCTCTTATAGCCCGTTGAATGAAAGTAGCCGCCTCCGCTTGCCTCAAGTAATTGAACTGCCATTCGATTTCACGCCCTTATTCCGCCTCGGTGGCCAAAGGCTCCCCGGCTACTCGTCTGTAGAGAGGCACAGAGGGAAAATTAGGCTGCGTCGCGCACATAAACAACAGACTCTTTCCAGCATCCTCCCCAAGCCTGAACCTCCCGTGACCCTGCATGCTTCACACACACACACACACACACACACACACACACACACACACACACACACACACACACACACACACACTCTCACTCTCTCTCTCTCACATCAAAACTTCTAACAGCTCTTCCATAATTAAGGACTTGACGATGCCAAATTGATTAAGGCCATGATTAAGTGCTAATTAATCATTATCATGCTTATCATAATTAATTATCTTCATCCAGGTAGGCTTTACATGTGAGGTCACCCTACTGCATCACTGCATCAGAATCTCCACTGACAGATCAAGACCTTGGTATGCAACAGAGAGATCCTGGAGGGGCTTAAGACCTCTAGAACATCACTAAGTTCAAATCATTGTGCAGGACAGACAGCCTTGAATATTAGATGTAGTATCAGTCTATGTTCAATGTTACGTGGAAATCCCACTTTTTGTATTACATAATGCTTACTGTAATAAGCAGAAAATCCCGTAAACATCTGGAGGCTATACAATCCAGCACAGGTAACGGCAGTGTACACTCTCAATTTCACAGTGGCCACTCCATAGGCATAGAGAGCTCAAGGGACTGAAGCAGGGGTTGCACTGAGGGCTTTGGTGAGGTCCACAGGAAATTGGGGGGCTCTGTTGAGGGAGACGGAACAAAAAGAAAAGCTAGCCAGGCCGCTGCTCCGCTGTGCTGCCTTCGATGATCTGCTGGGAATGGGCTGCCCAGGGGTTTTGTGGGTCCCCTCGCACTTAGCGAGCATGACTCATGTGAATGCGCCGTCCAGACGCTAGCTCAGTATGGAGGAGAATAATAGCTGAAGACAGCTCATTCACACCCCCCCATACACACACACACACACACGACTCTCTGGAGCACTGGAGCCTGAGCCCTTGGAGATTTGGACGACGAGACCGACCGGTTCAATCTGAGCCCTGATAGAGCAGAGGAGAGTGAGTGAGCATGCGAGAGAGAAACGCTAAGAGATAAGAAGTCCTTTATTTCAGGATTGTTACGAGAATGGCTGTGTTAGACAGGAGTCAGGGGTGGACATTGTGTCCAGGTGAGCCTATAGGCCCCTCAAGGTATTACAGTAAGTGAGAGCACACTCAGTTATTGAGCATTCTGATCATGTCTTTTAGATGTGTCTGTACTAGGCAGTATGTACTGTTGGCCATGTTGGAAGGTCATGGATTTGTTGGAACACAGTCAATGATAAGGTCTTTCATCACATAGAGAAACTGTAACCTTTTCTCTGCAATACATCCACCATATGGCTACACTGACTATATGGGAATAAGCAAAGCAGACCAACTAAGCTCACGGAAATTGATTCTAGCAAGGCGAGCTCTTGAATACCGGGCATCCACGATATTGGATGTAAACACAGTTGCTCATATTGCATTGCAATACCTCTCTCTTTCAATCTGTCAATCATTCCATCCTTCTCTCCCTCTCTCTCTCTCTCTCTCTCTCACACACATGCAAACACATACACACACACACACACACACACACACACACACACATTCTCTCACTCTCTCCCTCTGTGGCGAGGGGGTAGTTACATAAGTGTGGGCTTGTGTGCCCTGCTCCGCCACCCACCCACTCCTGCTCTGACATTTAGACAACAAAGGTCACATCTGAAATTCTAAATTTACAGAGCCGCACAAATGCTAATCCAGTCATGAATATCCACGCTAGCCGCGATGAGTTTGTCAAAACCGTCTCCATGCTCTCAATGGTGTGGGGGTGATGGGGGGGGGGGGGTAATCATATGAGGCTCACTGTCTCACTGTCCAGTAATCTCGCTTTTCTTTTTTTTTCTACCCCTCTTTCTATCTGCCTGTGGCTTCTCTCTCTCTCCAAAGTTGTATCTCCTTTCTTCTTTCTTTCTTTTTTTTGTTTGCTTTGCAGCCTCTTTCTTTCACTCTTTCTTTCTTTCTTTTTTTAGTGTTAGTAGTCTATCCAGTCAGCAGAGGTGCCTCCCTTGCTGGGGCACTGTTTGCTTTGTGTATACTAAGAGCAACACATTAAGTCCCCTGCTTTAGGAGATGTGGATTATGGAAATGGCTGAAAACCTCTGAGGAGAACCCCAGAGAGAGAGAGAGAGGGACTGGAGAGAAGGAGAGATAGAGAGAAAGAGAGAGAGAGACTGGAGAGAGAACAAGAAAAGTAAAGAGAGAGAGAGAGAGAGAGAGAGAGAGAGAGAGAGGGAGGGATATGGAAATACAAACAAAAACTTCCAGCTTGTGACAGTTTCAAAAGCTAGGTATATTTTTAATCTCAAAATGGTTGATAAATTCAATTTGTTTGTTTTTTTGGTTGAGAAATACAATACAGAATACAAAGACTGTTATGCAACACCAAAGGAAAATAAGCGTATAGGACAAGGCACATACTGTAAGGGACATACGAGGGACTTGTTTATTATGTATTGTTTAATTATCAACTAGGGTTATAGGGTATTCAATATTGTACACTCAGTGTACTTCAGGCGGTATAATTATTAACGTGTGTTTGACTATGCGTCTTCATTAACATTGCGATACAGACAGCACGACATCAGCCATTTTGTTTCTCTCTCATAAAAACATCACCATGTAATTCTCCTTTTCATCAGTATAGGTAACCATTAGGTAATGAGGACCATAGACCGGGAGATGGCCAATTTCTGCCCCTTTCATTCATAAATTCGAAAACAATTTCTAATACTTCAAAATAACATTTGGATGATGAGCCATACATTCTTCAGTAGCCATAAGAGAGTGGATTTGGACAAAATCTGGTTCGGCTCTTACCAGGAGCATTTATTGCCTGACATACCTGATTTTGTTGACCATGCCTGGAGTTCGGTGGGCTGGTGGCGTGCCCTATTTACGTGGTGCTCACTCATTCGGCCCATCAAGGGACATTAAAATGTAGTGGTGAGCTCACTCACGGTTGGACTCATCCTCTTTCTCCCGAGACCCCTACCTCACTAGGTTATCCGCTCATTACCTCAGATCAGTGGTGAACTAGTACAGAGAATGTTGGGGATAAAAATCAAGAGGGGGGGGGGGGGGGGGGGGGTATGAATGTCAGGCCGAGAATTCTTGTTGCGAAATTGCTTAGAGTCACTGCACTATGTCATTTTTGGTACAGAGATCATTTAGATACCTTACGGCCCCAAATATGCCTAAAACCGACAAACTGGATCATGTTACATACAGTAGTGCAATACTAGGCGTTCAGCGCAGTGCAGTTATTTTACAAAAAGAGATGATTTTTTGTAAAATAACCACATTCGTAAATAATGATTGATTTTAAAGAGCAGTGCTAATTGAGATGTGAAATGTAAATGAATGTAAAGTCAGCAGACCATCAACAGTACAAATAGGCTGATAAAGAAAGCATGTTTTCACATTCCTTCACTAACTCCTTAACTTCCTTAACTTTTGTGAGAAACGCAATTGTTTGGAGAAGCTTTGGGGAATTCCTTGTGTGCTCCACCCTTCCATCTGTCCCATCTCTAGATGTGTCCCAAAATAAGGCATTAGTCAAGCAAGGAAACTATGTTGAACTGAGTTGCAGTGTTGTTGTTGTTGTTTTTTTTTTTACTTTGATTTCTCTTTATTCTAATTTGGGATTGAGCTGTCTTCATTTATGCGACGTTCTGGACCTAGGGCTTGTCTTATACAACAAATTAGCGTAATGTCTGAACTGACCTTCTAATCAAAAATTGTAACTATGTCTGGCACACCGCCACAAAATAATTATCTCTTTAGCTTTTTACTTTCTCTCACTCCCTCTCCCTCTCTCATTCTCTCTCTCCCTCCCTCCCTCATACTCTCTCTCATTCTCTCTCTCCCTCTCTCACACTCTCTCTCTCTCCCTCTCTCCCTCTCACCTCTCTCTCTCTCACATGCTCTCATTCTCTCTCACTCCCTCTCTCATTCTCTCTCTCTCCTTACTAGACGATTACACATATTTTGCTCCCCATTAGCAAATTACTCTATTTGTGGCACATGATCTGGTAATAGATGGGAATGCCCACCCCGCCCTTTTCCCCGCCTGAACAGACTGCTTCTTTTGTTCCTCCCCCCCACAAACACCCTCCTCCGACTCCCCCCACGACCCTCCCGTCCTCTCGTCGTCCGCGCTCACTTCCTGTTTCCTGCTCAGTGGCTTCGGCCCCTAGCCCTTAGCTGCAGCACCGGACTCAGAAGGGCCTAAAAATACCGCGCAGGCCTCTTCCTGCGTAATGCCGTCGCCATTGTTGACTGTCGCAGATGTTTATTAGCTTAATTTTTCAAGCGCCGCACGGGCAGATATATGCCAGTCACACACACACACACACACACACACACACACAGGCAGATATATGCCAGTCAGCAGGACACTACAGAGACTGCCCTCGGGGAGTAAACAACCAGCCTATGAATTCAGATCCTGTAAGCGCCCCACACACACACACACACAGACACACACACAGACACAGACAGCACACACACACACACACAAGCACACACACAAACACACACACACACACACACACACACACACACACACACACACACACACACACACACACAAACACAGACACACACACACACACACACAAACACACACACGCACACAAACACAGACACACACACACATACACACACAAACACACACACCATACCAAAGGGTATGAGTCAGAGACGGGTTATTTTTGAACGAGCGAGTGATCTCAGCCGCCGTATTGGTGTGTTTGTGCGTATTCATCCTGTTGCTCAAAAAGTCCTCTCGGTATTGGATGTGGTCGACCTCGCCTTTTGAGTGAGGTGTCAGGAAGACACACTCTTCTGTAACCAAAAGGAAAAACCACTTGATAGGGACATGGGGCACAGCTGCTTGTTTTCATATGATAAACAGCTTTAGAGTGAGGTGCTGTTTGGGTACCTGCACTTAGTTAGCTTGCACTCCGACATTGCGTATTTGACCATCTCTCTCTGAAGATTTTTTGCATGTATTGTATTGCATGTGGGATGTTAACACGAAATTCAAATATTTCACTATTGTTCTCTTTTCTCTTGGGCAGGAGAAATCTAAAAGTCGATATCCAATTCTGGATTGAGAAACAAAGCAGAATCACTTCCAATTATTTTTATTGAAATATTAAGCCTTTGTACAATAATTGTAATTCCTTGTTTTTCATCATAATACTGTAAAAAAAACTAATCAAGAGTAACACTAGACTACATTGCCACTTCCAAAGTGTGAACTAAGCAGGCTATCATGAAAAACAGCTTAGGAAACTCCAAAGTCTCCCTCGGCACTCCAGAGTAAGTATGATTGAGAAGAGGAGAGAGAGAGAGAAGAGGAGAGAGACAGAGAGAGAGAGAGAGAAAGAGAGAGTAAGAGGCATTTTAATAAATAATATAATGCTTCACGTTAGCCATGGAGGCCATATCCCCACAGCTCGTGGAATAAAAAAAAACACAGAGACTGAGCAGGTCATGCAAATGGGCTGATTAATTCACAACCAGAGCTTCCCCACTAAACTAGCCTTACATTAGGGAGAGAGGAAAGATAGAGAGAGAGAGAGAGATAGAGATTGTATCTGTTTGTTTTGTAATATGTCAGCTTTGGCAACACTGCTTATTTGAGTCATGCCAATAAAGCTCCATTGAATTGAATTGAATTGAGAGAGAGACAGAGAGAGAGAGAGAGAGAGAGAGAGAGAGAGAGAGAGAGAGAGAGAGAAACAGAGCGTCCCCACTATACTAGCCTTACATTAGGGAGACGGTGGAGATGCTGAGCTTCCCCACTATACTAGCCTTACATTAGGGGGAGAGAGAGAGAGCTTCCCCACTATACTAGCCTTACATTAGGGGGAGAGAGAGAGAGCTTCCCCACTATACTAGCCTTACATTAGGGGGAGAGAGAGAGAGCTTCCCCACTATACTAGCCTTACATTAGGGGGAGAGAGAGAGAGCTTCCCCACTATACTAGCCTTACATTAGGGAGACTGGAGATGCTGAGCTTCCCCACTATACTAGCCTTACATTAGGGGGAGAGAGAGAGAGCTTCCCCACTATACTAGCCTTACATTAGGGAGACTGGAGATGCTGAGCTTCCCCACTATACTAGCCTTACATTAGGGGGAGAGAGAGAGAGCTTCCCCACTATACTAGCCTTACATTAGGGAGACTGGAGATGCAGATCTTCCCCACTATACTAGCCTTACATTAGGGAGACTGGAGATGCAGATATTCCCCACTATACTAGCCTTACATTAGGGAGACGGTGGAGATGCAGATCTTCCCCACTATACTAGCCTTACATTAGGGAGACGGTGGAGATGCTGAGCTTCCCCACTATACTAGCCTTACATTAGGGGGAGAGAGAGAGAGCTTCCCCACTATACTAGCCTTACATTAGGGAGAGAGGAGAGAGGAGAGAGGAGAGAGAGAGAGAGCGTCCCCACTAGCCTTACATTAGGGAGACCTGGCTAACGGAGACGGTGGGGATGCAGAGCTGGAGACATTTGAGGATTTCAGGCTGCGTCTGTGACAGGACGCACCCGGCCGTAACCCACCACACCACCTGGGACTTGCCACTGGCATACTGTAGGTGCAGTGGAGAGGAGAAAGAGAGGAAGAGACAGAAAGAGAGAGAGAGAGAGAGAAAGAAGAAGAGAGAGAGGGATAGCAAGCAGCAGCTTCCACAGTCGTAGAGTCTCGCTGTAGTAGGCCTATCTAATTAACTAGGATGACATCATGATGCTACAATTGTTATATATGAATATAATTTTCATACAAATCAAACACTGATACAGTAGAATCAGTTTGTTTAGTGGACGCATTTTTATCTAAGAACATTTGACTGAAGCAGCAAACAAATCATCAATCTTGTTATCATAATTACAGCCACAGAAGAAGACTACGGGAAATGAACGCGCTCTGATTCCAAAAGGTATCCCCTCCAAAGCCTGCCTGACTCTATGATAGACATACGGCATGCATCTGACTGTATTTATTTGCTCTTAGTCAATGAGGGATGTACAGTAGACACTTAGCAGCATCCCAACCCAAACACATCTGCTCAATTACATAACATTTTCCTTCAATCTCCCCAAAAAGAAGCGTGTCACTTATCAAAATCCATAAAACATGTTTCCCTCACTCTCATATCCTTTATCCATCCTGCCATGGACCGGCAGACTGTGAATTAGAGTATTAGCTATGCAGCAAGAGACATAGTGAAAGATGAGAGAGAGAGAAGAGAGAAAGAAGAGAGAGAGAGAGAGTGAGAGGGATAGTGAATGATGAGAGAGAGAGTGAAAGATGAGAGAGCGAGTGAGTGAGAGAGTAAATGATGAGAGAGAGAGTGAGTGAGAGAGTGAAAGATGAGAGAGAGAGAGAGATGAGAGAGAAGAGAGAAACAAGAGAGAGAGTGAGAAGGATAGTGAATGATGAGAGAGAGAGAGTGAAAGATGAGAGAGAGAGATGAGAGAGAGTGAGGGAGAGAGTGAAAGATGAGAGAGAGAGCAAACTACTTAGTGTATGGTGAGAGGCCTGGATTATGCAACAGCAGCGGGATATTAGCCTCCGATGAGGTGGCAAGCGGCGGCTCCGTCAGGTCAGAAGGTAACGAGTTAACAACAACAGCAGCACACCGAGAGGCTGACAGCTGCCACGGAAAAATGAAAACAATCCGCACTCTAATCTCCACGGGTCCGCCAGGCAGCGCACGGAGTTGGACAGCAGCCCAGTCTGTCCGGCACGGAGGGAGCCCGTCTTTCTTTCTGTCTTTCTTTTCATTCATTCTTTCTTTCCATATTTCCTTATTTCTTTCTTTTCTTTTCTTTTCTTTCTCCCTTCATTCTTTCATCCGTCCTGTCTAATTCCAATAAGCGGAACATGGAGAGTCGACATACCCCGAGAACAAGCCGCAAAGATCACCTTCCATGCTGGCACTGTAACAGAACACCGACAACAACTTGCCCTTCATTTATAAAGTTTCCCTGATGGAAATGGGATACTTTTATTAACTGGTGTAGTTTGGCGTTGTATATTTTCCCATCGTACCACGCTAAGGCCTTCTTTGTCAATTCATGTGTTCTTTCTTTTTCAAAAAAATACTTCCTCTTCCTCTAATAACACATGCGTACCGACGAAAGAATGCACAAATGTGTGAGGTTTGCGTGTATCTTGTATGATGTGTGACGTGTGATGTGTGTATGATGTGCATGTATTAGGATGTTTATGCGAGCCTGTGTTTGTACATGGCATTGTGTGTGTGTGTGTGTGTGTGTGTGTGTGTGTGTGTGTGTGTGTGTGTGTGTGTGTATCTGTGTGTGTCTGTGTGTGTGTGTGTGTGCTTGTTATTATCGAGGGGGATGTCCAGCGCTCCCCCAGCTGCCGTAGCCGTGCAGGTGTTTTCTCACCGCTCCCTCATCTCATTACAATGCAGCATTCTCACACAGGATACATGGAAACCGGCAGCAGCTGGCCGGGCCGAGGAGCCGCTCTCTCTCTCTCTCTCTCTCTCTCTCTCTCTCTCTCTCTCTCTCTCTTGGTCAGCCTTAATAGACAGCATAACTGAGAAAGCGGAAAGACCACTGTTCTCCCCTTTGTCCTGCTATTATATATAAACTCCGGAGGGCCTTTCAGCAGCAAACTTGGGCTTCACGGGGGCGCAGCGCACACCTGACATGGTGTACAGGCCCCCGGCGCTGGTATGGAGTCGAGTGCAAAGACTCGCCCTAGAGAGAGAGCTCGGCACCGCCGTTTGCGTGCTTCTCCGTAACTCTTCCCGACAGAGAGCGCGAAACATTAACAATACGGCAAAATAATCCTGACATACAAAGACCGGATTCAGGTACGTGGAGAGAATAACTGGATGAAACACGCACACACACTCCCACACACACACACACACACACACACACACACACACATACATACAGAAAGGGAAAAAGAGAGAGAGAGAGAGAGAGAGAGAGAGAGAGAGAGAGAAATGCTTTCTTTGACTTCAAAGACTTGGGGGAAAAATACACGCGTCTTTCTCATTTAGTGTTAACCAGGCTAACTTCACACACCCTCTCCATCATGTCCAGGCTCATGTTAAAGGCATGAGAAATGCTTTGATGCTGCCAGCAATACATTGAGATAACGAAGAAGAGGCCCCTTTCTTCAGGTCAGATGCCCTAATTATGGCTACCATAACATGATCAGTAACTATGAGTTATCATCTTAGGCCGTGTGTGTGTGTGTGTGTGTGTGTGTGTGTGTGTGTGTGTGTGTGTGAGAGTGTGTGTGTGTGTGTGTGTGTGTGTGTGTGTGTGTGTGTGTGTGTGTGAGTGTGTGTGTGTGTGTGTGTGTCTCTCTCTCTCTCTCTCTCTCTCTCCCTCTCTCTCTCTCTCTCTTTTGTGTGTGTGTGTGTGTGTTTGTACATCTTGTATGCATTACTTATAGCGACCACCCTCTGTAACAAACACATGTCTAATTGAGCTTGAATAGAAAGCCCAGCTGGAACGAGCGGGAACTCTGTAAACATCAGCCCAGAAACCACACGCACACATGCTGCCTGCCCTGAGACTTGCATCAGCATCAGCATCAGCCTGGCTCACTGTTGACTGTCATGAATAAGAGATGCTTATTGACCGGTAACCAAGGGTGAGTTGGGCGGGGCGGCAGAGCACCTTTTGAACACATTCTCTGATCAGTGTATGTCTGAGCACGGACGCTACATGTTCGATAATTCATGATGCACCACCTAGAGCACTCTCAAACGAAGGTGTGTTCATCCATCTTTGTTAAACAACAGACATGGTTTGTATTTATATCAGTCCAACGCACTATAGCTCTGCACAGACAGCCAATCTCAGCAAACAAAAAGAGTATGCTCAACTACACAGGGTTTTTGAGTTTTTTGCTTTGTTTTTTTTTTTTGGCATTTTGTAATATTTTGCCTATATCCACTATACTAAAAGTTATCTATCGAAAGTACAGTATATATAAATGTTTAGTTTGGAGAGTGAGGGTAGCGGAGTGAATATTTTACACACACGCCAGATTTGCATAATCTCTGCCTCATTTGCACTGAATCAGGACTCAGCTGCTATATCCCTGCCGGCTCCTCTCTGCGCTTTCCCCCTCAATGCAGAGCATGTCCAATATCTACGGGATGACAGAGCCGAGCTATTGAAAGCGAAATCCGAGCCCGCGCGTCCATCTGAAATGAAAAAACGCTCTGCTCGTGCAGTAACAGTGTGTTTACATCGTGCACACAGTGCTGTCACAAGTAAAGGATATTTACTCACTCGAAATTCGCAATTTACTGTAATTATGCGTGGAAAAATCGATAGGTAATGGAGACAGAACGTGAGCAGAAAGAAGACAGAATTGAGGGAAGAACTGTAACAAAATGTATAAGTTATTACAAAATAAGAATTGGAGAGTTAGAGCAACAAAGAAAATGAAGAAGAAAGAGTAGGCTAATGAGAAAATGTTTGATGGGTGTGAGATATCCCACATAAGGTCAAAATCGTGACGAGATTAACCTAAGAATAAATCCTTCTCCCGCAGTCTCATAAAAGCCTCTCCCAGCAACACGAAATAAAGGCTGTTGTCAGGGCGATGTGATTCACTAATCAAACTTGCTTGACACTAATAATTTTGGTGCTTAGCATGGGAGCAATCACCTCAACTCATTGGATGATTAAAAACAGAAATGAGCCTGAACACCCCTTGAGAGAATATGCGTGCTTGTGTGTGTGTGTGTGTATGTGTGTGAAA